>NC_045753.1:21576979-21595759 GCF_008692095.1 Etheostoma spectabile
GGGGGATTTGCAAGAAAGGGATCACACAGAGGCGACTGGTAACCATGGCAATCCATGCAGCTTGTCAAAGTGTCACCCTCACCAGTGTTGGATCGCTTCAATAACTGCCTCCCTCTCAGCGCTTTTTCCCTCCTTTTTCCAACCTTTTCTTCTCTCTGTCTCTCCCCCCTCGTTCATCCACGTCACCAACCCGCCCAGGAAAAAAACAGGCTCTTCTTGCCAACACTCATTCATCTCAGTGTACCTCATCTTGCTAATTGATAGCCCTAATTGGCTACAAGAACCAATCCCCTACCTCCTTGTATCCTTGGCAGACAGGCTCTCCTGTGCAACATTCTTCCTGAATAAGGTCAGACTATGAAGGGAATAGTATCTGTGCAGTATGACAGCTCAGTGTCAACACTTGGTTTGCGTAAATGTGCACAGCCATATACAGTGTGCCTCTGTGCTGCTGCTGTACGTGCAATGACGTGCTGACATATGGAGGCTGACAGTAATCAGACGTCCCCCGTGTGGCTCTCTGTTCCCCCTGTCAGCCTGAGCTGAGCCAGGAGCACATTAGAGTCTGATCTATCTCCCCTCTGTTGCAAGTGGATGCAGAGCACTGGAGTGTGTCACAGCCTTCTTATAGGGAAAAGAAGAAGAGCCAGACTGCTGGGTTAGGCAGGCACACAGAATAACAGACAGTGGTGAGGGTTTTTTATTCTCTGTGAGTCCTTGCTTCGTTTCTGGCTGTCTCTGTTCTTCTCTTCTCTCTGTTCATACCTTCTACTGTTTCTTTAACTTCATCATTTTTCATGTCTTTCATTTCATCAACCGACTACCCACCTCACCTCCCTCTCCCATTTTCCACCTACCCTCTCTGCTGTTTTTTTTGTGCTGTCTCTCCCCCTGTATTCCCCACATGCCATGCTGGTGCCCAACACATCACAAATTTGTTCCATATCTGCACCATTTTGCTCAGCGAGCCTCATGGACAGAAAAGGGCCTTGTTTTAGCAAACATCCTTTGGATACTCAGTTAAGGGGATTATCTAAAAATAGACCTGGGTCATTTTTTTCCCCATCTTGGTTCATTTTTGTTCATGAATTTGCTTTTATGTGCATTGCAGATGGGCTTGACTTTGTTGACTGTCAGGTGCTGAGTGTTGAGATATACAGAGATGTCTGACGGACAATGACCAAGAGGGAGGTAGTATAGAATGGATTTTGCCCGTAATGTGTAAACAGACCTCACTTAAACAATGTGCATGATGTGAAGAGTGTAATTGGTAAATGCCCTTGAGACAACAATGGTTGTGTGTGTACAGAATCGTGGCTAATATTGGTTAATAGCCATTTATATGCTGTTAAGTCATGTTGGTGTAGAGAAAGTAGTGTTAACGTGTCATAACTGACAAAATAGCTTCACTACATCAGCCAGCAGTGGGGAAACACTCATTTCTAGTCAAGCATTATAAAGCTAACCCATTAGTTCCTGCCTCCACTGTGCTCTCCCAGGTGAATGTATACATACATTTTTAGGGGAGTGATAAAAGCAGATTAAATGGAATTAAAGGGATGCTTGTGTTCAACTAAATGTCTGCAAAACAACTGGAAACAGTGTAGAAGGAAGCAGAGCATATACAGTAAACATGTTTAGGAGGAAGGATACACACACACACACACACACACACACACACACACAGGCATGCACATACAGGCACATACAAACACACCAATGGATTCCCAGATTGATCTCTAGCTCCTCAGTTGAGTAGCAGAGCTTTAAGCTTGAGCCTCCTGCAGTCAGTACTGGCACAGCGCAGTGTGGTTTAATGCCGCTCTTCTCATGCAGCCAATGAAACGCCTCTGTCTAACCATGTCAAAGCAGGTCAGGTCCAGACGGCAGCCTAGACAGGATTCTTCCTATGTAGGCTACTCAAGACATGGGCAACAATGATCCAGCGTGACTTACTCCACACTGACGCAACATCTGAAAGCTCACTCCTCCCTGGGGCAACAGAGGCCCTCGGTTTACTGTCTTAAACCTAATGAGGCTGTGTTAGCATTCAGGAAACAGTGAAATGAGAAGCGGCAAGGGCTCTTCTTCCCATGTGGTCTCTTTGTACTGCTCCAGTTTGTCCTTAGGCGCATTTTCACAAACACACTCGGATGTACTAAGGAGAGCTGGCATGAGAAATTAACGCTTCATTGCAGAGCAATTGAATGCATTTAAGAGGAGAAGGTGAGGGTAGAAAATCAAGTAATGAGTAGGTGAAGCTGCCGCCCGGCCCAAAAAACCACATTACATAAACCCAGCGTAGATGCACACTCTATACTTTACAAGCCATTTTTAAGGGTGAGCTATTTTAGACAGCCATATTTTTATGACACTCTCCCGGTTAAATCAATTACAAGGAGCAGCACTGGCATACAGTTGTCAGTGAGTGGTGTTTTTTATTTTTATTTTTTTTAAACATACTGACTGCAAATGTGTCCACGGTCGGACCCATACAGTTAAATGAAGCATCTTCTCAGAAACCAATGTCAACCCCATTTAATGCTGAGGAATGTCTTTATTTAAAAGAAACTGCAGGTTACAGCTTATTAAAATGACATGCTCCCCTGTCTTTGCTCGCTGCTCCCAACAACAACAACCGTCCTGCGGTTTGCTTTGAAAGACCTGCTCCTTTTAATGAGGTTGATTGGGGCTTTTTCTTTAGGCAGTTCTAATTCATAGAGGCAACGCAGCTTAATTAATACTGCTGTAACTGTCTGAGCTTATGGCTACAGCCCTGGAGCTCTCATTTGTCTTTATGAATATCTATTGTGTCTCTGTGTAGCCTATGCATCTTAGCTGACAATTACTGACGCACTCTCCCTCAGGGCAAACTGACGCTTCATCTCTGCAGTGCTGCTTATTATGAAAAGAAAACATGATTCATAACTGAAATAGCATTTTCAATACATGCATTATCAGCAATGTAGTTTATAACCCGATTGTCTAAAAGTGGGGTGTTGTTGTTGCAGCTGGACCCAGACAACACCGGTTTCATTGCAGTGGAGAACTTCACCAGCTTGGTGGAGCACCATGAGCTGCAGCTGGACCCGTCCAAACTGGACATGCTGTTAGCCCTGGTCCAGAGCAATGAAGAGGGACAGGTGTGCTACCAGGAGCTCATCGAGCTGGTGAGTGGAAACCAGACGCACGTACACACAGATATACAGAGAGTATTGCAGAGGAAGTCGCATGAGGCATTTCATGTCCTGCAGCACAGATGCACATTTCCACACATACACCCCCTTTTGTTGGATTTCAGAAAAGGTTACAAAATTGATTCAGGCCCTGGCAAGCTCCGCAGTGGCGAAAATTGACTCGACCATTCAGGTCGTTGTCCTGCAAAAGGAGGATCAATCTTTTTAGTTAATGTGTCGGTAAATCCAGGCACTTAACCTCACAAGCTGTGCACAGCGAGCACTAGAAAACACTCACACCAAGCTGACAGAGACACAGTATTATAGCAAATAACAGATATATTCAAACAAAATGAATATATCAAACAAACAACAACAAGACTGATACTGTGCAAGAACAAATTTTATATACTGATGTGAGAACAGTGTGTGCGCTATTATGTTCTCTTAGTTATAGTTTTTGTCCATGTTTCACTTTGAATCAGCCAGAGTCTTTATTCTCTGCCTCTTCTTTTTCTACGTTTCCTGCTTCTTCATATGTGTTTACTAGAAATTCATAAAAAGATGTATGTGTTAAACACAGAAAAAACTCCATCTTGAAAATTGGTCATCAGCATTCAAAGACCCCAATACCTGAGCTACACACCAAAAAATTTAACCTTAAAGCGCAATATGATTCATTGTCTACAAATCTGCATCCAGACTTATACCTATTATTAGGAAGACACCTCAAGAAGTGACAATGGACCCCCAAGAAGTCAACAGCACTTTTAAATTTTTTTACTCAGAATTACTTTCATCAGAATTTCCTCAGGATACCTCTCATATGATAGAATTTTTAGAAAACTTGAAAATTCCAACAATTACACAAGACCAAAGTGAAAGCCTGGAAAGACCTCTAGATAAACAGGAAGTAGAGAACTAAATTAAAGATATGCAGAGCGGAAAGACCCCTGGGCCGGACAGCAATCCAATTGAGTTTTTCAAAAAGTTTTCTTCACAGCTCACACCTCTGCCTTTTAACATGTTTAACCACTCTATTGAACAGTCATCCCTCCTACAGAACCTCACAGAGGTTCTTATTACAGTTTTACTGAAGCCAGGTAAAGATGCGATGGACCGCAGCTCTTATAGGCCTATATGTCTGTTGAATGCAGATATTAAGATTCTCTCTAAAGTTTTGGCCAACAGAATAAACTCTGTCATATCAGATATAATTTCAGTTGAGCAAACAGGCTTAATGAGAGGGCATCATTCATCAACATCCACAGAGTTTTAAATGTGGTGCAAGGCTTTCGACAGGGTTGAATGGGGCTATCTATTTTCCGTGCTGGGTAAGTTTGGGTTTGGTCCAAAATTTGTTTTTTGGGTTCAACTATTGTATTCTTCTCCTAAGGCTGCAGTAGTCACTAATAATTTATTTTCACAATATTTTTCTTTACCCAGAGGAACGCGTCCGGGTTGCCCTCTCAGTCCGTTGCTGTTCGTTCTAGCGATAGATCCCCTGTCAATAAAGCTTAGAACCGTGCAGTCCATACAAGGTATTAGCAGGATGGGAATGGAATATAACGTCTCTTTGTACGCTGATGATCTCTTAATTTATATAGTGGACCCATTGTTTTCCACACCTGTAATTTTGAACATTCTAGGAGACTTTAGTAGTTTTTCAGGGTATAAAAATAATTATTCAAAAAGCATATGTTTCCCTATCAATGAGAAGGTGCCTCAAATACAAGATACAGACTTGTCCTTTCATATATCGAAGTCAGGGTTCAAGTATCTAGGAATCCATGTCACCCCCTCTTTTTATGGTTTGATTGACAATTTAACTCCACTACTTGGGAAATTAAAATCTGACCTCCAGCGATGGAGCACCATTTATTTATCTTTAGCCGGAAGAGTTAAATGTGTTAAAATGAATGTGTTGCCTTGATTTTTATACTTATTTCAAAGTCTACCAGTTTTTCTTCCAAAGTCTTTCTTCCAAGCAACAGATAAGTTACCTTCAAGTTTTTTATGGGGAGGTAAAACTTCAAGGCTACGTAAAAAAAAATCCTTGAAAGACCAAAACAGAGGGGTGGGCTTGCCCTCCCAAATTTACTGATTTATTATTCGGCTGCAAATTTACAAAAATTGTTTACTGGTTTCATTCTTGTGAAGCAGACTGGTGTAGTGCAGAGGCTACACCATTTTTTACCCTTTTGTAAAGTGGCGTCACTTGCTGCACTGATTACGTCAAGACTCCCCCTCTCCCCATCACACTTCTCCTCCAGTTCAATGCTTAAGATTTGGATGCAATTTAGGCAAACATTTCATTTCTCTGATCTTTCCATACTCAGTCCTGTCTGTGAAAATCATCTTTTTCCGGCTGCTAAAATGGATGACACTTTCAAACAGTGGGACAGGATGGACCTTACTACATGTAAAGATTTTTTCATAAATAATGTCTTTCTCAGTTTCACTGACTTGGTCTGTAAATTCAACATCACTAAGTCCAGTTTTTTCAGAAATCGCCAGGTTTGTCATTTCATTCGAACACACGTCTCATCATTTCCTAAATTGCCTGGGCAATCTGACGTAGAGGATATACTACAGACCCCTCTAACCTTAAGAGGCCAAATCTCTAACATACACAATTCAATTATTTCACTCTACAGTATATCCATGGATCCTATCAAAGCAAAATGGGAAGAAGAATTAGGGACGAATACATCAGATGCTATATGGTACAAGGCTCTAAGCTGGGCGAATGGGACCTCTTCTTGTGCACGTTTAAATTTGATTCAATTTAAAGTTCTTCACCGTATGCACTATATATAGTAAGGTTCGGCTGGCCAAAATGTACTCTGACATGGATGACAACTCTGACAGATGTAGAATGGACAGGGCAGATCTACTTCACATGCTTTGGTCATGTTCCAGGTTGAGAGAGTTCTGGACATCAATATTTAAGGTCTTAAATGAAGCCTTTGATTTAGACTTAAAACCTAGCCCTACAATGGCTGTGTTTGGGGTACAAGGGGGTGATTTATAAGGAAAGTGTTAATAGCACGACGGAAAATACTATCATGAGTAATAGAAGAAAGGTGTTTTTGTTTGTTTCTTTATCTGTCGTCCTTTTCTTGGCACACAGGTTTGTTGTGGGTGGGGTTAATAAAAACATATATTGTTATAATTGACATTGTAATGTTGCACTGTATATTGTAATCTAAAAAAAGAAAAAATACTTGAAAAAAAAAGAAAAGATGTACGCATGAACGGCTGATTCTCCTTGATGGATTAATTGGAGTGTGAAGAAAAGCACCTGCTTGTTGTAAGCACCAAGATTAATTCAATACAATTCCTGGAATATTTTCACTTCACTTTTCATTTCCCCCTCTCTTACTTTTTCTCTCTCTGTATATCAGTCTGTTTTTGTTATCTTTTTTTCTCTCCCTTATGTTGTCCATGGTTTGTAATGAAGGCCACACAAGGCCACTCAATTTGGAGCAGGTCCCATTTCTAAAGTCTGTGCCACTACAGAGAAATCAATGTTGAGGTTCTACTCCCACTGTGCAGCCTCTCTTTTCCTTAATGGAAGTATACAACTATCATCCTACGACGTTCTTTAAGTGTTATTATTTTAATATTTATTTTTTATCCATCTCATTTCAGTACATTCACATTTTCCCTTCTTCAAGCCATAGTAATATTAACCCACTTTTCTTTGAACCCTCACAGCTCCTTTCCTTCTTTTTCATTCTACACCCGTGAGCATATGTTACAGGTGAAAAAAAAAAAACCCGCCTTGCCTCAGAAAGCATCAGGGAGTCACTTTTAAAATTGCCCATTAGCCAAATGCTAATTGCCTTCGATTAGCCCAGCATTGGTAGTAGCAGGCAGTAATCTGAGGTAATTTGAGAATGCCCAGCCTCACACAGATATCGACCCCCAGGTCTGATTTTAAAGATTTGTCTGATGCACACACATGAACGCACACCGGCCATGTCCCCACTGTTCTGTGCATACATAGAATTTGCTTATATACAAGCGTTTTCATTATTAATTAATGCAGCCACTCTCCATCTCCTCCTGATATACACACACTGTCTCAAACGCAGACAGACTCTCATTCATACACATGAGCACTACCAGTACAGATTTGCTGACTAATTTAGAGGATATTCAAATGTTGATGTGAATCTGACCTCCCGTCGCGCAGCATGTGATGCTGGTTCCCTGGGATGAGCTCCAGGCTGACGCTTTGAATGTGTCGCATGTAGCATGACATTTTCAACCAGGTCATCAACAAATACTTCTGGCTTCCTTTCTCTCATTGTCTCCTTTCTCTCCTTTTTCTCTACTGCACTCAGACTCATTTTCACCTAAGTTTCTCCAGTCTCTCTCAAGCCCATATTCTCTGCTTGTTGTCTGACCCTTTTCTTCATCTATCTCCATTCACATCTGTGTGTCTCAGGCAGATTTATTAAGTAGCGCTTTATGGTGTGTGACAGATGACAGTTGTAATTTGATTTGGAAAGTTCAGTGCTGCCATTATATCATAGCCAGTATCATAGCCAGTGCCTCTAATGTGGCGTCTGTATTGATTGATTGGAACACCCCTGCATTGTATTAACACGGACATTGTGTGTGTGTGTGTGTGTGTGTGTGTGTGTGTGTGTGTGTGTGTGTGTGTGTGTGTGTGTGGGTGTGTGTGTGGGTGTGTGTGTTGTTGGGTTGGGTGTGTGTGTGTGTGTGTGTGTGTGTGTGTGTGTGTGTGTGTGTGTGTGTGTGGTGTGTGTGTGTGGTGTGTGTGTGTGTGTGTGTGTGTGTGTGTGTGTGTGTGTGGCCTAGTCCATGCCTTTCGATGCTTTTAGCCTGTAAGCTTTTGTCAGTTAAGGTGTGTTAAACATTTTTCTGATTTGTTGTTCTACATTCACCCAGTGGAGCCATGAATCCACGGTGCTTTTCTCGACCTCAGTGGGTGCAAATGTGTTTGAATGGCGCCGTTAGGCAACAGCTTCTCTCTCTCTCTCTCTATCTCTGTCTCTTTCTCTTTCTATCTCTGTCTCTGTCTCTCTCTCTCTCTCTCTCTCTCTCTCTGTGCGAGTGCGTGCATGCATAAGCACAAGACTGTCTCTGACATCGTTCAAGTTCAACCCATCTTTAATGCAGGGTGATCTTAGCTAGAGAACTCCATCAGTTCAGCCAGAGGGGTGAATAAGTAACGCTCTGCTAAAACCTCTCTTGGGGAACTGTATTTATACACACACACACACACACACACACACACACACACACACATATATACACATTCACCAAGAGTATGGTCTGTATCTGACTACTAATCCACGTCAGCAGCACAAAAATTCCTCACATCAAGACAACCGGCACACATTTTGACACGTTCACGCAGAATAACACACACAGGTTTAGTCGATGCAGGAGGCTGAGAGACACCAGAGAGGGCAAAGTTCACACATGGGCCTTTGGGGGGACGGTTCTGTGATAGATGAGCATCTGCTAATGGATAGAGTACAGTAAGCCTGAAATCGTAAATATTCCTATGTGTGTAACTGTACGTATCGATTTCTTTAAAGTGAGGCCTCCAATGCTGTCATGTACCAGCTGTGTAACTGAAGAAGTGTGTCATTGTTTCCCTTCGGGAGAGGATTTGGCTAATGTTCAACAGAGATCTAAAATGGCTGCCATAGTTAAGTACACAAGTAGAGGGTGTATTTTAGAGATTATGGCGAGGGATTCTCTTTGTTCAGGTTGGAGGATTTGAAGACTGTTGCTTTGTTCCTCAATGTTACCCTTCTGCCCAACGTTTTCTGTTGTAATATGTACGTAATATGTTTTCAATTTTTTTTTCTTTTGTCACATCCGAATCAGTATTGTAAGAAAGAGAGCACTTACAGAGGGCAGAAATTATCTTCACCTACAGGCCCAGTCAAAAAGATACTGCAGTTGATATACAGTATATAAAAGTTTTCAAGTTATTTGAAGTCACATTATTGCCCACAGTGCATCTGTCTCCAGGGACACAGATGCTACCTATCAACATCACATTCCACACCAAACTCCAGTCAAGGCTTTATGTTTTAAATGTATTTCAGGCTAAAAGTGATGCACTTTGCTTAAGTGTCCTGAAGTGAAGGTTTGTTTTTTCTTCTTCTCAGTTTTAGCACCGCAATGATTAAATCATGAAGGAAGGCCGCCAACTTCTGAGGGGAAAATGGTGAACTCTCATTTTAAAAGGATTTGGGCATGAAAGAACCTCAATATCTGGGTCAGGGAAGAATCAGTGAGGAGGAGATCTCTGATTTAGATTCTGAGAGTGTAGAGTGTACTGGATGTGTCTAAGAGAGAGAGAGAAAATTAGGGAGAGGAAGTTTTTAGGTTTTCTGAATGACTCATAAATTAGATAGTAAACGTTCATAGTGAGACTTTTAGTTGGATGGTGGTGAATCACTATGTAAACTCAGTTGATTTTTGCAGTCTTTTAATATAGTGACGATAAATGATTTTTAATGTGTGTCCACAAATATGGCCGCCAAAATAAACTGAGCAAAATCCCAATAATTCATGGATCTTTTTAAATTTCCAGTGCAGACACCTGAATATCCTTTAAACTGTGTTTTTTTTTTACTGATATTACTAAAGTATTTCTCTGTGAGATATTGACCATGTGGTGTGGCTAATTAATCCATCAAGGACCATTGACGAGAGCTGAAAGCTGCATAAGAGGAGGAGGAGGAGGATGAACTCCTGCTGTTTCTCTCACACACACACACACACACACACACACACACACACACACACACACACACACACACACACACACACACACACCTGTCAGTTTAGCCCATTCAGTTGGAATACTATCTTTATCTTCATGCTCTTACCCTCAGCATCAATTATTCCCTGGCAGACGTTGCTTAGTCAGGAAACTTCCACCGTTGCCGATGCACAAGTCAAGATGCACAAGAGGTTTTCCCCCTCTGACGTTTTATGGTATGAGATGGGATATTTGGTGCACCTTTGCTCTCCGTCACTCCTCTCAGTGCGTTATCTTATGTTTTGGCTCCTCATTTGTGCCTTATTGTCTGTTTGCCGTCTCTCTCCTGTCGTCACTTCAAAAGGCTGCTAATGCTCACTTTAGAGACGACAGTCCTGCATGTCAGAGTAGGGGAAGCAAAGTGAGCGCTATGCTTAGCTGTGTCTCCTGGGAGCACATTTTTACAGAGACAGCATGAATGGGAGAGAATAGAGTGCAAGGTGAAGAGTCGGCAAGTGTTGTCACAGAGCCAAACAAAGATGAAATAAACTCAGAATCTAAATAAATAAATAAAAAATTAAATAAAAAACAGAAACTTTTATTTACAGAAGACAGCCAACAGAAAGGAAGAATGCACAATTATATTTACATCACTTAACTTCTCTTTATCCTACCTCTTTTCTTCATATGAATTTCATCTTTTTCATTGTGAATTCAACAATATGTAGATATATTCACAATTAAATAGGAGCTGTCTCACCTTCACTGTCCATTGGAAGGATAAGGAATCAAGCTCACCCAGGCAGGCTCATCTTCCCCTTTTAATTTCTACCTCTCTCCCTTCTTATGTCCCTCTACTCCTCTTCTTTTGCTTTCACTCCCTGCCTCAAGTATAGTATAGTATAATTGCATTTTCCAGGCATGATTTCCACACTAAATATGTATCCCTCCATCTGTGGGAGAGCCAGCAGCCCAGCTCGACACTGTTCTGGTTATCACTGCGCAACAGGCCCCTCACACCCTCACTGTAGCGTACAACCACCAGTGTCATAATTACCCACAGTTAGGGTAGTTACCACTTCCATCTCCGCTAACTTCCAAAGCGGATTAGCACTTTTTTTCTTCACTTTTTTCCTCAGTGATTTCTTAATAAAAAAAAAAAAAGTATGTTGCTCCCTTTTGTGTGGAGCATTTCTTTTTCATTATATGCTCATGTATTTACAGTCTTTGTCCTCCAGTATATTTAGCTCATTAGCTTTTATAGATCTTGACCCTCAATTTATTTCACCATGCCCCCTGCTGTGTCTACAAGCAGCAGGACCTGGCTAATGAGTGGTGTACTTTAATGGCGGGTTGTACTTCCTACCGGCCCCCTCTGGAGGTTTCATTACACTTCATACAAAGCTGCCATATTGTCTAACGTTACTATTATTAGAAACCTCTACATAAGGTCTGCTGTTGTAGATTTATACTGTTAACCGTTGCAGCTGCTGCCCACGTGCCCTCTTTCTCCTCCTCCACTTATTTTCCAGGAAACTAATTTTCATAAAGTGTCACGTCACGTTACAGTACATATTTTGATTTAGAGATAATTACATAGTCTGCCAGTTGTCCCCAAAGGGGCTGTATTGTTTTAGCTACTCTGGAGACTTCAAGCATCTGGCAGACATTAACTGTAAAGGATCCCCGCTGTGAGAAGCTGGTCAGACAGTATTTACAGTGGTAACTCTAGTGGGGAAGAACCCACTGTGTTGGTATCCAGACAGTTCTCTACTTTGGCTGTCAAAATAGTGGCATTAGGATGGTTTTCATCCTAAGCCTCTATTAAAGAATGTATCAAGAGTTGGCCTGCAGGCTGCTGCAAAGCTCCTGCTCACTTAGCAAACCTGGAGTCTGCGATAACACACACACACACACACACACACACACACACACACACACACACACACACACACACACACACACACCCTTTCTCTCTTTCTATGCAATAGTTCCTCTAAACAAAGATTTGCTTTTCAAGGGCAAAATCACTTCAACAGTTATGATGTCTGAGTTGCAATCAACCCCACCAACTGTCTAAATCACAAACCTCTTATACATTATTTAAGTTTCTTATCATCCATTAATATTCAGCCGCAGTTCTGTCATCTGTCTTGCGACAAAAAAAGTAATTGGCAGTTGTTTAAAACGTGTAAAATGGCTTTGATATTAATATTTTAATTGCTGCTGAGATATATGAGGAAAAAATATTTTATTTCTAACCCCAGTTAAGCATTAAGCATGAATAGCAAAAACCAAACTTCACTGTTCATTGAAGCCTCTGAACGATTGTCAGAACAACAGATAAAAAGTCTGAAATGAAAATAATTGTAATTTCTTTTACCCTGACAATTTGGTTATAAAAGTAGATCTTGAATAATCCATCACACTATCCCTTGTGAAATCCGTACTTTATGAATGTTGGCTCCCCATCTAGGATGATTAGTCACACTGATGAGCTTCTCCTCCGTTTACATGAAAAGAAGCTTTCTTCCTACCACCACGTAGCATCAAGTCAGTTATGGATTTAATTGCTAAAATAAACATTCACCAGCAGGCGATGATGAGATCTGTTCATCCTGGTAAGGTGTGTTCTTCCAGCTGCTGACAGTAATTCTCATAAAACAGCTCGAGACAAGTTTATTGCAAGAAACGTTAAGTCATCAAGTAGCAAAAACAAACTCAGGGAATGACCTGTCTGCTGATTTCTTAAGGTCACAATAAAAAACTAGCCTGTCAGCTAAAAATAAAAAATAAAATTATTGATTATTATTAAGATGTTTTTTTTTGAAAATATGCCTATTTTCTCTCTTGCTGGGATGGATGAGAAGATTGCTACAACTCTGACATCTGTCTGTTAAATATAAGGCTATAGCTGACGGTTGGTTTAGCTAACTTAGCTTAACATAAAGACTGAAAAACAGTCTGTCAAAGGTAACAAAACCAACCAGTACCTCTAAAGCTCACTAATTAACACGTGTCATGTTGTTTGTTTAATCTTTACAAAAATCTAAGCGTAAAATCAACAAGTTGTGATTTTAAGGGGATTATATGCCAATTATGTGACTATTTCTTGGCCTGGAAGTGACTGCCTGCCAACCTCAACCTCATGGTGAAGACTTCAGTAAATTAGATGTGGAGAATGAGATTTATCGGTTGTAGATGGACTCGTAGGCAGATTAATTACCTTTTGGGCAGATGTAATTAGATAGTGAAAACGTGTTAGTAAGTAAACTGATGTTTTTTAAGCTCCCATCAATGTCATTTGGAAAACGATGTTCATTGCACTGAGTTTCTTTAAAATCCAAGCAGTTGCCCACACGATATTGCACTGTGATCCTGAGAGTAATACATGCATGTTTTTTCACCATTTTCCTCAGATGAGCAGTAAGCGCTCCAGCAGTTTCCGACGTGCCATTGCAAATGGCCGCCGCACGCTGCAACGGGAGATCCTGCTGGACGAAACGGGGCTCGGTCTATACAAACGTTTTGTGCGCTATGTGGCCTACGAGATCCTGCCCTGCGAGACGGACCGGCGCTGGTACTTCCACCAGAACCGCCTGTGTCCCCCGCCTGTCTTCATCGCCATCGTCACCATCGTACAGGTGAGATTTAGGAAGTGACGTCATCAAACACCGAGCTGAATATAGATTTTTCTACTGATGCATCCCACTGATTCAAATATTCCTACAACACAATATTTTACTTTAAGTACTGTATTTGTGTTACTAACCCACAACCCTTACTTTAGACTATTCTATAGGCTCAGTCATTTGCTTCTTACCCACTGAAAAGATTCAGTTAGTTTCATTAGTGGGTGCATTTAATGTCATTCCTCCAAGCTGAAACCCTCAGTCAGACTGCATACTGGGATTTTTATTTTTTAGACACTGATTTTTTAACTTAGAAACCAGGTCAGTAAGCACCCTGGCCACCACAGTGGCATTAAATGACCTATTATATTCATTTGTGGAAAAAAAGGAAAACCACTAACACGGACCACTGTTGAATGGTTGAGGATTAAGCAGCAAAAATAACTTACACCTTTTTTCACAAAACTTCCCTTAAAATCATCATGATTCTGAGGAAAGTGCTCTTATAATGCCTCCAATTGGCAATGAATGGGCTGAAATGACAATGAGGATGAGATAATAACGGTTCACATTCGTTTTAATTCACAGAGACAATGAGTCATTATTCTATGAAAAGAAATTAATGGAATTGAACCAGATGTGCCTTTTTACTGCGGGCAGTAATTGTCTCCACAAGTCTAATAAGCATCAGCTGAAGAACACGGAAAGAGAAAACGTCACGTGTTTTTCATATAGCACAATGGGGTTTTGTTTTGCAGCTTTGTACCAACAGTCTGCAGAGAGTGTGTAATGGTTTTGGTGTCATTTTGCAGATTATTGTGTTCATGTGCTATGGCATCATGCTAAACAAGTGGGTACTGCAGACCTATCAGCCCGACTTCATGAAGAGCCCCCTGGTCTATCATCCCGGCCACCGTGCACAAGTGTGGCGCTTCTTCAGTTATATGTTCATGCACGTTGGGTACGTACACAAACCTCCACTCAGCCTCATGTTGATGTCTGCGGCTCTTGCATTTTGTTGTTGTTGCAGACGATGCACAGCTGTAGGAGGAACACCTATCTTCTGCTCTCATTAGAATGTTGTTCCCTTTCTGTGCTCTCTCATCAGTTTGGAGCAGCTGGGGTTCAACGCTTTACTGCAGCTGATGATTGGCGTTCCTTTGGAGATGGTCCATGGCATCTTACGAATAAGTCTGCTTTACATGGCAGGAGTGCTGGCCGGTGAGTGTCTTTTAAAAATAAGTGTATTTTTATGGAAATCATCAGTTCCTGAAGTGGGTGCCTTTTTTACCATGGGGTACCTCAAGACAAGACTTAATTGCCATGAATTGTGTTGTACATTTCTAAAAAAACTAAAACGGATGCAAACTATGTAACAGCATTCATGGTGTAATTTTTTTTAACTAAAAAGGTGTGTCCATGTGTGTTGTGTGGGTGGACTTGGTGGTGGGGGAACCACTGGTGTAAACTAGGCACTGATGTAACACAGAGTTTAGATATTTAGATATTGTTTGCAATGTTCTAACATAGACGTTTTAGATCACCTGCAGTGCAGTATGGACAGTGTTTTCCCTTTTTTAAAACAATGACATGAACAGAAAAGGCTGTTCATTCTCTGTACTGCACTTCGTGTACGTGCATGTTCATGTTACAGTAAATCTGTACTGACGGCTTGTGTTTTGTTTCATTATTGTTTGTATAGTCTGCTACTCAGAAAATTCTATGATTTTTCTTTTGTTGGTACCTTGGTCATTCATCAACTCAAAGGTCTAGTATATTGTACTTCATTATTTTCTGTGTTAAAAACAACTTCTAGGATGGAATATACCTCCAGTGAGGCTGAATTTGTTAGCATCTCGTCCTCAAGCTGACACCCATGAGTGGCCTGTTTGATAGTTTTGATAATAAATGTCGACACCGCTGGTGGCCAAGACCTTTTGAAAAATATACAAGTCGCCAAACCAAATGCAGCCGAGTGACTCACTGTGCCTAGAGGTCGGGCTGCAGCACTCAAGTTTTTCTTTGTTGACGAGAAACCTCATTAACTTTCATCCCCCTCCAAGCCAGTTTGGAGATTGGAGATTTTTAAACCCGCACTGATTGCTGGATGTGGTTTTCTCACTGCAGTCTTCTGCTGTTAATGCGTATTTTGAGATGTCATATCAACACTGCTGCATAAACCTCTTTTTCCTTTTCATCTTCACTGGGAACAATTTGTGTCTTGGATCTCCTAAATCTCTCGCTAACCATTGTTTGATTACTGTCGAGAGCAATAACCTAATTCATATTGAGTTATATTTGTTCATTTTTAGTAACGTAGTAAGTTCTTTATTTATTTATTTTATTTTTCCTGTCCTCTCTCTGTACATAGTGTATGGAGTTAAAGTTGCTCAAATCTCTTGATGTGTTAAGTCAAACCCTCAGTTACCCCCAATACAATCACTTGCACACACACACACACACACACTCTTAACACTCATAAATTATTGTAGCTTTGATTTATTAGAGAAACTAAGCAAGCCTGGGACTTAGAGGGCAAAAAGTAGAAGTGTGATGCAGGGTTTCTCTCTGGGGAATCAGCCTGTAAGTGCAGTTTGAGATGCTGATGCCTGAATTAAAAAGGAGGAGAAAGCAGCGAGGAGATGGTGATATTCATACCCCCAGAGCCTTGAGTTGAACTACATTCATTAGAATTTCTATGCACGAGTTACACTGTGATGATCAAAAATTAAATTTGTGTAGTACTGTAGTGTAGCAGTGTGTAACTGTGAGCAATTAAATTCTGCATTTAACTTTCAACACAGTAATGAATGAATTCCTTCTAAACAGTGAGGATGAGCTCATCTGCCTCACGGCCACATGAGGACGACCAACTTTAAGCGGCATAATAACTTCACCTTCTGATTCTGGTTGATGGGGTGGAAATTGGAGCTGTGTTGGCTCAAATGTTGTGATCTATGGGGAAATAGTCCATTGAAAAGTAGGTCGGGAAGTGCACCTGGACTCTTTGTGTGTGTTTGGAGTTTTGGAGGAGTCAGTGGGGGTTAATGATGAGAGAGATGGTGCCACTGCTTCCAGGTGAGGGATCAGGCGAAGGCCACCGCCAGGGCTTTGGGCGCAGTAGGAGGTTTTGGTGTCGCTAGACACACTGGGAGTAAGGATGGCATTGCTGGATGGAGAGATTAATTCATTTTATGCAAGTCAACATGATGAATTTGCAAACCTTCAAATTGGCTTTTAAATCAATTGTTTTAACAATAAGTTTTAGGAACTGACATAAAGACATCACTAACAACTATGAGTCTTATTACTGAACCCCTTCTAAGGTGTATGAATTAAAATGTTTTTAGTTTATTCTCTGAAACCTTGCCAAGAGAGAGCACACTGTATGTAAATTTTGACGTTCCCCCGCTGAGATAGCCCCTATTTGACCATCGTATTACGTGGCCGTTTCTCTGCAGAATGAGAACTAAATGTTTGCAACTAGTCGCAAGAAACGTTTAAAAACGTTTAAAAAAAAAAATGTAAAAGGCCATGCATTGAAATGACTACAGAGGACATGTAACAAATGTGTACAATTGATTATTTAAAATCTTGTTTGACATTTTTAAATTGCAACAAAATGGGCGACACATCTCCGAATGTTCTGCATGAACATACAAGTTTTAATCGATGAGACAACTAAAACAAACTTCAAAATGTGATGCTGAAGTTCATGTAACAAACGTTATAGCCATGTTAGCTGCCTGACTCTATGCCCAGTAGATAGATTTAGATGTGTGTATTTGTTCATATACCTCCTCCTTGTCTCCCCTTCCCCTTTTTTCACTGATTCATTAAATATGTGTGTGTGTGTATAACAGTGTTACAATTTGGTTCTTATTGGTTTCATTGCCTCACACACAGCTTCCCCCTCAGTCTTTGTAAACTCGTTGTTGCTTGTGGCTGTTAGAAATTGCCTAGTGTTTTAGATTACTAAGTGAAATTCTTTATTTTTCTCTTCCCTTCTTCCTCACTTAGTTGCCCATGGCTGTCTCGTGTTTATATTCATGCCTTCTTATTCTAGCTTATGAGTTCAATCGTGTCGGCTGTTGCTGTTTTTTTTTTTTGTGGGGCAGCGAAGCTTTCAGGTTCTAGCTACACTTAGTGGGTGCGTTTATGGAGCAACGTGCTGCAGGTATTGTGCCGTTCTGTGTGTGCCTTGACAAACCACAATAATATCTGTAGGGCAGGACTTGCTTTTAAAGCCAAAAGAATGATTTTTTATTTTTTTTATTTTGTAGGGCATCCAATACTGTGAATAGTATAAAATCCTGCTCACAGATATAAATATCATACATGCATGAACACACGTCTCTGCATTCATAATCTGTGTTGTTGAGATGGTTTTATATACACATCTAGATATTGCTCTGGTCCTGTACTGAAGTGCACCTTCTGAAAATAAAGTATGACATTGTACATTTTGTCCTTGCTTACAGAAGAAACAACTCTGTAATTATTTTCTGACAGCGCCGACCAAGCCTTGATAGTCCTCTCTCACTTTGCTGCACTAACAGCAGATGAACAGCTCCACCTGAATTTCATGTTTCCAAATGTGTTTCCAAAACAGTCACAATGTCAGACCAAATGAATGTGAAATGGTGAGTCATGTTCAATGTTTCCGTCTAGCTCCACATGATAGGGAAGCGGCAGGGATCCTATCTGCCGCCTTTTTTTTACTCCTTTCTCTTCTGGGTCTCCTTCCCTCATACCAAAAGCTCCTTCAGCTTATTCCGTGCTTTCGGACATCAACAGGTGCCAGAACATCAGGTTTTTTTCCCTTGTAGCCCTGTGTAAGCCCCAGGCTGTCTACCTTCTCTAACACCCTACATTTGAGACTATTCATATCCCCCAGTGGCCTCTCATAACAGCAAGCTCTATTGCCACAACATGTCCCACTCAATTCGGATATCAGTGTGTAGATGAGGTTTTAGTTTTGACATACTAAACTATGATGTCTTTGTCTCCTTTTTGTTTTCTGACATTGGAGAATTGACATTGACAGACACTGGCAGCAAAGACCCGGGGTAAAACTTTCACTTTAAATCTGTTTTTTTGCTGAAATATCAACAGATTCTAGTGGAAACAGAAGGTGTTGCTGTCTCAACAAGAGCACACAAGCTCATGACTGTGAAGAAAAAGGTGTGTGTGTGTGTGTGTGTGTGTGTGT
>NC_045753.1:21595769-21597145 GCF_008692095.1 Etheostoma spectabile
TGTGTGTGTGTGTGTGTGTGTGTGTGCGCGCGTGCGTGTGTGTTTAAGACCCTTATTTAGCAAAAGCAAAGGTGTTGGTGTGTGTCCTGCATTTGTCTGTTGCACGTCATCCAGTGTTCTAAAATCTCTGTTTTTAATATATAATTGGATTTGTTTTGTTTATTTGAATGTGGACAGAAACATACACATTGAATATTTACTGAGCAGAACAATGCCACAAATCATAGCATTTCATTTGCAATTCTTGTTCCTAGATGGGCTTTTGTAAAAACAAATACATACATAGTACAATAAAAAGCAGAATAAAAATGCCAAAAAGTTCATATGCCAACGTACAAAACAGACAGCAAATAGAAAATAAGGATGATTATAAAAGTGCCATAAAAGAATAAGATTTCTTAAAGGAAAGACACTTCATCACTCCTACATGCTTATCCTATCTAATATTAGAGATTGTTTCAACTTAGCCAGTAGGACTGTTGGTGTTCTGGGCAGCTTCCAGGTTCGGATGTGAAAGGTTAAGCTCTCAGATTCTTCCCTGCACAGTGGTAGAAAGTAATTATGTACATTTACTGTGCAGCAGAAGGAGGTTTCTCTTCAACAATGAAATTCTTAGTGGAGTGCTCGACCGAAATCCAATGAGCATGTCCAAAAAAGGGTAAAAAGGAGCACAAAGTAGACTACTTGGTCTACGAGGACAACATACTTACATTTCACTTGTTTTGTTTGGCTTACAATAGAAAAACGCTTGTGTGTTTTGGTACAATGCCCTGATGAAGGTTCTGTGACGAAACAACAAGCAGCAAATGCCCATATTTTCGTAAAACGGTGAGTCGATTAAGCACTTTTTCAGTTGATCAAGTTGCATTGCTAATATTTGTATTTAATTTAAGTATATTATTTGAATACTTATTCTACCACTGCCCCTGCATAAAGATAAAAAAAAATATGCACCTGACAAACTGACCTGTAAACCCAGAGAGGTTTCATGATGTGACTGAGCACCTTAAGAGCCCATGGACTTCAGATTCAGATTCAGATTCAGAAATACTTTATCGATCCCTGAAGGGAAACAGTGTCACAGTAGCACCAGTAGTAAGAAGACAGAGACAGAGCACTGCAACAGGCAGCTTGCACGTTAGCGCATGCACACACTTGACTTCAGATGCATCAGAAACAGAATCAGAATCAGAATCAGCAAGATAGAGTACAAGACATAACAACATAACAACATAATGCATAAGACTACACACGGTACATGTGAATACATGAAGGAATTTTTTGTGGTGACTCGGAAGGATGGGAAAACAAACAAAAAGAAACCGAGGCAGTCAGACGGAAGCGTGGGGGGTGGGGGGGGGGCGATAGGGGAGGGC
>NC_045753.1:21597155-21597452 GCF_008692095.1 Etheostoma spectabile
TGGAGTGAGTGTTGTGTGTGTGTAATATGAAGCGTTAGACTGTCCAAGTTGTTAGAAAGTTCAATTCATTCGGCCTTGCATTAAGGAGGTAAGACAATGCACAGGAGTAGATAGTAGTCCAGCTGCAGGCTGTTTACCCGCTCGGGTGAAGGATGGGGGGCATAGATCACAATTTCAATGCAATTTAGGTTAATTCGGCGAAATTTGACTGAATCAATGTCTGTCAATCAATTCCAGTCATCCTCAGCGTCATACTTGCATCCAATTCATGAAGTGCCCTCTGCGCTTCCCCAGACC
>NC_045753.1:21597462-21598413 GCF_008692095.1 Etheostoma spectabile
TCTGAGATGTTACTAGACAGTTCACTGGTCTGGACAGCCCTCAGATGTAAAGCCTTCGACCATTGGAGGATTTTCTCCTCCTTAATAAACTGGTCAGCCAGTGTTTAGAAAGCACAGTGCTCACGCTGCTTATTGGTGTCCTCAGTCAAGAGGAGGAAGAGACATGTGGCCTGATGTTGTTTGAAGCCTGTTGGAAAATTAATAGAAATGTGATAAATGGCTGCATGTCAGTGTAACTTCATTTTTGCAAGCTAGCTGATGTTGTCATTACTTAAAAGCCCACGCCAAGTTACATGTAAAGTTTTATCCTTCAGCAGTTGACTAATGTTGTTTTGGTATCAGGGAGGACAGCGGCAGTGTCTGCTTTCCGCTGCGGCCATAAGACTGGCTGTATTGTTGATCCTAATTTAGCCGGATGATTGTTTCTGCATTCTCTCAAGCTAATCAAAGCTTATTCAGTCTGTAAATGATTGGAAGTCTTCAGGCCTATTTTTGTCTGTTTATATAAAGGATTGATGCTTTTTGAAAGCGCACTGCACATATTTAGGCAGGGTATATATGATTATATCTGCTGCCAGAGAATATAGGGTTTTGGTGTGTGGCCAAGAATGACTTTGTCCATCATCCATTTTTGCTGATGTTTTTATCGAGACACACAAGTTGCAAATAATTATATTCTACGGAGATCCCCAAAACCTAAAAATACAGCTTTGGGGTTGAATTAACAAGGTTAAAATCAATAAATTCAATTGTGTAAATGAAATAAGAGTTTTACTACTTGGATGTTGACTTTCTAATTTGATAACATTGATTTTAAAAGAGACCTATAATGCTTTTGCTACTTTTCTGTCATACATAATGACAACTCAACTTTCTTTCTACTCTTGGCTCGAGGTGGCGTCAATCATCGCTGGATTTTGGGGGGGCGGGGGGGTATTCTTGGAGCAAAGT
>NC_045753.1:21598423-21605797 GCF_008692095.1 Etheostoma spectabile
TAGATAAACCATTGCCGACAGAGAGAGGAAGCATCAGAGAACAGAGGGCTGGAGGAATTACTCTAAGTGCCAGAGGAATGTGACTTTCAGTCTTTGGCTCCGACTGACTCCAAGCACTGGTGTAGAGATATTTAACGACACAATGATTCGATTGGCTCGAGGTGACTCTGAGGAGGTTTGTGGAAAGCAGGAGGCATTTTTAGGACTTTGAGAGCTGTGGAGTCGCCCTTGTGTTGTCATTGCCAACTGAATACCAATTATTTCTGGTTCCCTCTTACTCTGAAGGCCTTTTGGTGGAGTGTGTGGCTGAGACTGTACACAAGATTTCTGTCTTTTTAGCCTACCCTTAGCTGCAGACCGCCATATGTGAACAGATCCTGGTGCTGGTCCTGTGTTTCTGATGTACTCGCCTGGTGCTGAGCTGGACTGAGCACTGAGGAGGCAGGGTGACCTTGGTGCGTTGCAGAGGCCGCCAGCGTGATTATGGTAATTCCCAACCCCCCCAATCCAACCCCAGAGTCAACTCTTCCTAGGTGACACCTATCTCACTTCCTCCCCAACCACCCCCTGCATCCTCGCTGATAATAACACAGAGGAAGATGAATAGTTCTACTGAAATGCAGCCTTATTGAAGGTAGCCCATTAGTGTGGAGCAAGCTCACTGGGTTTATGGGTGTCTATTTGCATCTTCTTTCCAGGCTGACAATATTTGTTTCAGGCACTCTATTTGAATTAAAAGAGGAAGCTATTTCTCTGCTTAGTGTAAATTACAGGTACTTTGGTATTTAGTTTCAAGGTTCTCCGTTAAATAAGCACATAATACTCGTTATAGTCATCCCTGTGGCTTCATGACCTTGAGCACAGGAAGTGATTTCAGGCTCTTTTTTTTTCTGTGGGATTTCGAATTTGAGTCATTTCATCCAAGGTCAGCTATTGTGCTTGTTAGATGAACAGCGGTCGTGAGTGATAATCACTTTGGTCGTGACAAGAATACAGCTTCTTGTAGAATAGCTCTTTTTACGGCATACATAATGACAGGAGCATCGAGCGTATTTGGACGTACACTCACTAATTTCTAAATGTTGTCTCTTCAATTCTTCAGTTAAAGGCGCGCTCATATGCCCACACACACTCACCCAGTTCCGATATGATTATACTTTTCCACTCATGGTTGGTGCTGTGCCTGGCGGCCTCCTCTCAGCAGCTCGGAGGATGTGACTTGTGGAGACTATCGATTTTTCCTAATGCCCCATGGGCTCTGGGGTAGCATAAATATTATCATATTTTTCCCCATGTCAAATTTGGACAGGGCAGAAAACTGTTAGAATAAACTGAATCAATCTCTAAAGAAACTAAGGGCAAGGTGTGTTTACAGTGGCCATGTTGGCATACTGTGAAATTGATCAACTGTATTTGTTCCTCCAAACCAGAGTTTGGTATTGATGGCACTGGTTGTTCCCTTTTTATATTTATATACTGTATGTAGAGAAGAGAGGTCCTGATTAATGTTGCACAAGATAGGTGGAGATGTTAGATTGGATGAGGACTGATTGCGAGTCATGCTGCTCCACTCTAAGGAAAGCATCAGCGACAGAGATGATATTTCCCTTATCTCTTTCTGTCTGGATGACACAGACAAGTCCATCTACTTCCCAGGTGGAAAATATCTTTAATAGCGCTTCCTCAGTCTGACTGCACTATTATAGTAGAAATGAGTCTGAAATGGACGGCACTCTATTAAATGACATTTGAAGCTATGAGCTTTTCAAATAGACTATAAAGTAGACAAAAGACCGCAGACAGATAGATGGTCTGCCAGCAGTTCAGTCACCCTTACATTTACTCGTTTTTACTCTGCTCACCTGCAAACTGTGTCTGTAAACCAAAACTAAACTAAGTTCCCTTCCCAAATCAAATGATATCCTGTCTGCTTGATGCACAAAACAAGAGCTAAAATGATTAGTGGAATAGTCTGCTGCTACAGAATGAATATAAAACTATTTTGATGATCAATACATCGTTGAAGTCATTTAGTAACAAAAATACTTAACATTTACTGGTTCTGTTGTTTCAATTGTGAAGAATTCCTCTTTTATATCAGTATAAATTGAACGTTGTTCTAATTGTGATGGCTGTGCTCAAATACAGCCAATTTTAAGTCTATTGCAGATATATTGGTATTAGTGTATATGTTGGCTGATGAGTAAAAAGAAATAGCAGTGCCAAAATGGCAAATATGAACTATGTTTATTTATGTTATGCATTTATTAGAAACATGACAGCCAACTCAATGCCTCAAAAGTCTATAATGGGCCTTTTTGTCTGTTTTCTGACGCATACAAAACTGATATACTGAATGTGATTGTTATTTACACCCCTATGTAGAGAAACATATTTATGGTGTAATATGTACAGTGCACATGTGAAACATAATTATAGAGTCAAGCATTTTGGTAGAAGTTATGAACTTCAACTTGTTTCTTCCTAAAAGACAAGTCAAATAATGGTATCCGGACTGAGGTGGCACCACATAACTCTATCACCATATGTGAAACTGTGCCTCTGTGTTCCCTCAAATACAAAAGCCAAGGTTTATTATTATGTTTACGTCTGATAGTTGGCAGGTTCTCAAACTAAGGGAACCTGGCTGAACAAAAGGAACCACAAACCACAGTGTGGGCTGATTTATCTGTTACTTGTGATGTATTTTTTAGCAATAAAGCAAACGGTAAAAACAGCTCTATCATGATAAGCTAACTTTGCTAAAGCTCTAGTTCTCTTGTAGTTAAGCAGCAGAGTTTTTACAAAATGACAG
Organism: Etheostoma spectabile; assembly: GCF_008692095.1. Classification (NCBI taxonomy): domain Eukaryota; kingdom Metazoa; phylum Chordata; class Actinopteri; order Perciformes; family Percidae; genus Etheostoma; species Etheostoma spectabile. The sequence goes on from NC_045753.1 coordinate 21,601,239, forward strand.
AGAAAAAAGACCTGCATGACTGAATTCTCGATGTGTGTTCTGTACCGCCCTTCATCATGCACTCACTCCCCCACTCTTTCCATCAGTTTCCCTCGCTTGTTATTTGTGCTTAGTAAATAAATCTGATGAGGCATTTCCCCAGTTTATTAGCCAACAGAGGCAGTCTGGAGTGCTGACTACAGCACATCTCTGTGCAGGGCCACAAGATTGAATGCATACAGGATAGATCTGTCTGAGGCAAGTGTGTACATATACTGCAACTTGAACCTAAAAGGCAACAATCCCACAGAATCAAGAATGGGCAGAGGTTTCCTTTACTGACACTGTCCTGTGAGCTTCTATTGAAATGTTTTACTCAAGAAAAAATGGTAATCCTAAAAAATAATTACACATTTTTTCTTGTCTCATAAACAAACTTGACAAAATACATTTACTATCTCATTCTTCATAGCTTATTCCTAAGACTGAATGAAAGCATAGCGGTAGGTTGCCAGATTTGCTTGTGTCCAATCCTGACTTTAAATCACCTGAATAAATAAACACACACATTGTCCTTTAATTGTCTTCTCCTTACTAATTTATTGGCTGACCAACCAAGAAATGCAAATCACAGATTAATATTGTTGTAATGTAATAAAGTACAAATACTTTGTTACTGTACTTAAGTAGAATTTTCCCATATCTGAACTTTACTTCGTTTTTTATATTTCTGGAAACTTTTACTTTTACTCCACCACATTTCTCTTAAGCATCTTCGCTACTTGCAAGAAACGTTTTTGAATGTTAGAGTGAAAGATTCTTTCTCACAAAAAAATTAAACTATGTTTCCGTTTTTGTCTTTCTTGATGTCAGGTTTTGAACTTGATGTTTAAGAAGGTGTGGAAGCCTTGAAAATTATGCTTTGCTGAAAGGAAGCCACAATTAAGTTTATAATCAAAGTTGTTGTAATAATAATAATTAAGAACATTACGTATCAGAAAGTATCATGCTCAAGTAGTATTCTAAAAGGTGACTTTAACTTCTACCAAAGAAGATACTTGTACCTTTACTCAAGTATTGCTCTCAAGTACTTTATACACGACTGGTTCTCAGACATCCTTCTGGTCGTCATCTTTACAACTTAAGTTTTAGATGATATGTATTTTTTTCTCCCAAGATTACATCCTCTGTCTAACTTCTGACTAAAGCTTCAGAGAACTAGACATTTTTTCACCATTGTGTCTGTGCTTTGAAGACACTCTAATCACTGTTTCTACAATAACAATAGATCAGCTGTGTAATGGGAAAAGGGCCCCTTGTTACGAGCCCACAGAGAAATATCACCTGACTCTGCAGTTCCCATCAGCTCTACGGAGTTTTACCTCATTGTTTAGGTTGTCCGTTCTGCAACTTGTTTTGGTTCGGTCTTACCGCTCTCATCAGCGTTGTTTTACTCATAAACCCACTGTACGCTGCCTCTCCTGCACCAATTAGCAGCTAAAGGTTAAAATATTATCCTCCAGAGTTGATGAAAACCAAACAGAGCTAAAAAGACAGTTGAATACTGGATCTTTATTCATTGGGTTGCCTGAAGCACATCTCCACATTTTCATCCTCCAAATTCCTTGATTTTTGATAGAAAACATGGGCTAAGATGATTCAATATGTTAATTTTTGTTACCGTTAAATAATTTGTTGCCTAATTTTAGCCTAGATATCTACATCTATGCAACAAAATTTGATCATCAGAAATCTGCAACATTTCTCTAGGGATTCTTGATAGACTGTAAATAGTCTCAGTAATCACAGTCAATAACTACCCACATGTAAAACCCTAGAAAGCAGACAGTGAAATGGTTTGTAAGTGTTTGTGCAGAGGCATATTTTCCAAGGATTAAAGGATTTCATTTAATGCAACATTTACTGTGCTCAAGCGCAGCCTCCACTAGGGTGGCTACAGAGAGAGCGCAGCCTCAGGCAATGCCAAACCCTGGCCTTGGATCAGCTTACCATCCCTTGTCTGCACCTTATTCCTGAGAGAAAAATACAACGTTGACCCATAGCTTAAGGGCAGCCTGGAGTAACAGTAATGGTGTAGCAAGTTTGGTTTGACAGACAGGCTCAGTTCTCAGAGCTGTATCGGGGATTATACTGTAGTAGGTAGAGTATACCCCCCCTGAGTGTGTGGTTTACTTATACTCTACACAAAGTACATAATTTTTACTGTCTACACTGCAGTGCACTTGTGGGTGTTGCAAGCTCACAAAAAGATTTGAGGATGTTGATGATGACTTCAGGATGGCGTCAATAAATAATCTGTACATGAGATGGAATGTGTCAGCTCTGCACTGAAATAATGGAACACCTCATGTCTCAGCCCCTGCTGAGTGTGAGAGTTCTAAATCCTAAATCCCCCAGAGCCCACATGACAGGACTGTTTAATATTCATACTGTATTTGGGAGCCTCTCGCCAAAGCAGAGCGAGTAGGAGAAGAGAGCAGTTTGTTTCCTCCCTGTGGTGCCCCTCTTTCCCTCTGAGCTGGAAGTCTCAGGTTATCTTCTCCTCTTCCTCACCCACAGATGGCTTTGTCACATCTCTGACATGTGTCAGATATAAAGAGCTGACCTGGCTGGTGTTATGTTAGAAACCAAACAGCCCGCTGCACTGCTCACAAAGCTGCTCTAACCGTCATTTTTATATTAACATTGGATCAAGTGTAATGTGTAGGGGGGTCGTTGGTAGTGATGAACCCACAGAGGATATCCCCAGAGGCAGCAGTTCCCCTCAGCTATAGGTAGCTGTAAATTATTGCTTTTATCATATTGGTTTTGGTTTGGCAGCCCCTTTTACAATTCACTCCAACAGCGCTAGTAATAGTATGGTTGAAAAAGACTCGCTCCAAGCATAACCCAAACAAATTTAGCTAAAGTTAGCGGTTAGCTGGGGAACTTAGTGGAGCATTCAGCAGCTAGGTATTTCCCTCAGAAGTTGGTTGAGAGAAAAACCTACTAAAAGGAGAGTGAAGAGTGGACTTACATTTGTCAGAAGGCCAAAAATAACTCAACAAGAATGCTAATGTTGCTTCTTCTCTGTCTAAATAGGCAAGTGTTTGCTAGCATGTTAACCACATCAACTGTGATAACATTTTAGTGTTATGAAAGAAAGATAGTATCTGTCAGTTACAACCAACGAGATGTTTAAAATATAAATTTTTACTTAACACCTATCTACTACAAGATTTCAACCAAAGGTTTAGTCCAAATTTGTAATCTTTGATATAGTGACTTAATAAGGCAATCAAATTAATTTATAAAGTTGTCACTTACTGCAATTGTACTAAATTAGCAAATTACTTTAATTTAACCAAAATCCATATATTATGGTAACTAAAACCCCAGGCCAAATCACTCATATTATTCTATAAATATTTCATTGATATATCTCCCAGCTCCACTGCTCTGAAGTAATAAATAAACTGCAAAGAAGTTGTGAATCTCCGGACCAACTCAGATGTTGATGCTGCTCCAATTCAATTTTTCTTCCCTTTGAAGAGATCAGAGACCACATACTGTATGCTACACTGTGTAATTGCAATTTTGTGAAACTACTAAAAATGGGGCACTTTGAATCTCCTCAAATCTGTAGCCGAAGCACCAACCTTCATATACCCCATAAATCTACGTAAAACAGCCCATAGGTGTTGGAGCGAGGCGAGATGAATGACTCAGGAACGCGCTGTGATTACCATCTGTCTTTTCATGATCATCACTGCCACAACGGGCTGACAAGGCGTTCTTTAAGATGATGTTTACTTTATGCAGTACCACGACACACACACCCACACACACACACACGCTCACACAGAATATGAATGTTACAACATGCATTATAGATTTGAAATCACAACTCTGGCAAACCCCAACTGTGATTAAAAAGAGGCTATTTTGTTGTATCAGCCCTCTCCGCTTCCCTTATCATCTCATTTGCATAATTAACAGTTGCTGACGCTGTCCTCGCGAGTAACTGCAACTGTGATTTCTCCTGCTTGGAATTCTGTCCTACTTCATAGTGTCACTGCAACCTGGTTAATGCAGCGGCAGGTGCACTATGTTTCATTCAGGATCATATCTGTCTATACACCTTTAAATACTGCTAAAAACAGCTGCTGTCTACATACTGTCTGTTTCCAGGCCTATTTGTTTGGCATGTTTTTATTATTGTCATTATTAATATAATGGACAAAGCAAAACGTCATTCTTTTTCTAACTTTGAGAACTCACACACAGCAAGCTGCAGACCAGTGTGAGCTTCATCACAAGTCCATCAAAATTTATCAATGGGGGAAAAGGGTCAAAGGTTAAAATTCTATTTTACAATACAAAGCAACAAATTCTCTGTTCTTTAAACCTATTTTTTCAAACTACATTATTTTGAAATTGTCTCAAATTTTTTCATATTTATTAATAGCGCCATTGTTGAGTCAACTGCAAATTGACTTAAATTCTGTGTATTTAACCTTTTACCCATAAATGAAATCTATGAAAAAACAAACAAAAATTATATATATATATATATATAT
>NC_045753.1:21605807-21606899 GCF_008692095.1 Etheostoma spectabile
TATATATATATATATATATATATATACATACATATATATTTGTGTCAGTCCCTGAAATTCAAAGAGCAAAAGCGTCATTGTGCACTGCTATTCAGAAATTCATTCAGGTTGTTAAGAACCTCTATATAAACGGCCTTACTCATTCAAATAGTATAAATAGTTGATGCCCACATAATCAAAAGCAGAATACACTTCAAAATAATCAAGAATTGATTTTTTCATATAAATTGCCCATTTTTATGAACCACCAGAGCCTCAGTTGCTAATTATGGAAGCAGAATTAGTAAGCAAGGGGCCAATATTACAGACCATAATGTAATTCAGCTGTAAGGCATGTTGTGTATCAGGCAGAATGTATAGAATGTATAGGAATGTATTGGTAGAATGTATGTATACTAATTCTAAACAGTAGATATACTATATAATAATTATTATAGCATAAATACTTGAAAATGACATACAAGCAATATTGGATCAATTGACTTTGGAATTAAACTGCCAATAAAACTTCACAAGTCTTATTTTCAAGGCGCCCTAGTAGCTTGCCTGGTTGAGTGTGCGCCCCATGTACAAAGACTCAGTCCTTACCGTAGCGGCCAGGGTTTCAACACTTGATAACTGCTTGAATAAATGCACAAGGATGTAGAATATAAGTGTGCAATCACTTTACAGCATAGTGTGTCACAATGTTCATGCCTTTGTCACCACCACGACCACCACTGTACTTTTCATATTATAACTTTTTAAATATCACAGTTGGCTTCTGTCCATATCCACAAATACATTTTGCTCATGAATATAACACTCAGAATTTTTATATTACACAAATTGGAAATTATCCTCTTTAGTAATGTTCGCCTGTGATGTCCTGGCCTACTTTGATCAGAGATCATTTTAAGATGGACTTGTTTTAATTGCAGCGTCCTGAAGGAAGATTCGATTAGGAAATATTCCATTTCATCCTTCACTATTTTAATATAATTAGTCAGCTGCGGTTTTAAGAGACTGCTTACATGCAGGAAAAGCCTGTGCACAACACAAAACGTGTGTGTGTGTGTGTGTGTGTGTGTGTGTGTGTGTGTGTGTGTGTGT
>NC_045753.1:21606909-21607645 GCF_008692095.1 Etheostoma spectabile
GTGTGTGTGTGTGTGTGTGTGTGTCTCTGTGTGTCTCTGTGTGTCTCTGTGTGTGTCTGTGTCATGTATTCTAAATCTAAAAGGCATGTGAAGGCCAGCTGATATAGCCCAGTCCCAGTCCCTGTAAACAGAGAGGATTTTTTGAAAAATGCTCCGAGGAAGGTGACTTGTGCTGCAGCGTGATGATGAGTAATCTGACTCTCCCTTTGTTTTCCCCCCTCTGCTTTAAAATGCTGTCCTTTGCTCTCTGTCTAAAAACATGTATATACACACGCACACTCTTCTCCCAGCATTGCGTGCTCTCCCTCTCTAACATCTATGCTCCTAATCTCTCTCTCTTTCTCTGTCTCTCTGCAGGCTCACTGACAGTGTCCATCACCGACATGCGTGCTCCAGTGGTGGGGGGCTCCGGAGGGGTCTACGCTCTGTGCTCAGCGCATCTGGCCAACGTCGTCATGGTAACTTGCCTCCATTGTTGTATCTGAAAGTGGTTTTCATTAGAGACAAAATGTCAAAGCCATCCGCATGGACATCGTTTTGTTAAAACCTGTATCCACCTTAAAGGTGCCCTGCCACACAAAACCATTTTTACTTGCATTTTTAGAAATGTTAGGTCCATATGTGTTTGTGTTATGTCATAAATGGGAAAATGAACTGCTACCTCCTCTTGTCAGCTCTAGCCACTGAAAAGAAAGAAGCAGAGAAATCAGGCCAATTACAAAATCTGGTCAGTCTG
>NC_045753.1:21607655-21609791 GCF_008692095.1 Etheostoma spectabile
TGTTGCCTGAGCTCATTACTATTCAGGAGCGCTCCCAGTTGTGCTGGGTAAAGGAGGCTGATAGCCAGGCTTTCATTGGCTAGCTGTTAGCCAATCAGAGTCAAGCAGCTTAACTTGTTGAATATTAATGGGAACTGGCACAAATCGAGTCTTCCTGTAGGCTTTCTATACCACACTAGAAGGGCTTGAAACAAGGTAACGAGGCATTTTTTCCACAAAAATTGTTACAGAGTCCATGGTAGAACTTTAGACATTACCACAAAGTAATAAAATACGTTTGGCAGGGCACCTTTAAAAATATATTTTAAATATGTATTTCATTTACAAGAAATCTGTGTTGGACGTTTTCCTGCTACTGTAGGATCACATCAATGTGATAAATAGTTTTTACTGCCCAGCAGCTTTTGGAAAAGGGCCATTGAATATTCCTTGTGAGGTATTTGAAGAAGCTCTTTGAACTTGATGAGTAGCTCACCCCACCATAACATGTTTTCACTGTGCTCGTCATTTGTATCAATGAAGTGCACTGGCATTTCAGACACTTCTATTAATTATTAAGACTGTTTATGTATGTCCACTGGAAAAAAAAAACAAGCAGAGGATTCTCTTGATGCTGCTTGAGAGCTTTTGATAAAACTTTATTTATTTGTGCAAGCTTCTGTCACAAGGTTTACATGTGAAATGCCTTCCACATTCTCTTCAACTCTCGAGGCGCTGTTACATCTGACAAATCACTTTAACTAATGTTGCTGTTGCCAGCAGGGATAGAAATCAAAGTGCACAGACGGGCCCAGAGCAAAGTCTCTGGAACTGGAACTGTGTGCTTGTAGCAGCTAAACAGACAGTTTATTTGGTCTGATACGCTTGATGTGTGTTGCTGGGAATTCCTTTAAGGGACGTCTTAGTTCTGCTTTGATGAGGGTTTTTTGTTTTTTGAAGGAAATCTTGAAACCTGGTCCGGTCTCAACCCAATAAATTCCCGGCCATCTGCCATCAAACATTATCATCCGTTTCAATCAGCAGACATGTTCAGGTTCAGTGAAGTTTCAACCACTGCTGTGAACGTGACTCCCCAGAAGTCATGCAGCTCCAGCTAAATTGTCAGAAGAAATCTTGGAACCATGTAGCGCACAAATTCAACTTGTGACTTCTTGCTGTTTTTAAAGATACACTACCCCTTACATGTTGTTTTTATAATTGTGACTTCTAACCAGAAAGCACTCTTTCTTTGACTCTCCAAATGATCCCCTGAGCAGTTATGCATTTCATTGCTAACAGTGTGACAACAAGATGCGTAAAATGGATTGGCGTTTGGTTAAAGATTGCCCTTCTCCTCATGTGAGAGTGAAGGCATGTTGCAGGATCATTACTAAAAGTGTACGTACGCCCAAAAGCCAAAAATGGCGTACGCCAACAAAAAAATCTGATTTATAAACCGTGCGTACGCACATCTGTAAGCAATGTTCCCTTTGTAAATCACAGATTACCTGCATACCTCATGCAGCATTACGCAGGTGGTCGCTGCAGTATTTATATGTTTACAACAATTAGAGTGATTGTAGACACCTTGCCAAAATCCCAGTATCAACTAATGCACACACACACTTTTCTTCATACAGGTTTTGTCACAAACAGTATTAAAGTTTGGGCCAATAAAGGGGACATCAAGTGTATAGCGCGAGAGCTTAACGCCTGTATTTCCAGACTTTGACATTTGATGATATATGCACAGTACTAAAAAACAGGTATTTAGTTATTTAGGCTACACTGTGTTCTCCAGTTATCTAATGCTCTTTTATAAACGTGGCGTACACACAAAACGGGACTGAAAATGTGCGTACGGCACTTCTCACACAAAGGTTGTGATTTATAAAAAACAAACTTGGCAGGAGAATGTGCGGCCCTCCACGCAAACTCGCCCCCCCATGCGTACGCACATTTTGGAGACAAAATGGGATTTGGCGACGCAGATGGTGAGGTGGTGAACTAAAGTCAGACTGCAGAAAGTTTATATGGGAAAAACAAGTTGTCGTAATATTTTCCAGTATTGATGCCTCACACATGTTTGTTCACTACATATCATCCACGTTATCATGAAGATTACATCAGAATCAGAATCAGAATCAGCTTTATTCG
>NC_045753.1:21609801-21610026 GCF_008692095.1 Etheostoma spectabile
ATGAGGACACATATGAGGAATTTTTCTTTGGAGCATCATTGCTCACAATGTGCTTACACAAAACAACCAAAACAAAAATATACACACTAATATATACACAATATATAAATACTCTAAAGAGAAACAATATAGAGACATGAGTGAATGAAGAGTTCAATAAAAAATATTTAAATGTGGAGCATACTGCAAGGATACTGGGATAAATAGTATTATGTTATTATATTA
>NC_045753.1:21610036-21610246 GCF_008692095.1 Etheostoma spectabile
AGTATGAACATTATGGACAGTTCTGAAATAGGAAATGAGAATAATGAATAAATGAAAAATAATAAGTGAGATGTGAGAATGGGAATGATGAGTAAATAGTAAATAATAACTAACAAGTGAGATATGAGAATGAAAATGATGAATAAATAGTAAATAATAAGTGAGATATGAGAACGAGAATAACGAATAATACTAAATAAGTGGAATAAT
>NC_045753.1:21610256-21610346 GCF_008692095.1 Etheostoma spectabile
CCAGTGAACAGGTGCTGTAGAGACAGTGCTACTGGGTTATTGACCAGAATTGAACCTGACACTATGGGTAAGAAGTCAGCTGTTCATCAG
>NC_045753.1:21610356-21618444 GCF_008692095.1 Etheostoma spectabile
ATGGCTTGTGGGTAGAAACTGTTCCTGAATCTGTTGGTTTTGGCAGTGTTATTTGCGCTAGTACTGAGTGATAATTGTTCTATAAACACCTCAAACTCAAATAAATAAGAACTCAAGGAGGGATGTGATTGGGTTAGAATTACACATTTTTCATCCTGGGGAACAAATGTGTTTGTTCTAAGTTAGAATGCCATTGTTCTTTTTCCCCCGGAGAATCACAACGGCTATTTCTTGGCCCATTTTTTCCCTTCTGTTAAATTATCTGAGCTCTAATTAATGGAGTGTCACTGGGCTGGAACCAGTAAGTGGAAAGCAGCCAGGTGTAAAATCTGTGTAAGTGCTTCCTCCTTTCTCCTATGGATATAGATGGACTTTCTTTTAGGTCTAAATATGTCCAGAGGATAGAAACTGAGGCGTTTTGTTCCCAGGATACTCATATATATACTGTATATAGTACATTGGTTGTTTGTGTCATGTGATTGTTTGCGCTGACAAGACACTTTTGCTCTGTGTTGTGTGCAGAACTGGGCCGGGATGCGTTGTCCGTACAAGCTGCTCCGCATGATCCTGGCGCTAGTTTGCAGTAAGTTGTCCAGATTTACTCTTAAAGCGTTGTGCTTTTGTTTCCGCTGTTGCTATTATTGTTGAATTTGCAGCTCAATCCTTAAATAGGAAGTGTGCATAACCTTTCATTTCCAGCATATTTAATGTTCTGTTCACAGTTCAACACGGAGCCTTTATCACCTAAGTGGGGTTACAAAAAAAAAAAAAAAGCTGAGCAACGGACATGATACTCATGCTACTCTTTGTTAATTGCTGATTGGACATGTTGCTTTTGTTTTCAAAGCATTTGAGTCTTACCACTTGTCCTTTTTCTCCACACGAGGGCCGATACACTGCGACTTTTATCAGTGAGCAATATGTTCCCTCCATCTGTCCCAAACATGACGCCTTCCAAACTGAGAGAGCAGCGAGTTTCTGCTGGAATGCTATATTTCTCCTAAGTGTTTTACAAACCGGAAATGCAGCATTTCTACAGAAGATGTGGCACATTGAGAAAAAAAAAGATCCATTAAATCCTCCTGTGACCTTTCCGTAAAAGTAGCCTTTGATAAAACACTACATTACACAGTTCATCTTTATACATAAAGTCAACTCAGCCTAAGGCACTGTTCTTTATACATGGTTATACAAATGACTCCTTTTCTTAGAAGAATGTTATGATTTTAAATCAGGTGTAAGTTACTTGAAAAGCCAAAGGTTGTATGCCAATGTAACCAAATAACATGGCACTTAACTATGACTTTATGACCTGGATTTGTCATTTGAACACTCAAATGTATTAAATTTACTTGAATTTAGGAAAGTGGATTTTTTTAGGCTAGCTATTTTCCCCTGTTTCCCTTGTCTTGATGCTAAGCTAAGCTAACCAGCTGCCTGCTGTAGCTTGATATATACCATACAGACATGACAGTGGTATCGATATTCCCATCTAACTCTTTGCCTGAAACAATTGAACAAAAATATAGAAACAATAGAACAGAAGCGTAGTCTGGTCTGATGACCTCACAGCGCCAGTCATGTGCAGACACTAAAGAGATTCTGTCCTTGGGGTACCCTGGTAGCTCACCTGGCAGAGAGTGCACCCCTTGTTCCAAAGCTCAGTCCTTACCGCAGCAGCCCAGGTTCGATTCCGACATGCGGCCCTTTGCTGCATGTCTTCCCCCACTCTCTCTCTCCCCCGTTTCCTGTCTCCAAATGTCCTGGCCAAAAAAATCAATTAAAGGCCAAAATGCCCAATAAAATAATCTTTAAAAAAAATAAATGAAAAGGAGATTCCGTCTTTCATCTCTCTTCTATCCTCCACAGTGAGTTCGGAGGTGGGTCGTGCAGTCTGGCTCCGCTTCTCACCGCCGCTGCCCTCCTCGGGGCCCCAGCCCAGCTTCATGGCACACCTATCGGGGGCCGTGGTCGGTATCAGCATGGGGCTGCTGATTCTGCGCAGCTATGAGGAGAGTCTGCAGAAACAGTGCTCTTGGTGGGTCATCGTCTTCTCCTTCATCACCTTCCTCCTCTTCGCCATCTTCTGGAACATCTTTGCATATGAGCTGCTGGGGGTGCAGATACCACCGCCTCCCTGATGAATGCCTCCCCCCCCCCCCCCCCCCACAGGTCCTCCTCCACATACACACTGACTCCAACCCTGCTCCAAACAAAGGCTCCCCTTTGTCCATAGTTAACATTTCCTCTAAAGTTAGACCCAAATGAAATGATATGATATCATTCAAAACAAAAAAATAACCAAGAATCCTTTTTTACAGATACTTTGCAAATCAAAGAAATATGTCTCTTTTATTAAAGAGGGATTACAGTAGCAACACGTACAGGTGAACGTTCCTCAGATCCATTTTGAGGAGCATTATATCTTTTTATACATACGTTGAAATTTCATCTGCATTACCAGCACTAACCTTTCAGTGAGCATTTAGCCATTGTGCTCTTTATTTCAGAGGTTTTTGAACAGCTGTTTCATCTGTCGTTTCTATGAGTGCATCTTGCATACACGTTAAGAACAATCCGAGTTGATGACGCGTGGTGAAAGGTGAAAGGGAAAGAGAATTAAAGGAAGGAAAACAGTACGAGTGTGTGTTGAAGTGGTGACAACGTTGACAAAACGCAATAACAAATGTTTTGTTTCACGGAGGTTTGCTTAAAGGCACTTAAGCAGAGTAGACACCTGAATCTGAGACCTTTGGCTGTGCCACCAATCAAAGCTGTAGCTTCTTTGAATGAAGATTAAGAGACGAGTTTCAGGAAAAGAGAGTTTATTTCTGGGAGCGGCAATAAATTAAAAAAAATACCGAAGCACCAATGGAATATGATTGCTGATATGATTTTTCGCTTCCCCAGCCCTGCTGTAACTCACAGAGGACACTGGCTTTTTGCAGAATTGCTGGCTCACTGATTGAAAAACAAAAACAACAGATAGAACAAATTGAGCTGCTAAGAAGGATCTCCAGTCCAATTATAAGACATCAGTCAAAAAAATTCTTTGCCCCTGAGTGTAAATGGCTTTACCACAGGAAGGAGGAAAAAGGGAGGAGAAAAGATGTAAATGTAAGTTTTATGTGGATTCTTTCTTTGTCAATGAGTAGTTTAAGAATTATCTGTCATTTTTACTTCATGGGGTCCTGAAAAATTAGAAGACATGCATTTATTTATGTTATTTTCATGACATTATACCTACACTGTGGATACAGACTCATAGTTCACACAACATAGACAAGACGGGAAGATGGGAAATGAAAGTGACCACGTGACAGAAGAGAAGCGAAAAAGAAGCTCATGAGAAAATGTCAGCTGAAGTTTCCTGGATGTTCATCACTTAAGCGAGTGAACTCCTCCTGTTGCTGTGTCACACTGACCTCCAACTTGCTAGGCGCACCATGTAAAATATGCCATGTCATGCTCTGTGCTCTTAGCGACACACACACACACACACACACACACACACACACACACACACACACACACACACACACACACACACACACACACACACACACACACACACACACACACACACACACACAGGCCTCTGCCTGTTCTCGCTCTGACAGACTGAACTGGGGGGAGAGCGGATGTGTCATCATCTGACCTCTGAACGTCATGTCCCAGAGGGCATCGGGGTCTCTCTGTCAGGCCCAGTCTATACCTCAGTTTCTCATTCTTAGGGACTGTATACTTTTGTAAAGGAATGTACCTATAATGAAAAAAAAAAAAAAGAGTGTTATTAAGTTGTCCCCATTTTTCATTTGATAGTGGATGTGTATATTGTATGTTCATAACCAAGAGTATATTTATTTGTATTTTTTTTTCCTCTTTGAGAGGAAAAGAGAAAAATTTCAAATGGTGCAAAATGCTATGATTGTTATTCTTCTGATAACTCCTGTATGGCTTTGACAAATAGTCTATGAGGCAGAATCCCCGGGTTAGTTAGATGACCACCAATGGCTCAAGCTCACTTGATTTTATAAATCGTTAGTGCTTTACAAAATAAGCCATAGACCGAACTAATTGGAGAGGGTAAAAGAAGAGGAAAAATATGTGTTTTTTTGGGTTAAAACTTGCTGTTTGGTAGCTACAGTGAAACGTGTACGTGCGTGGGTGTGTGCGCGTGTGCGAGACATAATTTCTCCATTGTGAATTTTCAACAGGTGATGTGAAAGAAGACAAACTGTGCAAATACAAAATGAAACTCTGGACTGTTTAAGATGTTTTCATGTAGCGAGACACATTTTTACAACTTGTTCGTCAACCTGTTTGTAGTCAATGATGCAGCTTCATTTTGCAAGTGCCCGTATCTCCAAACTCTCCCCGGCAGCGCACACATGCCTCAGTGCAGCTCTTCTTTTTGCATATAACAAATTATGGACAGAGCTTCTGTCATATATTATCTCTAGAGTGATTCAAACTTTTTTTGGAAAGCTGAGGATAGGAAAGCAATTACATTTACTCATGCTACGTTCCATTTTTCAGTCTTGCAATCAATAATTAATTTGAATGTCCACTACTGCCTGAGGAAAGAAATGTGTTATGCATTTGCCAATTTTGATAGTTGTTCATAAATACAGTTCTCAGCATTTGTGTCTACATGAAACTCATAGTAACAGGAGACTCAGTGTTAAATGAGGAAGTCTGTATGAAATAGCCAGAAAAATAGCCATTTTCAGATGCATTAAAAAAAGATATGTATATTAATGGATCTTTGATAGAAACTCTTGTGTATACTATGATATAACATTGCTTGGGATAGCAAAAATACATTGATGAATGATGCATAATACCGTGTTAGCTTATAATGAAGATGAAGAGAATGCCTGGGAGGAGGTTAATGCACCTCTTTAACTGAAGATTCATAGGAATATAGGGTTGTAAAAAGGGCTAGTAAATGGCTATGTTTTATATAACACATTAACTGTGAATTTTTCCCCTCCTGGAAGTACATGCAGGACTGAAATTGAAGACTTGTGAATTCTTGTTGCCCCTAAAAAAGATACTCAACTGAGTTGTCCTCACACAAAGGGACAGGCCGGGTGTTTGATTTATAATTAAGTATCTTCTGAAAAGAAAGCAGACACTAACATCTGAAACAGAAGAAAAAGTGAGCAGTGCATGTATCTGACATAAGGAAGGTGGAGGGGTAAAGTTTTCTAGATTAGTTTATTTACTTCTCTGTAAACCAAATCTCCCTGACCCATCCCCAAGACACCTGCTAAACAAAATCCCATGCTGTCTGATACAAGCCTTTCCTGCACTCAGACTATTTCTTAAAGGACAGGAGTGATAGAGGCCTGTGTTGGCAAACCTCAGCAGCAGCGTACGTGCTCTCCCAACACCTCCAGTGTCAAGATGATGCATGGCTCATCCGAGGACACACCAGAGCCCAGAGCGAGGCCGTAAACAGGATATCATCCTTTAATAAGGGGTTCTGACAGGCTGCATGATGTTAATTTAATTGCTGTCTTTTGAGTGACACATTTGTTTTCATCAGTATAAGGAAGGCACAGAGGAATGGCATGAGCTGAATATGAGCAGTCTATCAATAACATGCAATCTATCACCACCCACCACCCCCCTCTCTCTTTTATTGGTTTCGATACAGTGCGGCATGAGAGGATGTTGTGCCAACTTGTTTGAGTCTCATTCTGTGCTCGTCTCGTTCAAAAATGCTGCATACTTGACATTTCTCTGCTGTTACCTTTTTCTTCATTTAGTCATCTGTGGGCCTTTTTTTGCACTTATTATGATGTAGTTCACTGACATGTTGGCATGTGCCATATTCTATACTGCCATAAACATTCTTTAAAGCTTTTATACCTCCCTATGCCAATCCATTGTGCTGTTATGCCCAATGCCTTGTTTATAATATAGCCGCCCAGAACTAAGCACCGGGCAGAGAAAGCTGCTTTGCCATCAGCTGTACGGTGTGTTATGATCATGCATAGAATCCATAAGAGAAAGAGGCCCCGGTGCAAACAACTGAAATTGTTAATATAGCCAGTAGCTGCTCTGAACAGCTGCTCCCCAAACAAGCCGGCCAGGTTGCCTTTTCTTAACGTTTATTGCTACTTAGATACACAGTATATATGGGTAACTCTCACTGCAGGACTGTGCAGGTAAAGCAGGCTACTGTAGCTCCAGAGATGAGATGTACTTGCAGCAACCGTGCATACAAGGGTTTTACTAAAGACATTGTGCTTGAAATGCTGGTTTCTAGGACCCCAAAATGTACAAACATTTGGCGTTAGTTCCCAAATTATCCTGAATATTGCAACACAAATGTGCAAAATATAACATCTTAAACTGGATGGGACAGTGCAGACTAACGAGCGTCTGTGAATCCTGATGCTTGCAGGTTGTCATAGCTCAACACCTATCCATTATGCTAAAAATAAAAAGTCTACAGCATTGAACTTAATGAAGATAAGTGAACACCGATTTTTGTCTACCACAGCTAGAAACAAGCATACAATGGTTTGTAACTGCATTCAGGGTTTGTTTCTAGAGATGAGGGTATATTTTCTGGTTTGTAACAGAGAACGTTGCTAAAGTCGTAGTTTCCCAGTTTCTAGCTTTGGGGACAGAATCTTTTCATGTTCACAAAACCTGCCTGAGCCCCTCAAGCTCATGCAAATATCAACAGGTGGTTTCTTTAAATGAATTGATTCCTTTTAAAGGTTAAAAAAAAAAAGTTATGTCTGTGCTGCTGTGGTAGTTTTTCATGAGCCGCTTACTTTTATTGATAATAATGGTGCCAAGCTTAAGAGGTTCAATTTCTCAGACCAGACAAGAGGTTGTACCAACACAGCGTTTACAAAAAGAAAAAGCAGAAGCTATTTTTCTCTCGATCATGAGGAAATTAAAGGAAAACTAAATTTACATGTGGATGATTTATATCAAAGTCCTCATTAATTATTTCACAATCTATTGTACTTTTTAAATGTTCTAAACGGAACCATTTTATATTGTATATATATGAATATATTTTGTTTTATTTTGTACTGGTCATTGTACTTTGCTTTAATTTAGAAACAATATAAATAAAGAACAATACTGTGGCAACATCCTACTGCTTTTTTGTGTGTTTAAGCACAACATCATTACTGTGCTGCAACTTACAGTTGTATGACTAAATGATACCACGCCAAAAAAAAAAAGAAGTACTCAATGTACTCTGTTTGATATAAAGGCTTTATTATTCTGGAAAATACAAAAACAAATCCGACAAATATTAAAACCAGTTTAACGGAAAAAATACTGCGCAATAATCTTTATCTTGTTTTGAGCTTCTTTGCCGGTCTCTGGTTAGTGTCGGCATCTGAGCACTTCTCCGCCACACTGCTGGCTTTCACATCAACATCCTTTAGAAATGGGAGCTGCTGCTGTTTGGCTGTCGTCAGCGCCCACAGACACAGCTCCAGCCTGTGGGGCGTCCAGTCCTGCTGGGGATCCACTGGGGATGAGAGGGCAGGCCGGGCATCAGAATCAAAGTAGATTTCATTAGGCAAGGCAGCTTTATTTGTATAGCATTTGGATAACAGGGAAATTCAAAGTACTTTACATAAAAATAAAAAATGATAAAACACGAGAATAAAAGTTACAGTGCAGTATAAGAAATTTAACATTAAAGACATCAACAACCATATAAAGACAGGCAACATCAAAAAGAAAGGTCTTCAGCCTTGATTTAAAAGAACTACATTACATGTCAATTAGCCGACGCTTTTATCCAAAGCCACTTCCAACTTCCAATTAAGTGCTTTCAACCTTGAAGGTGCAAACTCCAGACAACAAGTAGTGAGTGCAAGTACATTAGCTTTAAATGAGCAAAACTACAAAGAGCCATATGAAGGTGCAGCTTTAAGAGTGTGTGTGTGTATATACACACACACACACACACACATACATATATATACACATATATATATATATATGTATATATATACACACATACATATATATATATATATTTTTAGCCATGCTGGTTCAGTATGCCTTCTATTTTGAATAAATCCCCAACATTGT
>NC_045753.1:21618454-21618733 GCF_008692095.1 Etheostoma spectabile
CAAAGCACCCCCACACCATCACACCTCCTCTTCCATGCTTCACGTGGGAACCAAGCATGTAGAATCCATCCGGTCACCTTTTCGCCGTCGCACAAGGACACGGCGGTTGGAACCAAAGATCTCAAACTTGGACTCATCAGACCAAAGCACGGATTTCCACTGTTGTAATGTCCATTCCTTGTGTTTCTTGGCCCAAACAAATCCCTTCTGCTTGTTGTCTCTCCTTAGCAGTGGTTTCCTAGCTGCTATCTGACCATGAAGTCCTGATTTGCGCAGTCT
>NC_045753.1:21618743-21629341 GCF_008692095.1 Etheostoma spectabile
GTTGTTCTAGAGATGTGTCTGCTGCTAGAACTCTGTGGTATTCATCTGGTCTCTAAACTGAGCTGCTGTTAACTTGGGATTCCTGAAGCTGGTGACTCAGAGGAATTTATCCTCAGCAGCAGAGGTGACTCTTGGTCTTCCTTTCCTGGGGCGGTCCTCATGTGAGCCAGTTTTGTTGTAGTGCTTGATGGTTTTTGCGACTGCACTTGGGGACACATTCAAAGTTTTCAAATTTGCAATTTTCCAGACTGACTGACCTTCATTTGTTAAAGTAAGGATGGCCACTCGTTTCTCTTTAATGAGCTGATCGGTTCTTGCCATAATATGAATTCATGAAAACAGTTGTCTAATAGGGCCGTCGGTATATATATATATATATATAATAGACAATGTAAAAGTTTGAATAAACCTGATTAAACAGGAGAATGAAAGTTACAGTGCAAAATATGAAGTAAAAGTCCCAAATGTAATCCCATATAAGGCAATGGCAAACAGAAAAGTTTTAAGCCTTGGTTTAAAAGAACAGAGTTTTGTTTTAACGCTGGAGACAGTAAGCAAGTGCTTTATAAACTAATAGTTGTATTTCATTTAGTAGTATCACATTTTCTGTGCTCAATTGACAACACGGACTACAGATGTGCCCACCGGCCTTTTGTTCCCGTCATTATCTCACCTTTGTTTAGTTTTTCAGTGCACTCGTTCATTTTGCCCAGGTAGAGAGTGTAGTGCTTGGCTGTGTATTGGATGGGCTTTAGTCCTGGTACACTGTCCATGGCTTCATCTGACATGAATGCAGCCTGTTCTGGAGCTCCTGCTGCCAACACAGCTGGAACAAAATGGACAGTCAGACCCAAACCAAGCTGAAGGTAGCCATGAGGAGAATACAAACTACTTAAACAGAGAGCAGGGAGTCCCAGTGTTAGGACTATTCTGTACACTGGCTCAAAAGACTTTCACTTAGCTCAATGTTTTATCAGTATGAATTGTTAAGCTTTTATCTGCTGAAAGCAGATTCGATACAGTGTCTCCAGAAAGAGAATGGAAACATGCTCACCTGAAGCGGTGGCTGGGCCAACTCCTTTCAGGGAGCTGAGCTCTGCTATAGCTGCCTGCACATCAGGTAGGAGGCTGAAGGCCTTTCTGGAACATTTCTTCACAATGTCCTCACTGTTGGAAGCCACCAGCTGCTGCAGCCTTGGCCTGAACTTCCCCCTCTGCAGAAAAGCACATGGGGCCACGCAAGGACACAGCTGATGTACTTAGCCTGCCAATGCCACTTTGTAGCTGTACTGTGTGTTTGTTTGTTTTTTCGGGCATTTTCGGCGTTTATTTCTATAGGACAGTTTAGACTTGAAAGGGAAGAGAGAGGGGGAAATGACATGCAGCAAAGGGTCGGAGTCGAATCCGCAACTACTGCGTCGAGGAGTAAACCTCTATATTTGGGTGCCCGCTCTACCAGGTGAGCTAATCAGGCACCCTGTTATACTATATTTTTGAATGAGTATTTACTGACAAAATCTTTTGTTGTGGGTGTGTTAAAGTTCCTTACAGTAAGCTTCCACTCCATCAGTTTCACCAACTCCGACTGAGTGACATGTTGGTCAGGTCGACTTGAAATGAGCGTAGGCAGCTCCTCTTGGTACCTGTCCACAGATACACACAGGTTAAGCTCAGTTACCTTTAATCTTAAAGTGAAGGTCAACAAAACTCAATTTATAACCCATTTCGTGCAGGGATAACCACAAATACCCTTTGTATAGTTACATTCATAAAAAAGAGGCTGTGAACAAAGAGATTTGACAAAACAATCCCACGTCAAGCGTCCACTGGCACTCACTGGCTTTTTCCAGATCTTTCAACTTCATCATATGGCCTTTGTCAACAGAGGGAGTTTTCTTAGTTGTCATGGAGATAACTTGAGCAAACATGGATGAGAATTACTGCAAGGGAAGTGCTGTAATTAAATCAGACAGATAATAAGCAAATATCAACAGATCCATTTCCATGACAAGTAAGCAAACACTCTCCGATGATGAAGTCACTGTGATACAGTTGAAAGCTCCAGAAAAAGTGGAACTTGAGTCGACTCTGGATAGTTTTGTCAAATTGCTTTTTCCAAGGTCAATAATAAACTTCTTAAATCAAGATGTTTATTTTGAATGCCTCAAATATAAATCGAATATATACTGTATGAGCCAGCTGATTTTATACACAGTGGGATTGTTGCCCCATTTCTTTCTTATACAGTTAAATTGAGGGCGGTTTTGTAACTGCTGTTGTGAGGGAAAAGGATTTACCACTTGTCGAGGTTTAGAAGCTTTCCAGTTTTTTTGCCTTTAGCTTTAGCTTCCACTACATCCCAGTATTTCCCATACACGCCCCTCCATGTGGCTGGGTCCTCACAGGCAAACAGAGTACTCATGGCAGTGGAGAGCTCACACTATCACACGCAAACAGACAAATATAATGTGAATGTCAGTTTGTAAAATCTCTATTCTACAGAAATGGACTACATTATTCATTATTTCCCCACTAATGCTATGCTTCGATTCAATAAATAACGCGTTTACCTTAGGAAACAACAAAAAGAAGCCGATGATCTCCAGTAAACTCCTGAATGAGTTGCAGTAGTCACGATGCTTCCGTCATGACATACGGAGTTCCCGCGAGATGTAGAGCAAAATACTACTTCCTGCCGCAAGCAGTGAGCAACAGTTTCAGAAAGGTTTGTCCCCTAAACTGCTTTGTTATTGAATTAGCATAGACACTGTCACTCATAAGGTTGCATTTTTTGTTATTTCTTTAATTGTCCGACATACTTGTAAAATATACATGCTTGTGTCGTGCGCGTTTCGTCTTTGCAAAAGTGCTATTTAGCTAGGTTAGCCAGCTAGCATTAGCATCACATTCCAGTCATGTTTATGGTGAAAGTAGCCTACACTGGACAGCGAGTTTAGCTATTTGTAGCCAACACACCCGCAGACAAGTGTACACCGTGAAGGAGTTGACGGGTGTACGTATTTCTAATTTAACCATGTTTTGGAGGACAGTGAACCACTAGCGAAACACAAAATTAAGGTGTAGCATTAGGTAATGGATAGTGGTAGTCAATGGTAATAGTGCCAATGCACGTGTTGGGATTGCTCGTTTTGTTTTTCACCCTGAACGCTACACGTAAGCACAAAACTTTACGACATTACCAGCGAGAAGTAGAAGGTGCCGTAGACGGCAAACGAGGCATAGTAAACAAACTAAACTTACAGGATTTAAAACTTATATTAATAGTCTGTTAGCAAATGGGTGACTGCCAATCATTAAATGCAGTGCTTTTAGTGGGACCCATGGATGTATTATATTAACGGATGATAACACCTTAAGAGGTTTATCTTAATATGATAAACGTGTCTATATGTAGCTCAATATTTCCCACTTCATTGTGTTACATGTACAATATATTCTAGTTTTCTTTAGTAAATACAGAGAATAGTTTGACATATTTGTATATGCTTACATAGTGAATCAAAGATCCTCAATTGATGTGATGAACTATGCCAACGTTGTCCATTCAACATCAGTTTGTGTTATCTTCAATGTATTTGACATAAACAGATCATTTTTGATGAGATAGTTTACATTTTTTATTTTGTGATAGACATAACATGTCCTAACTGTAAACTCAGATAATAAATTGCAGTGTGTTACTCACATGCCAATCCTTCACTAGTAAGTTGGCTCTCATGGGAGCACATGAAGAGGACTCTGAGCTGCTGCAGACATTGACAAGGCTGGCAGTTCTTCAAGAAGTAAGTATCGTAGCAGTTTCATTGTCAAAAAACAAAACAAAAAAGCACACACACATAAATGTTGTACATATGCTGCCACCTCCCCTGGCCTCTACACCAAGTACTGTATTCTAACATGTTATGGTGCCACCTTCTGGTGGATTTTGGATCTACCTTGGTAACATTTCCCAAATCTCAGATTCATTTTAAAGCATTGCTGTTTAAGTAAAAGTAGCTAATTAATTAGCATTTTGTCTCTGAGCTCAAATACAATCACTGTTGTCTGCACTAGGAACATGGAGAAGATGTCCCGGGTTACCACTGCCCTCGGCAGCAGTGCCATCAGTGGCCGAACTATGTTCTGCCACTTGGACGCTCCTGCAAACGCCATCAGCGTGTGCCGTGACGCCACGCAGGTGGTGGTAGCTGGCCGCAACATCTTCAAGATCTATGCACTGGAGGAGGAGCAGTTTGTGGAGAAGCTGAATCTACGCGTCGGCCGCAAGCCTTCTCTCAACTTCAGTTGTGCAGATGTCATGTGGCACCAGATGGAGGAGAACCTGCTGGCCACGGCTGCTACCAATGGGGCGGTGGTCACCTGGAACCTGGGAAAACCCTCTCGTAACAAGCAGGACCAGCTGTTTACTGAGCACAAACGCACTGTCAACAAAGTGTGCTTCCATCCCACAGAGGTGTATATGCTGCTAAGTGGCTCTCAGGATGGCTTCATGAAGTGCTTTGACCTGCGCAAAAAGGAGTCTGTCAGCACTTTCTCAGGTAGAATATTTTGTGATAAGTGTTTTGCATGACAAACTTTATTTTATTTTGTCTTTACAATGTGGTTAACTGAAATTCTTTGAGACATTGGAACATTTTTTTAATAGTTTTCTGGGATTTTTTTGTATGAGTAAAAGAAAGGAATAACTAATATGTTGGAGCAGAAGTAATGTTTTTACTGTTAGAAATTAGAAACAAACTATCTCTGTGGTCCACTCCCTTTTTTCTTCCAGGTCAGTCAGAGAGTGTAAGGGACGTCCAGTTCAGCATGAAGGATTATTTTACATTTGCTGCATCCTTTGAGAATGGCAATGTCCAGCTGTGGGACATCAGACGGCCAGACCGTTACGAGCGGATGTTCACCGCCCATACTGGCCCTGTGTTCTGCTGCGACTGGCACCCTGATGACAGGTAAACGAAAGTGACTGACTTGGGGCATACTATATGCTACTTGTGATTAGTAGTGCTACATGCATTTGGCTTTTATTATTGTCATCCGTTATGGAGTTCTTTTTTTATTTCCATTTTAGGGGATGGCTGGCCACTGGTGGCCGGGACAAGATGGTGAAAGTGTGGGACATGACCACCAACCGGGCCAAGGAGATCTATTGTGTCCAGACGATCGCCTCAGTGGCACGGGTCAAGTGGCGGCCTGAGAGGAAGTTTCATTTAGCCACCTGTTCCATGATGGTGGATCACAACATCTATGTGTGGGATGTCCGCAGACCTTTCATTCCCTTTGCCACATTTGAGGAACACAAGGATGTGACCACTGGTATTGTGTGGCGCCACCAGCACGACCCTCATTTTCTACTCTCTGGCTCTAAGGACAGCACACTTTACCAACACATGTTCAAGGACGCCACTCGTCCCGTGGACAAGGCCAACCCTGAGGGTCTGTGCTTTGGACTGTATGGTGACTTGGCCTTTGCAGCCAAAGAAAGTCTGATCAGCAGCGACGCCAACAGGAAGCCTTACCCTGGAGGCGACCGACGCTATCCAATTTTTTTCTTCAAGAAGCCCGACCCGACCGAACAGTTTGCCCATGTTTCCAGTGCCCTTAGCGTTTTTGAGACAGACTTGGACAGTAACCGCATGGACTGGTTTGTCAAGACAGCACAACTCTACCTCCTCTGTGGGAAGCCTTTTGCCGAGCTGTGTGACCACAATGCCAAAGTAGCGCAGGAGCTCAAAAGACCTCAGGTCAGACAAATGAATACAGTTACAAATCTGTACTGTACTACAAATAATCCACATTGATGTTGTCAATTTAAATGGAACCTTGATAGATAATGATTTAAAAAAAATGTATAGAAGTATTACTTGTTTAAATAACACATTTTTAATTACTCTATTGGAAAAGTAAGTAACTGCACTAGGGTGGCCACTAACAATTATTTTCATTAACTATTAATGTACTGATTCTCGATTAATCATTTTGTCAAAAGGGTCAATAAATTATAAACAATGCCCATCATAAGTTCCTAGAGCCCATGGTGATGTCTTAAAATGTATAGTTTTGTCCGACCAAACATAATTTCTCCTCTAAACCCAACAATGACTGTTAGGGTTATTTGAAATTATTGAGTCAATAAACTAGTAGCCTTAAGCCCATATTATCAACATAAATAGTGTATGTAATGACTTTAGGAAAAAGAAATGTGATTAAATTGTCTCTTGACATCAAGTAATTGTGTTTGGCATGTGTTATGAATAATCAGAATCAGAAATACTTTGTATAATAACCAATCTTTTTCTATAATACAAAGGTTTCCACAACATGGACCATGTTGAGAATCATGTTCTCTGACCCAGCAAACCTCACAACGCCCGGTCTAAACCACAACCTCAGTAAACTTGGCACCTTGCCTTTAATGAACAGGTAAATAAGTGTTTTAGTGTGCCATTACAAAAACTGTAATAACCAGTAATGCCCATTATCATCTAATGTTATGTACATTATGCATTCAGTTTCAACATGAAGGAAATGAGTTCAGGGATGGGCACAGAGAGCAGACTGGAGCGCAGTAAAGGTGAGAGCAGGCAGGACAACATCCACCTAGAGCCTGGAAACTCGCACGCCAGCAATAATAATGAAGGTGAGGGTGGCTATTAAATTTCTTAGAGGCTTATCTGTTTGTCCTTGTGTTTTTTTGTATTTTAATTTAAACTAAATAAGCCATTCATTCGATTTCCCTTCAGAAAATGAGGAGACAGAGGGAAGCGAGGGCCAGGCTGAGTATATGTTCTGTGATGCTGAGTTAGATGACGATGACCTCTACTCTATGGAGAATGACAACCAAGCAGGTCAGTCACAGTCCTATCTCTGAGGAAACTAAAAGAGTTGCTTACGTAAGTGACTATTTATAACTGCCGCCATGCTCAGCGCTCTTTTGTCTAATATTATCTCGGCTCCTTTTGTCACAACAGAAGAGCAGGAGTACACGCTGCCCCAGGAGGCCTTCCAGCTGCGTCACGAGATCATAGATAACCTGCCTGCTCCAGAGCACCTTCAACAGGACAAGGCCGACTCCCCGCACGTCAGCGGCAACGAGGCAGAAGTCAATTTTCTGACACCCATCGAGTCCTTCTCGCTCATCTCCATTTCCCAGTCACTCTTCAGCCCACATTTACCCGCCAGCTTCTTCTGTCCCATTGTGCGGGAAATGCTGAGCTATTACGCCGAGCAGGGCGACGTGCAGATGGCCGTGTCTGTGCTTATCGTCTTGGGGGACCGCATCCGCAAAGAGATTGATGACCTCACCCAGGTTAGATAGAGATTAGTGTTGTAAAGAAATCATCAAATATTTAATGGACTAGAACTTAAGAGTTGTTTTGTTGACAAAGGCATTATTGAAAAAGTTTAGTTTCTTCAGGTTAAAAAAAAAAGCTTATGTTGTGCTCAAAAAGAATGACTCACTGACTTAAAGATGACTTAAAATGTTGAAAAGCAAGCACGATTTGGAAGTAGCATCTCCTCGGGCTTCCGTCTAACCCTTCCCCATGCCCTCGGCCTCCCACCCAGACACAGAGGTGCACAAGCACCGCTGCGATGCTGCTTCAGATCAGAGCGGACAAAGGACCGCAATTTTACTTCACGTCTCATTTACTGACGAGCAATCACCTAATTTTATCATACTGAATGTTTAAAACAAACATGACAACTGGTAGCACTGCGGCAACAACGCACATTTATCTCAGGCTTGTACTCTGGAGGGGTAGACGACGCGCAGCGGGGCTTGGAGGCATTTTATTGGTTCCTTCCAAGCAGACCGCGAGGCAGTAATTACTGGGCATTTTTACAAGATTACAGCAGCTAAAGATGATCTTTCCGCTCCTTTTT
This sequence comes from Etheostoma spectabile, assembly GCF_008692095.1. Taxonomy (NCBI): domain Eukaryota; kingdom Metazoa; phylum Chordata; class Actinopteri; order Perciformes; family Percidae; genus Etheostoma; species Etheostoma spectabile. Next base: position 21,626,646 of record NC_045753.1, read on the forward strand.
CAGAGCCCATAAGTTATTTTTTGCTGTTGGGGTGCAAACAATATTTAAAAAAGTGTGTATTGGAAATAGTTACTAACCCCAGAGTTTAAACATGAGAAATCAAGATAGTTTTTGGAACAAACGTTAAGGTTTTATGTATTTATGTATTTACACAGACATATCCATTGCAAATCATTCATGTGAAATGGAAAAAGACCAGCAAAGTTTAGGGATTCTTTAGGCCTTATGTATGACTGTAAGTTGTAAATGGCTTAGGTGATAACTACTAAAACACCCAAGTCTTAAAATTCAATTACGACATGGCAGTTAAGAAAACCTAAACCCTGAACCAGTTGTTTCTATTTCAGGAGCACTGGTACATGTCCTACATAGACCTGCTGCAACGATTTGAGTTGTGGAACGTGTCCAATGAGGTCATCAAGTTGAGTACATGCAGTGCCATAACCTGCCTGAACCAGGCATCTACAACACTTCATATCAACTGCAGCAACTGCAAGCGGCCAATGAGCAACAAGGGCTGGATTTGTGACAGGTATGGACCGTTTTATTGGGGGGTTGGTCATTTGTTGGGACCAGTAACTACCTGGAGTCTCCACAGGAATTACACCAACAACAAATGTTTACTGCTTTTTCTGTTATCTTATATGCAATTTCTGTACAGTACACTTGGTATTTATTTAATTCTGACAAATGCCCTGCGTTACTCCTCTAGGTGCCACCAGTGTGCCAGTGTGTGTGCAGTGTGCCACCATGTGGTAAAGGGACTGTTTGTGTGGTGTCAGGGTTGCAGCCATGGTGGACACCTGGAGCACATAATGAACTGGCTCAAGAGCAGCGCCCACTGCCCTGCTGGCTGCGGCCACCTGTGTGAGTACACCTGAGCCCATCACAACCACTGTTCACACAACTGCTGCTCTGAGGGAATCGAACCTCACACCGGCCTAGAGCATACACACACACACACCACAGACAAATGCCTTTATTCCTTCACATGGGCCTGGATCCTTTAATCACTGTGGAAAGAAGGGTGTGCGTGTGCGTGTGTGTGTGTGTGTGTGACATCTGTTGGAAGAGTGCTATATGTGCTCTCCTGGACAGCCATTCAAGAGCAAACCCATTCATATTTGAATTAGTGAAATTGTATATAAGCATATGTTATGATAAATATAACTATTTTTTTTTTGTTGATTCACACTTGGTGCATTTTACATTGTTTTTAAACCCTACATAAAATCTTGAAGGCTGTACAGGAAGAATTCTTTTCATCTGAGGTAGATTGTTAATGTTTGTACATAATGCTACATCTTATTTTGAAAGACTGTAGATAATGTTGAATTAATTTATATAAGAAATGGCTCTCTATTCCATCATTATATTAAAGCAATACACTTGAAGTTGTTCTGGGCCAGTAAAGTCTGTTTTGTCAACTACATTTAACAGATAATAGCTTCAGTTTCTTCATACCTTTTCTGATGAATCAGTGAATGTAGACTGAATCCAGGTCATTTGAACTTCCACTTAACTTAATATTCTGTCGGCTGCACACTTTCACACCTGGCAGCTGCCCAGTTACAACTAGTCGTCTACCCTTGTGTGCTGAGCAGTTCTAGTGGAGCAGTCAAGATACAAAGTCTTGCTCAAGGGCACCTTAGTGAGAGGAAAGAACAACTACATATTCATTTTTCCCAGCTACGCTTTACTCTCTCGGGCCTAGAAATTCCAACTGGCAACCTGCCAAATGTCTCTAGCCTCAAGTCTACCAGCTAGACACAAAGCGTGCTGCTCAGTGTGTGGCTTGTCATAGCAACATAGTCATAGTTTGTATAGCTTGCTACGGGTGAGATACACAACCAATAAGTGTGGAAGCCAACAGAGACGACTTCTGTCTAGATAAAGATCAACAGAACAGCTTTGTCTTGGGTGGAATTAGACTGTTTCCCTGTTCCATCCCACTACTGTGTAGCCTGATTGCAACTGGTTGGAGGATTTTACATCATAGTTGTCAGTTTTAATAGCAGAACCTCATGACACAAGTAAATTATCTTTGAGAGATGAAGAATATTTTATCAGTCTAGTCTCAACTCTAAACGCTGTTTATTTGCCCACATTTACATTCTGTACGCTGTTCAGCATCATAAGTGTTTGTGATCCTCTCCGGTCTGTCACCCTTTTTTATGACAGCTTAACATATCACTGGTACAGTAATCATCACCTTTTAATAGAGTCCTATCATTCCCATTAACAACTCTACAGTTGTCCTGTCAATCATGAAGGCCAAAGCAGTGATGTATGAGGTGGGCGGGGTCTGTGCTAATTTAAAAACCTGCAGGCTGGAGGCTGGTGCGTTTTTGGATCAGCTGTTCAAGCAAAACTGTAATATCCACAAAGTGCCAAGGTTATTAACTGAGCAGCAACTGTCACATATCGATTTATTGCCAAGTTCCCAGGCACAATAGGGGATTTTTAGATGTACTCCTTATGAGGGCATCCCAACAATCAAGAGTGAAATCCCTGACCCACGAGGCTCAATCTGCACAGAACTGCCACGTAGTTTCAGTTTTTAATGAAATATATCATATCATTCGAGTCAGGCTAGACATGCTGGGGACCTACAGAAAGGAGTACATTAAAGCACCCATATTATGCTCATTTTCAGGTTCATAATTTTATTTTTGAGGTTGTACCAGAATAGATTT
>NC_045753.1:21629351-21629603 GCF_008692095.1 Etheostoma spectabile
ATTTTCAAAAAACACCATATTTTTGTTTTACCGCACATTGCTGCAAATCCTCTTTTCACCCGGTGTGTTTAGGACTCTGTTTTAGCTACAGAGTGAGGCATCTTACATATATACTATCTTTGTTGGGAGTACGTGCAGTAGCTAGGTAAGATCACATCAGATAGCTACTGTTTCTCCAACTTTGGTCAGTTCATGGAAGGATTAGCTGGGAGACTTCTAAATGAGGGTGCACTTGTGGAATACCTGCAGAAC
>NC_045753.1:21629613-21632666 GCF_008692095.1 Etheostoma spectabile
GGAAGTAGTTCTTTTGTAGATTATGGAGAACTAGTGTGTTGTAGCAGTGTTTTGCCATTGAGAACGACCTAGCATGCTAGCGTTAGCATGTTACAGTTAGCCACTGCATCTCGGCTAGTGACTTAGAAATCCGTGGAGATTTTGAACAGCTCACCCGGAGACTGAAGGCAGGACACATTCACAAACCGGTATCTCACTCAAAACAGCGTGGAAAGTTTTTCCCAAGTTTGTTTGCATGTGGAAGCACCAAATAACACCCAAAATCCAAGAAAAAGTGATTTTTTTTTTAGTTTTTATTATATGGGACCCATATTTATTAAGCTTCTCAAAAGTGCCATTTTAGTCTTAGGTGCTGGGAATTCATGACATTTACACCTACTTTCAAACAAGCAAGTTACCAAATTTCTTAAAGCTAAGAATCACTCTTACTCTCCCAGTTAATTTAAGATAGCTCAAGAGGTCTCTCAAGTGGTTAGTAGTTGCCAGTAGGTGCTAGTGATGGCACTGAGGAGACAGACATGCGCAAATCTTTCAGGAGAGGAAGAATGCTTTTGAAATCTTTGACAATGAGCAGTTAATCAAACACATCTAGGCTATAGTATATAGGCAGGTCATTTAACAACACACCGGTTTAAAATGTGTAATTAAGACATGTTGGAAAATGTGTTTCTTTCATTTCTAATCTGTATGTCAATGTATTCTCTTGAGAATCCTTTGTGTGTTGAATGTAAACTCCTCTTAGTAATTTCATCATTCAATGTGAATTTATCCGAGAATATTCTTGTGTAAGGAAATCTATTCAGTGATGGGTCCATGCCTGTTGTCATCCAAAATCCTGTTTGTGGCACAGCAAAATGTTGTGAATCATCTCTAAAACTGACACTTAACATAGTAGAATTCTTTTAATCAATTCTTAGCAGTGTTCTTGTGAGTAATTCTTAGGGGCTTGATAAATATGGGCCCCAAAAATATTTTAAGTTTGTTAGAGACAGACAATATAATAATTTGTAAATGTCCCAATATATTCAACACATTTTGTAGCTCCCTCCAGTTAACAGACACGGACACAAGGTGTTCCTTTTTACGGGCATTTATTGGTCTTATTACGTCTCAGGGCTGCCAACTCTCACGCATTGGCCGTGAGACACACGCATTTGACTGGTTTCACACGCGCACACGCCACACCCCCGATTTCTCACGCTGAAGTGTCAACCCGGTCGTCAAATTTATGAAAGATGAGTTTATCTATGTTTTTACCTGTTGAGCCACTTGTGATCGACTAGTTGTGCTTTCAGAGACTGTGAGTGGGTTCAAGAGCGCTCCCTGTCTGTGAATTTTCAAATTGTCGCAAAATGAGAACATTTTTTTCACGAGCCCTCCAGGTGCATTTCCCCTGCTTCAGGTATGAGTCCTGAGTCCACAGACCGTCCGTCGCTTCGTGTCACATCTCTCTGTAAAGATAGAGGTGAGCAGCGTGGCTGGTAGTGTAGCGACTTCAGTTCATTGTAGTGGACTCCCTCTGCTGGGCTGTGACGCGTTGCATCCATGCGTAGTCCTCCGATAAAGAGCCGTACGGCCACCTCTAAACTCTGCAGAACCAGAAACCCAAATGGGCCTCTGCGTCGTCAGACGGTCTGAATGAGATCCACCATATCACGAGGAATGACATGCACAGCAGACTATATTACAACTCTCCACATCTCGGACAACAGAGATGGAGGAGTTATGTGCACAAAGTTGTAAATATGAGCAGAAATCTGGTGAAACACACCTGAGCTTACTAGCCTTATATATATAATATTATATATATATATTATATATATATATATATATATATATATATATTATAATTAATAATATATATATATATATATATATAATATATATATATATTATTGCAACGTTGGGCCACTATTGTGCATCTCTAACCTCTCATCTCTAAATGTAACTGTAAATAATTAATTTGATGTTTTTATAAAATAACAAATAGTCTTTATTTTCACAAAAAAGTAAAAACAGTAAGTGGGGCCAGAGGATGAGGGCCAAACATTACTGAGCCTTGGCACAAAGGTTAAAGGATTAGAATTTATCAACTCAGGTTCTCATTCTTTAGAATTCATGGTCTAAGTTGATCCCTCAACTTATTTAACTTTGGGTCCCGGTCCCTACACCAGGGATTCCTGACCTGTTCACCACAGACCCAAACTTCTCAGCTGTTGCTGACATATGCTACTGTCTCTTCATGTGGTTCATTATGTTTGGCACATTGTGTGGGTCAGTTCTTATATATAAGAAGTTAATAATCATATAATGTAAATGCTGAATGCCCTAAAACCTTTTGATACAACAACACAAAGGCTCCTAACCCTACAGTTTTGCACATATCATGTAAGACTTGATTCTCCATTTTTTTTTTGCAAAAAAACTCTCCAGAAAGTGCCATTTAATGGTTTATTTTTCGATTTTTTTTCCCCAGACCCCCCTAGGGAGTCCCCCATCCACCCACATATACCAAATCCCAATTTAAACCCTAAAGGATAAAGACCAAAAGAAATTGCTTTGTACGCGGCAAAATATGGGTTGGCCCCCCCAAAATCTCACTCCAAGGTTTTTGGAAAAGTTGGCAGCCCTGCGTCTTCCTCGATGTCATCAAACATGCCTTCACACCATGCCGTGAGAACTAAATACATAATATAGAAATCACATAAATTACATAATTAATATTCTCACAGAGAACACATGAATAAATAAGTAACACTGACAATTTACACACAAGAAATACTACACATACCTCATTGGCCGCGTTAACTATAGGGGAGTGAAAAACCCGGTAACACTTCTCTCCAGCGTGTCCCTCAAACTTCTCTCCAGCGTGTCCCTCAAACTTACGAATGTAAAGCCATTAGTTAGAGTTGCAGCTAACTCGGCATGCACTGCTTACTCTTACTCCTTTCTCAACTAAAGCTGTACCTACACGCTCCAAGTTTGATAAACATTTCCTCGGAGACGGTCTCCGGGAGACAGCATCGCACTCTCGCTTTTCGACAAAGACC
>NC_045753.1:21632676-21637500 GCF_008692095.1 Etheostoma spectabile
TGCATCTGATTGGCTAGAACTTGTTTATTGGTAGGTGTAAGTTCGATGATTGGTTAAACCCAGCGCATAAAAAAATATTAAACATCATGCAAGTTCACAAGTACTTTTTTTTTTAATTTGTTTTCCTCATGGTCGCATGACGGAGATCCGGCAAGGTGCCGGAATACTTTAAGCCCTGAAAATAGAAACCTGAGCACAAACTTTATGCATTGTGAATTAATTTCGGCACTAAGTCACAAATCATTTTGCCGTTGTCTGCTTCTTTTTTTAAAAGGTGAGAAAATGTAACAGAATTAAAAATGTAAGTGCTGTGTAGACTACATTTTACTGCTTGACATCAGAAATGTTCTATACAATTGATCCTGGAATTTCTCCTAAAAGGACTGTTTTTCTATTTACTGTTTGGACAATGCTTGCGCAACCACTCGTTTTTTCACTTTTATACATACAGTATATAAACAAAATTATCAAAGGTTGTCTTCCTTCTGATTATAGCTTTTAAAGAAAAGTCTGTTGCATGTCACTTTAAAACGAATAGAAAAATGACAATAATATAAGGTTATATGTATGTAGTTTAAGGCGATAGACAGCCCTGTTGATATAGGTGCGTTCCTCAGCAACTTTGACCACAGTGAATTTTTATATATGTATAAAAAGGTTAAACACCAAATCATATGGATTGAAGCAGAATATTTAATTTGAGTAAAAACATTAGGACCTATTATTACAGCCCTTTTTTGAATTTTGAACAGTGCTCTGGAGTTATTGGGAATGTTTGGATCACAGGAGTCTGAAACAATCCTATGCAGCCACCACTGGAATCTAGCTCTACAAATACTATAACCTTAATATCAGTGTTGCCTAATATTTGTCTGAAACTGTGCTGAAATACCAAAACAGAACAAACATGCAAAAACAAGAAAACTATTGCACAGCATTAGAAATGTTGATTTAGAATTTGAATGGCAAAGTTCCAAATGAAGCTTTAAACTATTTGGTACAGCCCTAAACACAATGTATTGTTAATGATTAACTGACTTTTACTAATTTCTCTTTAAAATTCATTCAGCAGGACATTAATAACACTCAACAACATCATACAAATAACAGGAATAACACCTTTTAGCTACTTATTGACTACCAGACTCATATTGAAAAATGTACCTCTTCGGCTCGTGGCATGAGCATCATTTAAACCACATTTCATATAGGAAGAGCATACCATTTTTTTAAAGAAACATTTCACAGTATTACAGCCTCTGATCTGTGATCAGTCCCCCCTCATTGCAAATACTGGAGTCTAGTACACACCAGCACAAGCGTGTGAGGGTCAGGTACCCTTCCTGCTTGTTTGTCGTTTCCCTGCAGTAGCTGCCGTCACCATTGGCCTTGTCCGCATCTGGCGAGCTCTGGTCCATCGGCCAACCCCGGAGAAACGGCAGGTCCACTGATTCACTCCTCGAGCCGCTCTGGTCAGGGCTGGCATTGTCCTTCTCTCATTTCAGTGAGATAGTTCAGGGTGGTTAGATCACCCTCCGTCAAATATTGGTAAACCGCCTCTTACAAGAAATTCACAAGAAACGAAAGTTATTTTCTCTAGTTTTACCGGCTGTAGAACACTTGTGTTCATCCAACAATAAGTACTAACCTGTAAAGGTTAAGGCCGTTCCCAGCTATCGGAGACTTTTTCGGGGGCACTCAGTCGCCTCAGACTGTGAAGCACAGTTTGCAGGGTCCCAGCTATTACGATGAAAGAAGCAGACACCAGCATTAGACTCCACTGACAACACACAACCACATGAATCACTGATCATTACACCATCTTACCCAGTTCTTCTTCATGGGAATTCAGCTTCTTTAGTAGCTCTGCAACACTGGAGCGCGTCATGCCCTCCCCGGCTGCAAAGAGAAGTAAAATCTTACTTCTTACTAAAATCACAAAATGTACGGTGTTATCCAGCACAGTACATCTCAACCCACCTTTATTACCATTGTGAACTTTTGTTTTATCTTCCATGCCAGTATAAGATTTGCTATTCCCATCAGTAGTGAAACAGGAGAGCAGTTCAGTACTGCAGGCCCTGCACTTTGCCAGTGTGGCGCTCATTTCCTGAGTCAGCCGGTGGTTCTCCACCAGCTCAGCATGGACCCTCCTCCATGCCATCTTGTCTTCCATCAGACATCCCTCCATCACGTTACGCAGCTCCTTTTCCTGAGATACCTGGCTCTTCAGGCTCTCTGCCTCCTCAACGTGCTAAATATGGACAGTTAGTTAAATGTGGGTAAAAGGTTTTCAGGTAAGTGATCATATTATGCTCATTTCCAGGTTAATAATTATATTTAGAGGTCTTACCAGAATAGGTTTATGTGGTTTAATTTTCAAAAAACACCATATTTTGTTGAACTGCACATTACTGCAGCTCATCTTTTCACCCTATGTGTTGAGCTCTCTGTTTTAGCTACCAGGTAAGGCATCACACTTCAATTCCATCTTTGTTGGGAGTCGCGCACGCGCAGTACCTAGGTTAGGACTGCTAGCCAGTCAGAAGAAGAGTTGGACTACAATAGAGCTGCTTGGGAGCAGTTTGTGAACAGTGTTTTCTGTTGGAGACGGTAAGTCCCTTTGGGGTGGACTTTGGGCTTTTTCACTTTGTAAACATAACGTGCATAAAAAGATGTCTAACACAAAGGAAAGGGAAAAGCATAATATGAGCAGAAATGTGAAATATGTGTATGGCAGTTACAGTGAGAGTCTGTAGTTACTTTGTGTAGCTGAATGGCCATCTCCTGCATCTCAGCTTCAAGCTGGTCAGCATAAGCCTGTTCCAGAGCGTCGCTGGGTGGTTGAGCACTGCTGTGCCACCTTGCGATAGCCAAGGTCATCATACGCTTGGGTCCAAACAATCTGGGGAGCACGAATGAATTCAGGATGTCATACTCTGAGAAAAAAAACATTGTATGTGCTGGCAACATGGCATTGTGACAAACATACACAACAACTTCCTTCAGCCAAGTGGTGTGTTATCTGTACGCATTATGAGCTATCTGCGTGTATTACGACGCTGTTTACCCAACCACCATCCCTGCGCGGCAATTTGCCCTGTCATACTACTCACTACTGCGTCAATTGACATGCAATCGCAAGGTAATGTGAGTCAATGGAGGCCAAAAGGCGTTGATAAACATGCTAAAAAGCAAGACTCCGTATTGAAAACACGCCAATAATGCCATACGAATTGGCGTGTCATACATACGCCATTTCATGAGCTCAGTCTGGTGATGGAGTAGATGAGAGTCTCTTACGTGATCCCTATTTCTTTGAGATCATTTTCAGTCAGGGTGAGAAATATCCGCAGGTCAATGTCTTGCTCCTCCAGTACGGGAAGATACTTAGAGAAGCCAATTTGTTCCAAAAACTCTGCCAGATCCTACAGGAATGGAAGATTTTAGACCCAAGGCAGTCCACAATGAACACACACAAACACACACAGAGACAGACAGACAGACATGCCTTTGGACCAGTGTAGGCAGGTGGAAGACCAGCATGTGTGAGCATCCCTGTACTGCTGGAGTGAGCTGCATCGTTGCTTCCACGCCGACTCTTGCCTTTTGATTGATGGCCCTTAATTACTCTGCGAGAGCTGCTCTTTTTGCACTGGTCAGAGTCCTGGTGGTGAAAGGGACACCTGTCACAGAGATATCTAAATAACATCTAGTGTTTGACCCTAAATCCGTGGATTTGCTGTGCTCTTGTTTTCACCTCGTTACTCTCCACTGAGCCTTCCCAGTTGAGGCCAATCACAGGAGGCAGGCCTTCGCTGCTGCTGCTGCTGCTCCTCATGGTTGGCATGTCATTGTCAAAGAATGGACTGTCATCTGTGGCGGTATTATAAAATACGGAATTGCTTTGGCAGGCACCCAGTGTAAGTGAGGACATTACTTATCTTACATTGCAGTATTTATTTGTGGTCTATTTCTTCCAAAGACACGTAACTATTTCCATTAAGTATTTCAGATGTCACAAAACGCTAGTATTAGTGTGCCCCTCACCTCTGCTGCTATTGCTCTGGCCATCCAGCTCGTTGATTGGTGAGGTCACGTCACGGTAGCAGATGCCCTCACTCGTCATGTAGCCTGGCGCTGCTGCAGGAGGCTCTGTGAGGAGTACAGCAGTATTAAACTTCTTCCCTACTCACGAGTAGGCATGTGCCGGTTACTGGTTTCAAGGTACACCATGGTTTGAAAAAGTCACGGTTTCAAAACCACTAACATTTTCTGTCATTTCGTTCCTAAGGTATGAGCTGTTTTTTGAGTCTACAAGGACAGAAAGTGCAGTTTAGAAAGTCCTTGTCCCTGCCAGTGTGAAGTGTTAAAATTAAAATACATTGTGTTCAATACCCAGACATTTAAAAAAAAAAAAAATACATCTATAGCTTTAATTGCAATACTGTTGTACATGAAGTAGCGTAAGTGTCAATCAACCTCCTTAATGCACAGACTGTATTTCCTTTTTAAAGAACTTGTGTAATTTGACTAACAACTGGAGCCACTAGTCTGAACATGTGACTGGTATGGATACAGGTTGGCAGACTATATATTTTATGCAACACTACCACACAGCTTGCTGGTGCCTCCTACTCCAAACTTGGCAATGGCCTGGGGCCCGTCATGGATGCTAACGCCTTTAGCTCGGTTTCGGCTTGGCCTTATCCGTGGGGGTGCACTGTCAGAGTCCTCAGAGGAGCTCAGGTCTTCAAAATGTCCTGACGAGATACAACAAATTCCCTAAATAAAATTCAAACAAAGAATAAAAACAATTTGTAA
>NC_045753.1:21637510-21640706 GCF_008692095.1 Etheostoma spectabile
AACTGAGAAGTTGAGCCGTATCAACAAGTACCTAGTTTGGTCCTTGGAGAACGTGAATCAATGAGACTGACAATCTTGGTGTAGCTGTACATCATGGCTAGGGCACGGGCAGTCTCTCCTTTGGTGTTGCGGTCGTCTACTTTAACTTTCTGTAAATTATTCAGAGTTGGGATGATAGTGAATTATCTCTGTGCAGGACAAAAAGCCCCTTCTTTGTGTCACACCATCACTTGTCGTCCGTGGCGTGTAAATGTAACCTACTCACATGATCAAGCAGGTACTGTACAATGATTTCATGTCCAGAAGCAGCAGCCTCCATCAGGGGAGTGAAACCAGACCCTGGCTCTCTGTGGATGAAAGAGGGGGAAAAAATGAAAAAATCTGAATGAAGTGTGGCAGTGGTTTGCGGATAAATGAAGACGCTTACTTGACATTGGCATCAGCATTGTTATCCAGCAGGAACCTGACCATCTGCTGGTGGCCTGTGCTTGTGCAGTGGAACAGAGCGGTCCAGCCTCGAGAGTCCTTCAGCTCCAATTCAGCACCTTGCTTTTGGGGTAAGAAAAACAAAATGCCTTTCATACTCTGAATAACAAAGTGTTACATAGAACCATTAATCTAACACCTTATCAAGAAAATAAAAAATGTGGGTATGGTTTGTCAAATGCTTCATTTTCCAATGATAAAACGGTTTAGACGTAAGGCAACTAAACCCTCCTTGTTGGTAATTTTAAAGCCAACATCTGGGTTTTGAGAATAACCTGCTAAACAGCAACCTTTTGCATTGAAAAGGCATTTATGACATCAGTGTTTGCCTTTTGGGTGTGATTTTCTAATGACCCTTTTTATAAATGCAATGCTTTTCAGCAACTGAACCATGGTCACTGTGACCATGTTGCATGGTGATTTTGCATTCATAAATAAAACTTTTCTGAACACATGTTGTGCTTGGATTTCTGACTCCAACATAGCATGAACTTTTTACTATCTGACTGAGGCATTTTGTACCTGAAGCAGAAAGTATGCAATACTTTCATTCCCACAGCTTGCTGCCAGCATCAATGGCGTTAATCCTTTGGAAGTGGTAGCATTTACATTCACTCCTGCCTCCAGTAGGAGATTAGCAATGTTGTCATGGCCAATGTAAGATGCATACATCAGTGGGGTCCACCCTCCAATGTTCTTGCCATTCAGGTCCACCACACCTCTGGGAGAAAAAAAAAGATCCGAAGGCTGTGGATAATACAAACACATCTGGTGATATTGTGGTTATTTTTTTAGGCACCCACTTTTGGATGCACTCTGCCACCACATCATACTGGCCGATGGAGCAGGCGGTGTGGAGGTCCAGAGGGACGTCCAGCTCCTCAGGCCGCACCAGGGAGTGCCCCAGCCACAGGGAGAGGCTGGCACCCAGCTGCTCTGATTCACTGGCTTCATCACTTAGCTCAGACATTTTGCACGTCTTCACTCTCCCTCCACGCACCTGAAAACAGAGGTGGTCCTGATACTGAGCACCAAAAGATTAAAGGTTTAGTTTGAGATAAATATACAAATAACCCATTTCATTCCAGATTATTGCATTCCCTGAGTTTCTCTCCTGTTAAAGAACATAACTTGTTTTTTCCTCAAAAAAATTGAAATTCCAATTTTAACTTGATTAATCCCATCTTATTTTTCTGAACTATATGTTCTACATGTCTCTCTTTTCCGCAAAGCCCTGTCAGTCAAATGCAAACCGTGATATTCCCATGTCCCAATTGAAAATGTCCACTCTTGTGGGTCAGTGGGTAGAGCAGGCGCTCATATACTTCGAGGCTTATGCCTCGACGCAGAGGTCTAAGGTTCGAGTCCGACCTGTGATGATTTCCTACAAATCCTCCCCCTCTCTCCCCCCTTTCTCATCTAGCTGCCGTATCGATTAAAGGCGGAAAAGCCCCAAAAAAGAATCTAAAATGTCACACTCTATCGTTAAACACATGATAGCAACAACTTCTTCAGGCCTTCCATACTTGTGTGACGCATTTACGGTATTTCATGTTTCCTTGGTGCAGTCTTCCAAACACGCTAAATGGGACATTTTGTTCAATCAATGCTATTCCTCTGTGCCTTTACAAGCTTCAGCTTTCAACGTTACTCTTTAGCTAGCTCAATGTTAGCTTCGTTAGATTACGTTAGGCCGGCGTGAACGTCTCCCTACACCAACGTAATACACTATGAATGAAGCTAATTTACCAAAGGATAAACTCAGCTAAATATTATTTCACAAGCTGAATGTCAAAGATTAAAAACTTACAGGTAATATTAGTTTGTTGAAGCGGCTGAAACTTTTTGGTTTTGTGTCACGCTAAATTGTGCTCGTGTTGAACCATGCCCCGCCCTTTCCTGTTTGAGAGGTCCGGCTAAACTTTTTCAAGAGCACATACAGGTGAATCTCGGATAATTAAAATATAGTGCAAAAGTTCATTTAGTTCAGTAATTCAACTTAAAAGGTAAAACTAATATATAGAGTCATTACATGTGAAGCGAGATATTTCAAGCCTTTATATGTTATAATTTTGATGATTATGGCTTACAGTTTATAAAAACCCCAAATTCAAAATCTCAGAAAATTAGAATATTGTGAAAAGGCTCAATATTGTAGGCTCAAAGTGTCACACTCTAATCGGCGAATTAATCCAAAACACCTGCAAAAGGTTCCGGAGCCTTTTGCCTTTGAAACAGTCTGGTTCAGTAGAATTCACAAGCATGGGTAAGACTGCTGATCTGACGGTTGTGCAGAAAACCCTCATTGATACACTACACAAAGAGGGAATGCCTCAAAAGGTAATTGCCAAAGAAGTTGGATGTTCTCAAGGTGCTGTATCAAAGCACATTAATAGAAAGTTAAGTGGAAGGGAACATTTTGGAAGAAAAAGGTGCACAAGCAGCAAGGATGACTGTCTGGTCTGTCTGGAGAGGATTGTCAGGAAAAGCCCATTCAAAAGTGTGTGAGAGCTTCACAAGGAGTGGACTGAGGCTGGAGGTACTGCATCCAGAGCCACTACACACAGACGGATCCTGGACATGGGCTTGTCAAGCCACTCCTGAACAACAAATCACGTCAGAAACGTCTTACCTGGGCTAAAGAAAAAAGGACCTGGTCTGTTGCTCAATGGTCCAAAGTCCTCTTTTCTGATGAGAGCAAATTTTGCAT
>NC_045753.1:21640716-21640994 GCF_008692095.1 Etheostoma spectabile
TGGAAACCAAGGTCCCAGAGTCTGGAGGAAGAATGGAGTGTTACACAAGCCAAGATGCTTGAAGTCACCACCAGTGTGAAGTTTCCACAATTTGTGTTGATTTGGGGAGCCATGTCATCTGCTGGTGGTCCTCTGTCCAGGGTCAACACAGCCGACTACTAGGACATTTTAGAGCACTTCATGCTTCCTTCAGCAGACGAGCTGTATGGAGATGCTGAAGTCATTTCCCAACAGGACTTGGCACCTGCTCACACTGCCAAAAGTACCAAAACCTGGTT
>NC_045753.1:21641004-21641188 GCF_008692095.1 Etheostoma spectabile
CCATGGGATTACTGTGCTTGATTGGCCAGCCAACTCGCCTGACCTGAACCACGTAGGTATCTATAGGGCATTGCCAGGAGAAAGATGAGACCGAAGAATGCAGAAGAGCTGAAGGCCGCTACTGAAACACCCCAGCAGTGCCACAGGCTGACAGCATCCATGCCACACCGCATTGAGGCAGTAA
>NC_045753.1:21641198-21660853 GCF_008692095.1 Etheostoma spectabile
AGGGGCCCAAACAAAGTACTGAGTACATATGCTTGATCAAATTTGTATATTTCTGTATTACATAACTTTTTGAATTTTGAATTAGGGGTTTTCATAAACTGTAAGCCATAATCAAAATTATATCAAATAAAGGCTTAAAATATCTCGCTTTGCATGTAATGAGTCTATGTATTAGTTTCACCTATTAAGTTGAATTACTGAAATTACTTTTGCACAATATTCTAATTATCGGATTTTCACCTGTACACTAATATGACTGGCCAATGTTGTCTTAAACTCATTGCTTCGACCTGTAGGAACATACTTACATTTGAAGTTTTTTGTTATCTTATAGGCACCGGTTCCCAAGATGGGGGTTAGGACCCCTCAAAGGATCCTTTAAAAATCACCAGATCAAGGATAAGAAATACAATCTGTTACAGTTTCTATTTATTTTCGGATTTTAAAACTATGGAAACAAAATATAGATACTAGGGATACTGGACCCTTTTACCTTCTCATGCCTCTAAAATCTAAAAAATTAAAAAAAAAAAAAATCTCAATTTGTTGGACTGCTCACACCTCCTGTCCACACCAAGACCTGTAAATATGAGCACAAGTAGACATGGCTTCATTGTGAGGTTGGGAACCACTAACATAGGGTACCTTTATGCTGTGATGACGTGCCACTGTTTACATAATGTGTTTTTGCCACAATTAGCAGATGTATTTAAAAGGTATAAAATAAAGCAGGTCATAATTGACAGAAATAATTACCAAGCAACCTTTTATAACCTCTTTGACCACCACCAGGGGCGTAGCACAAAATTCTGGGCCCTGTAGAAGGCCATTTTCTATGGGCTCCTCCCCGCATCCACAGCTATCCATTCTAGCATATTTTTGGGCCCTCCTCACATGAGGGCCATGGGTACTCAGTCCTCTCTTCCCCCCCCCCAGTCCAATACCCCTGACCATCACCCAAAAAAAAAATACCATTGACCTGACCTCATTGTAGTAGCTGCTGATGAGGAAAACGTTATAATTTTACACATAAAAACAACAACAATGGAAACAAAAATACAAAATCTTTTATTATAGATATACTGTATGGCACAAGCAGTCAGCAATTCAACATTTTGAATATGTTATTTTAAGTGTTGGGATTGGTTTTCTCGCAGTTCACAGGCACAGTACCAACGTTACTTTTGGTGAAATGTGTCTTCAGGGTACAAATCAGAGAAAATTGAAGCGAAACTCCTCCTTTGAGGGAGTAAAGACAAAAGCTGGAGAGTCCCCCTGCGTCTGTGTTGTCAGGTGTGTGTGCTGGGCTCCAGTTTGTTGCGGGTGCTCCTCTGTGGCTGGTGTCTGGCTTTTGACGTCAGCTCTCCGGTGGAAAACAGACTTCTTTGGAGAATCCGACACTAATTTGACCTGACCTGATGCAATTTCTGTTGGAATTGGAAAAATCTGTCAATTAACCACACTTTGCCCAAACCTAGAAGTTCTTTTACAATTCCTGAGTCATTTCTAATGTTCAAATCACTCGACTGCTACAACCCACTCACCACTCTGAATGAGTTTGTACTGCTTGCGCTTTTCCTCTTCCATTTTCTGCCTGTAATCTCCCGTCATGGCCCTCATCACCTGCCTCTTCTTGGCCAGTGGAGCTTTGGAGCTTCGTAGAGTCTTCAGGGCACGAGAGGCTTCCTCGTCTGCGCGGAGAATGCTATTAACATGTGTGCTGTATACGCTACACATACGCATTTGTAATACTACATACGATAAAGTAGCCTACACTATATTTTTGGTCACACTAGGCTTCGCATGGTCTGAGTAATCATATCCCAAACATGTATTTTGTATGAACAGGTCAGATGAAGCAGAAATTAAATGTTATACTCTGTTTTGGTGTGCTCTTCTGGGACTTCATTCCCAATTCCAGCTGCTCCATGCACCAGTCCAGCTGTCTGTTCAGCTGCTCCTCTGCACTCTGCAAAACAGTCACATTCTGACATAAAATCAACTAGAACCCACCGCGATTATTTTAAAGGAAAGGATTTCGTACTGACCAGCTCTGTGTCTTCGCCTCCTTGACACCCCTCAGCTGAACAAGGCGTCTGCTGTGATTCGGTGCTATCCGAGTGTTTTTTCTTTCCGGATTTCTTCTTCTTCTTCTTTGCTTTTGATTGCACTGACGGCTCAGGAGGAGAGTTAACCTCCGGCAGGGGGGAAGGCGTTTCCTCTTTGACACATTGTTGGCTGCCTGGAGAGGAAGTGTCTGGGGTCTCTGTCGTCTCCATGTTTTCCACAGGTGGAACAGGAGGAATTTGAAAGTTGAAGGCAAATGCAGGGTCCCGTCTTGTAAAGGAGATCCGGTTTGCTGTTGGTTGGGTCACGTGTGATGGAGATGTCGTCTCCGGAAGTGCTGGAGAGTTGTCAGGGACAAAGTTGAATCTAAAGGTGTTGTCACTGCGATGCCAGAGGGGATTCTCAGCTCTATCGTTGACAGGAACAGAGCCGTTTGACTTTGGTTCAATATCTGTTACACACACACACACACACACACAAACAAACACACACATTAAGATAACTGTCCTTTGGGGGCATTGCATTGACTTAGAATTGCATTAATTACCCCCAAAACGTATTCTAACTTGAACTGAAACAGATACATGCAAATGTATAAAAAACCATCGAACATCAGTGAAAACCTTTTAAGCCCTGTGCCTGGTGGCAGCCACAGTTTGTAAATGTGTGTGAATGGTTCCTGTACTGTGTAAAAGCGCTTTGAGTAGTCGTTAAAACTAGAACAGCGCTATATAAAAACAGCCCATTTACATTCATTTTAGTTACATTATTTAACCAACGGAATTTTGCAGACAAACTGAGTCAAACGATTTAAATCCACATTTTGTTCCCCAAATACGGCCTATAATAGACCACACAAGTGCATCGAGCAAGGCTCATAGAAAAAGCGTTTAGCTTGTGCTGTGTACGTCCAGTTATGATGTAGCCCACCTAGTAGCAGCAGCCTTTGCTCGCTCATGCTGATTCTTCCAGTGCTGCAGCTTTTCAGCTGAAAGGTGCTTGTTAGACGGAACTACTTTACTCGACGCTTCAGGATACAGACGCGCTCAGCGGAACGTGCTCAAGTTGTTTGCCAATATTTGTAAAATACTTCTATTTGCTTAGTTTCCGTGAACTCATGTTGTGTTCACACTTACCACCGGTGTCACCTGAGAATAGGCCCGTCCGGTAATATTTCCCCAACGCCTCTCGTTCCGCCTGGTGGCGTTCGCATCACGACCACAGGCTAGTTTACTGAGTGGATTCATGTGACAAAACAACGTTTTTAATCACTGCAAACAAAAAAAGATTCGTACGCAGACCTTATTGACTGATTTGATGTTTTTTTTTTTCATATGTGAAATATAAACAAAGACATTGAAAAATGGTAAATAGGATAAAGGAAATTATTGCAAATATTTTGAAGATAAGGCTTAATTTCTTAACGTTAAGAGTCTGAGTAAAAAACAAATCAATAAATACACAAGGGGAGTGCGAGAGAATATATGACAGTTTGAAAATACAGATACAGATACACTAATTTGGGCTACAATCAAGGTTAAAAAGTTCAAGGTTCTTTATTGGTTATGTGCACAACAATATGTGCACAACAATAGTTATTCGAAATATACGCAAATGGCAATGACAATCTTAAAGAAAAAACGTAAAAGCAAAACAATCTAATCTTATCTCGTGCAAGTTCATATAGGGCAAACATATATGCAAATAAAATATAATGTAAGTAATATAAATATATGTGTATAATTTGTGTAGACAGTATTGCAAATATATAAAACTAATGTAAAAAAAAAAAGAATGTGGTTAAGTATATGCATTATGAGAAGTAAATATAGGATATAAGTGAAAAATATGTATATATTTGGATCCGCTTTCAGCTGAACTCTCCTCTTTAATCACAAACACGGGTGTTGTCCTAAATAAATGTAAATGTAAATGAACAGATGTTGAAAGCAGTGCGCACTGCAGACATGAATGAAACAGAAGGATCCCTCCGGGTCAGCAGAATAATGTTGAATTTGTCTGTGGTGCTGTACCGTAACATCACAACTTGTGTTTTTTCTCAACCATTAGTGGGTATACAGAGATTTGTTCATGCAGCTCATGCTGTCGATGTACAATGCTTGGTCGGTTTCCAAAATAGAATGATATTTCCTTAAAACAAGTCTATGGTGAGTTTTTCTTTTCATTTTTGAGACGTTTTGTTATTCTCTTCAGATTATAGCTAAATATGGACAGAACAGCTGGCTTGTACAAATAAAACTGCATCCCGAACAGAATATGCCCTGTGTTAATCTTGGATAGGATGTATGTCTTTTCCATCATTGCCTGACACTGACCACGCTTTTTCGAATTCATTAGCCTATTGAAGCTGAGTGATTTCTACACATAACTAGCATTTCTGTTGTTTAACAAGACAGCATTGTTTCCCGTTCGTGCCATTCACAGAAAATTAGGGTATTTGAGCTCGGTGAGCACTGTAATTGATTTGACAAACCCTAAGGCCGTAGAACCAATTGCTAATTCCAACATTGTGCGGACTAAGTTTTGGGTTCATGAATAAATGCAAACCATGTCGACACCTCCGTTTAAAATAATAAGGCACTTCTTGTTTCATTCTACTTTGAATGCAGAGGTAGTAGTGATCCTCCTTCTTTCCTCCACTCAGGGATTTGACTGTGGTCCAGTCATGTTGGCTCAGGGGCGGGACTAAGAGCAGCGCTCCTCTCAGACTATAAATGCCACCTCCTGCGAGAACACCCCCCCAGTCATTATAGTCAACCGACGCATTGCGAGGATACGCTACTTTCCGGGAAAGAAAACACAGAAAGGTATAAGTGTGAGCTTTAATAAAATAGAATCGCATGTTTCTATATTTGGTGTTGTGAGCGAACGTTATTAACTATATAGTGAAGTCTTTTTTTGTTAGAAACGGTATTATAACGTTGTACTTCTTAAGTCACTTGAAAACAAAACCGCGCGCGCCATAGTCAGTCGGCTAACTGCTGGCTACATTTGAGATACTCGTACAAACTTCAGTTTAAATAAACGCGTTATTACAGTCAAACTTACATTTGAGGTTAACTTCACTTGAATGGTCATATCAAATGGGCTTAGATGACTTCCGTGGCTTATTATTGACGGTGTTTAAGCCTAGCTAAGTGGGAGCTAGCTGGCGCCATTTTGCATCGGTTGGTGCTAGGTTTAAAAGTGCTCACTAACGAGCAAAGAAACGTGTGTGAATCCCGCAGCTTAATGGTGGCGCGACTGGCAATGGGCTTGTTTTGTATAAATAAATCCATCGGCGTATCGCCAGAGGTTATACCATGTCTTCACATTAAGAAACGTCCCTTGACAAACAGAGTTGCCGCTAACACCATTTCTAGTAACGTTATCGTTGTTGCTGAAAAATATATCCCGAGATTGTTGGTTTTATGTGAGTGTTGGTTATAAACGATTGCCAATTGTGGTGATGCTACAGTAAAATGTCCCCACTATGGTAGTAATTGGTCCAGTTAAAAGTAGCGTGGTAAGAACAGTAATAATACGTAATGAAATGTAATTAGTTGTTGACCTCATCTTTTTGTTTCCAGACCTGCAGGTGAAGTATGGCTCGTACCAAGCAGACCGCTCGTAAATCCACCGGAGGAAAGGCTCCTAGGAAGCAGCTGGCCACCAAAGCTGCAAGGAAAAGCGCGCCATCCACAGGCGGAGTGAAGAAGCCCCATAGATACAGGTATACATGCTGTGCTCAGGTTTGTTAGTGGTGGTGTAGCAAGGCTATTGTGATTTGTAAATATGAGGCAACAAATAAGAGTTTAAATGCAATATTGAAAACTGTTCAGTGGGTATCGGTCCCCACAGTGTTTCGTTGTTTTGTTGTTGTAGGCCTGGTACCGTTGCTCTGCGTGAGATCCGTCGGTACCAGAAATCCACCGAGCTGCTCATCAGGAAGCTGCCTTTCCAGCGCCTTGTAAGGGAAATCGCTCAAGATTTCAAGACTGATCTGCGTTTCCAGAGTGCAGCTATTGGCGCTCTGCAGGTGAGATGGCACCTAATCTTTTTACGTGTATAGTTATTGTTTGCATTTATTCTAGCTAAATGTTATAACTGATTTCTCCTCCTCGTATAGGAAGCCAGTGAGGCCTACTTGGTTGGACTGTTTGAGGACACCAACCTGTGCGCTATTCACGCCAAGAGGGTTACCATCATGCCCAAGGACATTCAGCTGGCCAGGCGAATTAGAGGAGAGCGTGCATAAATGATTCATTGGATTTTATCTTTTTAGTGGGGGGGGGGATTGACTGGTTTTTTTTGTAAGTCTATGAACTATTACCAGCATGTGTACCACCTTACTTGCAGTTTCAGGCTTGTTTTCCTTTTTTGTACTTTCTTTTCACTTGACTTTCTCAAACTGTCATATTCACTATAGAATAGAGCTTCATATCTGTAAATGCTAAAAACAATATTCCATTGCCTTTCTCAGGTTTGCATACTATTCTAGAATCCATACCTTGTTGTTGGGTGTGTGTGTGTGCATGCCACAGGATTTCTTGTTGTGCTGTAAATAAACTTTCCGCTACCTCAAATTCTCTGCCTGGGTTTTTTTTAAGAGTGTATGCTTTGGATAGGATTAGCATATTAAGTTTAAATTTGCAAAGCTTAAAGCAGGTAAGGCAGCATCAAATCATGTAGTAATCCCCATTGTTAAGAAGGTGCTCATATGGCATGCTAATGTAGAACTGAATTGAGGAAAAAATACCCAGAGACAAGTTGGAGCGTTTACCCTTTAACACATGTTTTATCCAGTCAACTGAACATTTGCAAGAAATTGACACCTTTCACAATTACAACCTATATAAATATACACAAATCTTACATTTAACTTGATTTGATTTCATTTTGGGCTTGCTCCTTTTCTTCTGAAAGCAAGCCTGGTAACTGCTCATAGAGCTCCCTCTCCAGCTGTACATCAATGTCCGTCTCTCCTCTCAATGTGCACCACAATAGAAAGCTGGTGAATATCAGGCTGATGGGGAGCACCTTCCACCAGGGCCGCTCAAACTGGCTCCCCATGGAGCGGTTAACTTTCCAGGTTCTGTGACTGGCTTTACTGGTGGAGAACTTGATGGGTTCATCGTTGACCTCTTTATCGCCATCTTTGGACTCCGCTAACCTCTGAGAGCTCAGAGTTAGGAACCGCACACCGTTCGGTCTGCTGACAAAGAGCACAAACACATCAATTATGAATAGAAAGTAAATTTACATGTTTATTGAAGTGCTGTACTAATGTATAAGAGTGATGTAGAACTTGTCCTTCAGTATTTGCATTTTGGAGACTTAACAGATTTATTTCACATATCAATTTATTAAATATGCCGCCCCGGTTTCTTAAACTACCCAAAGGTGTACATATGACACCTAGCTTAAATTTCATATTACCTTACGAACTCTATAGGTTAGTAACGTTACATTTAAAACTTAGTCATTGAACCACACCACTATTACAGTCAAATTGCGAGCAGATGTACACTCACCTAACTGTCGGGGTAACGTTAGCTTCATGAATCAATATCCCTCGCCTGAAAGCAACGCGTGTCAGACTGCTGAAAACTCGTCCTGCTGTTGTAGACATATCGGACAACTGGTCATATTATGACACCACGTTACGTGGAATAAACTGAAGGTTTTCAACACACATCAAACACACCTTAGTAGGTCATGTAATCATTGTGCAACCTTGAATTTCTTCCGGTTGTGCTGTTGAACACTGATTTTGACCGTTCCACTAAAAGGCAGAGGACTAGCTTCTTTTTCTTTATGGTGGCATTAGTCTATATCAATCTGTAAATATTTAATAAATTAAATATAAATTCCCCCGAATGCTTGTCTTTTCGTCGGTGTCCGTTTCATTCCGCTTTCTTTGTGTTGAACTAAATACGGTGGATTTATGAGGATTATGGTTAACAATCTGAGTTTTATCTCGAACGACTAAAACAACTTTTGAACGTACACATGTTCCACCAAAACAAGTTCCTTCCCGAGGCTATTTTTCAGCGGCACTTGGCGCCGCCATGACGATTGTGATTGATTTAAAAACCTTCATTATCTTGCGGTGAAAGATATGACGATATAATGTTTTGGCCTGAGAAGCACAGACTCTAGTAGTTGGTGTAATTTAATATCAGTCCTTCTTACCAGCTGCTTTATGTTTAAACACTGTAACAATCATAGACTCTGTGTATATATACAATGTAATATACAGTCTAACAATAACAATACCCTGGCCTGCATTAAATTAACTTTTTTCTATGTGTTTAAATGCTGTGGTGTTATTTTCTACTGAAACATATTTCCAAACCACACTCACTTTAAGAAACCATCATATTCTTTTCCTCAATATTTAACAATAGGCTCGTTCGAGATGAGCCAGGTCTGCGCAGAATCGATCACCGGCGATCGGCGCCCGTTGCATGCCGGTTAGATTTGTGTCCGACTTGATCCCGACTTGCTCTGACGTCATGCACACGTGGGCAACGGAAATCTCACGAGAGCAAGGCGGCCGCAGTTCTGAGACGCAGGCGGCGCAGTTGCTTTTCACCGACTGCAAGAGCCAGGCGCACCCAGGCGGACCCAGAGCATGCTGGGAAACGCCGGCTTCTCAGCTGATTTAACACCTGATTGGTTTACAACATGATGACGTTTTATATAAACTTTTACTGTTTTTGAATCGGAAGGATTTTAATTGCTATTTGTCTGATTTAAAGACTTATTCTGTACATAACACATGTTGTGAGGCTGATATTAGTTTAGAAGTCAAAGAGACTAAACCGTTCAGATCAGATCACTCAGTCTGTTGTTAATTAAAATCAGCAACAGATCTCATAGAAGCACTTTGCCAGCTACTCTGTCATATTAAAACAACTGGGACTGTGTACCAGCTGGTATGTGGGTCTGATTAGATTTTGTTAAATCGGAATCGCACCACAGTGTTTTCATCACTTCTGTCCAGCCTGAAGGCGGCTGGAATCGGCTGGAAACTGTCCCTTTACCGCAGCTTCTGTCACCGCCCCCCGCTGCTGCCGCCGGCTCTCGTCCACTTTACAGGCGAGGCGCAGTTCATCTCGAACGAGCCTAATATATAAAATATGTTTACTACGAGGGTCTTTGAAGCGGTCTCACCCATTAACCAATCACAAAACAAAGGGAGATATCCGTCCAATCACGCTTTATCTTTCCGACATCACTTCCGGTTTAGGTCCATGCGCTAGCTCTACCTTTCTGATACAGTCTTTGGTCTCTGCTTACTCGAACTATACACGTTTTGTTGCAGTTTAAGTAAGTACATTTGTATATAAGAACAATGTGATAAGATACATGTTTGGTCAGTGAATAGCTGCGTTATAAACGTGATGGCAGTTTACGTGGGGGCGGTGGAAATCACATTAACCAGCGTAACACGTGTTTGGGCTGTGAAAAATGTTTACATGTGTTGAGTATCAGTTGTACTTGAGGTCAAAATGTTCTTGTATTTCTCTGTCAATGTCATGAAATGTTTATCACAGCAAATTAAGTAAGCAAAAGCCCTAATCCTCCTCTAGGCTTATTATATGCCGATTTAGTACTACAGCGTGTGTGTGTGTGCATTGTTTAGTATGCTCATGCTTTTGTTTGTAGGAGTATATTATCCCATGGCCAAAGACAAATCTTTGACAATCCCGCCTAAAAGGAAGAAGTTGAGTTCAAATGTCAGCGAGGAAGAAGTGATGGACACTAAAACAAAAAAGAAAAGGAAAAAGATGAAAGTAGAGGTGAGTACGACAGTACCTGTACCCGTAGACATATATGCCTGTTTTAGTTGACACAACCTGAAAGAATAACCTAAAAATCATGATTGTTTGTTTAATTCAGGAGGCTCCAGTACAGATTCCTCATGTGACAATCACAGCAGATGATAAAAAACAGAAAAACAAAAACAAAAAGAAACAAATGACAGAGCAAGCACAGAAGACAAAGCAAAGTGAGGTAAGAGCATTATCTGTTTCCATTTGTTTTCTTCTGTTTCTGTGAGTACTCAGGTGAACTCAGTTGATTTTTTTTTTTTTTTTTTTTTTTTACTCGTCTATACAGAATGCTCTTTACTTGGGCTGGTAATAACCCAGTCGTAAAACAAGGTGTTTTAAGGTGCTGAAAACCATAATTTATAGCAGCTGAAAGTTATAGTTTTTGGAGGCCAAGTGAAAGTTGACATTGTATTCTTATAGTTTAGTTTGTATTACTAAAATGATTTATATGACAAACATTGTTCAGATTTTTCAATCCCGGTGGCATCAGAAATGCCTTAAAAGCTGAAATTTAAATGGATTTAACTCTGTCATAACACAATAAAAAAATTCCCTTAAACGGTATACATAAACAATAAATAACGGATTCAACATAAGCGTTTCCACAACAGTTGGAGCCCTTGCGTTTTCATTGTCCCTTAATGTCTTTACACTGATGGCACAGACGTGATCTATTATTGGTGTGACCTACAGTATGCAGTTGGCAGTTATTTGAGGGGGCAGAACAGTTTCTGGAAGGATGTTAGAGCTTCGATGTGTGGACCGCCTTGGTCTGTCGCATGTTGCATGGCCACATGTGCTTCCCGCTGGTACAGAGAGAACTTTTCCTGTGGCTGACCTGTGCCTGAGCTTGGCCCATATGATCCTCAGTTTATTCTGAAAGGTCTCCCCAAGGAAGCTGTAGATGAGCGGGTTCAGGCAGCTGTTGGAAAAGGCAGCCAGCCTGACAGCATGACCTGTTAGGGGATAATCCTGCCAAAGTGTCCCACTTTCTGCGTCACCTCTCAGAAGGTCAACACTTAAAAACACATTCTCCGGGAGCCAGCAAAGGAAGAAGACTAACACAGCGGCTGAGATCATCCGCAGGGCTTTCTGCCTGCGAGGCCTCTGCTGTGGGCCATCATGACCCCTGTTGCTCCGCTGCAGCACCTGTGCTATTTTCCAGTAGCAGAGACCCATGATGCAGAAAGGTAACAAGAAACCCAGCATCACCTCCAGCCACTGAATCTGGGTCATGTTTGCGAAGCAGAAGTGGAGTTCCCCAGCGTGTTGCCATTGAGCTATAGCGAAAGGGAGCACGGTGAGCAACGACGAAAACACCCAGATAAGGAAGCAGCTGAGGCGTGCACGAGGCATGCTGTGACCAATGAAGCCAGTCAGTGAGACAAAGCGGTCAAAGCTCATCCAGGTTAAGAAAAAGACACTGCTGTACATGTTGACCTGCTGAAAAAAGTTCATGAAGGTGCAGAGGCCGGGCTTGTCATAGTAGCCTGGCTTCAGATTGAACACCTCAATCAGAGAGTCAGCCACAAGGGCGAGGTCGGCAACGGCAAGGTTCACAAAGTAGAGGTCCGGGGCTGTCAAGTGGCCCCTGTGGTACAGGTTCACCACTAAGATGAGAATGTTCCCGATGAAACCGACAGGGAACAGGAATATAAGGTAGAGGCTGGAGAGGAAGAGGCTGATTAAATAAAGCTGACTACTCTCTGAAAATGCCTGCAGAAAATCCGACACGGCTGCCTTTGTGCCATTTATCTGAACAGTAAACACTCTGTGGTCCATGTACATGGTCACGTCCAATATTACACTTTAGTGTTGATCTGGTGTTAGCAGTAGCTAATCAATAAGTTGCCATAATGCTTAGTTTTCCAAAGGTTTCGCCCCAGTAGAGACCATGGTGTCACCTGTTTCCTCTTTCTGCACCGGGGTCTTCTTGGATGAACTGTACAGTGATGCCCACTCTTTGTTCTGCACAGAGAGGAGAAAGGCAGTTAGTCAAGCTTGTTTTCAGCTTCTCAGAAATTGGGATATTTCTTGGTTATATGTTTATACCCACTCTTACAAAATGTCATACATCCTTCTATTCAAGATTATTATAAAGATCAGTTTTAAGCCCCATGGTTTTTCAATGTTTTTTTAGCTCTGCTGTAGCTGTTAAAATGTCAGATTGGCTGCCTTTAAAAAAAAAAAAAAATTTCAGAATGTTATTTCAGAGTAAGGATTATAAGAGAATGCGCCCTTCTGTTGATACAAAATTGCAATAATGGGGTGGCCTAGTAGTCCTATTTTTTTTTTTTCCCTCTACTGTCAATTTTATAATAAAAGACATGCTTTAAAATCGTTGTTGTGCTATAGTTGCTTTAGAACAACTTAGTGGCTTAGTTCAAATTAGTGGTACATTTAACAGAATTTAAAACTATAAGACAATAGTCAGTTATCTTTGATATAATTCATTTGATTCGTATAAAATACCTACCTGAGTTTTCTTGCGCTGCATTGCGGTCTTTATAATCCTCCCTGTGCCGATGGTGGTGACTTTGTAAGCAGGTGTCACAGAAAATCCAGAGAAATGTTGTGGTGCCACCCACAAACAGCAACAAACACACAACGCAGGCGGGTGCGCACACACTCACTTGCACAAATTAGATTTTTTTTTCCCCCAGACAGATATGAAAACCTTTTTTTTTTTTTCACAGCGTCAGTTTATTATACAGTAAGTAGTCACAATTAACATCCCCGATGTATGTTTATATAGACTTATTTTATTGCATAAAAGTGCGAACAGGACTATGATTGTAGAATGTTAAAATATATAAATATGGGAGTCCTGGCACTTTTAGCAGACAGACTAACAGTTTATTTACACAAAACAAGATGAAGGACAGACTGGAACAGTTTCAATTCATCTTTTTTTTTTTCGGGACATTAATAACAAAAAATATTATAATATTATTTAGCAGCCCCTTTGTTTTTAGTTTTGGTTCACAGGCACCTGTTTGAGACTGAATGTGATTTGCCATAATTATAATGTATAAATACATTTTTCCTTTTAATGATTTTGACTTTCCTATAAGATCTGTGTTGCTACAATGGTTCTACACAGTGTGAACCAAGTCTAAAATTAAATGTGATGGAAAAAGCCTAAACAAACCAGCTCCTCTATTAATTTTCTTACTGGTCCCTGGTTTTGAGCCACTCTATGTTGGCACTGATGCAATATGGGATCCATGCAGGTCAGTTTTTCCTAGAAGTGGTGCCCATCAATTTCTTCAGTTCACATTATCACCTGTCTGGCTTGTTTTGGTTCTTTTTAACAGCTTTAGAACTAATAATAAAGTAAATTATATTGACACCGTTGGCCTAAACTTAGAATCAGACTTTTATTTTCCTTGACCTAATGTTTTTTCCTATGTGGCATTCTGGGAATTGCAGAGGTTTTTTTGAGGCATTTGGTCTAAATGGACTTTTGTGCAAATTGTGTTTATACAAACAGTCTGTTTTCCGAGAAAAGAGGTGTGTCTGAGGGAAGTTTAAAGAGAGATAAAATTGCATATACTACCAACAGTAAGTCCTTTTTGTGAACATATTGCAACAGTGACTATAAGGACTGTACATGGGGCACAGTTCTGGAGATGTATAGCAAAACCTTTTAATTTTTGTAAAGTACAAATGGACAAAAAAAATGAAATTTGAAAAATAGCTTGGCAAACTTTGAGAAAACATGCATTAAAACAGTTAAAAAGAAAAATAAACACTGAAAGCATTTTAAAAGTAAGATTAGGAATATGTCCAATACATTAGATCTCAAAAGTCTTTATTTCGATGCATCAGGAGAGTTTGGTTTTAGATTAGAGTCGTTGTCCTCTATGACTCTAGGTCCTGCAGGGTGTCTGTGATCTCGATGTGGGGAGCGATAATGTTTCTGTTGGGCTGTGTGCGTCCTGGGCTTCGACAGGTGTCCCTCAGCTGCCTAAACACTCCGTGGAGACTCTCTCGACACGGCCTGTGCATGAGCAGCACTAGCAGGAGGCTGACACTGCTCCCTGAGAAGAGTACAAACTCAGCCACGCTCAGAAACGCCTGCTCACGATGGCCCAGCTCCTTCTTCTCTTGTTGTTCTAGTTGTGCTCCTCTCACCAGCGCCACGCTGTAGAAGAGCTGGCAGAAAAATATGACCACGGTGACGGTCAGGAACACAGGACCTTCCTCACAGCCGGAGAGGAAACGCCCTTTTGATTTCCACTGCCGGACGCAGCCACCTATTAGAAGTCCCAGTTGAAGGATGTAGGGAATCAAAAAAGCCAGGCACAACCTAGCCGCTGCATACGACTCACCAGCATGAGTTGGATCCATAAAACACGTGGCATTTTCATTCAGACCACCTTTGAGTCCACGAAGTCCAGCCAGCAGTAGAGAAATCAGGATAGAGGTCAGGATCACCAGAGCCGCACAGACCCACGGCTTCCTCAGCAGGGCGTGGGATGGAGGATCCAGGGTTAGGACATAAGCCATGAGCACTAAGACCAGCAGGCCACTCAGAGAGGCTGTGTTGATGGTAAAGGAGAGAGCAGCACAGCCCAAACCCGTGGTAAGCAGGTATCCTGGTCTGTATGCCACAGCGTGGAGAGAGAGAAGCAGAAGCAGCAGCTGGAGGCCACAAAAGCCCCAGAGCAAGCAGTCGAGCCAGGCCAGCCGTCTCTGGGCTCTGTAGGTCTGGATGAAGCTGTAGAGCAGGAAGCAGCCTGCGATGAAGCCCAGCCCCGCCAAGAAACTGTAGACATAGTTTGCCCGGGAGGTTATGTCATTGGCTGCAATTTTGTCTAAGTCAGTAGGAAAGTAGGCTGCTGAAGTGGAGGTGTCAATGATGGAGGTGTTATTTTCCACGACAGTGAAATTGTTGGAATATGGAGATGTGGTGCCCCACGCCAAGTCCACGCTTTGATTAGACTGAAAATGAAAAGAGAAAACATGCTCTGATGACATCCTGTCTTCTTTAGCATCAGCCGCCAGTGTTTGTCAAGCATTTCCTCCCGTCAGGGGAGAATAGAAATCGAATGAACTATTAGCAAAGTGCAGGTGCTTTGGGTACAAGTATTTGTATATTATGTATGACTTGGTGTCTGTGAATCAGCTGTCCTTTTAGTGCACCAAAACAAGTGGAAAACTATGTTTGAGGAAATAAGCTCATGTATTAGCTCAACACTGTTTACTATTGCTTAGCCTGTGAATCGTTAAATTGGATTTTCACAGAAACCTACTCTTACAACATATTGGGCATTTCCTTCCTGAATTAACTCAAAAGTTGAGCTAAAATTTTAACTTAACAGGAGGTCATTATTGTAGATCTCTAAAAATATATATACAGTGCTGACTAGATTTTAGAAAGGAAACATTTTGAATATATTTAGTTAAAATGTTTGTTTTCTAAAATCTTTTCTACGACCACATGTCCCCGTTGGCCCGTCTTTGTCTGCTCTCCTTTGAGGAACTGCCTACTCAGTAAAAACACATGCTTCCACTTACCATGTTTGCTTTCGTCACCCGCTCGTCTTCTGTTTTGTATCCACCAGCCTGGCGCTGGTGATTGACTTAAATCTCTGAAAGTGATGCTCTCTGCATGGACACGGCCACTCACTGTGAAGGACTTTTTATATTTCTATGGGCGATACCCTGCCAGCATACTTTCAGAATGACTTTGTGGCCATGTGATCAAAATCTTTCCCTCCCCTCCCTCTTTTTTTTTTCTTCTCCTTCATCATCGTGCAGACTGAGGTCTGTTAAATCCGAGCATACTGCGTCCCTTGTTTAACTTCCCCTGAGAGTTAAACACAGTCTTCAAGTCGTGCCGTGGTTACTGGCTCCTGCTGCTAAATGGCTTTAATTTGGTTCTTTATTCCTTAAGTTTAAACAAGTGTTTTACCAAGCATGAAGTATTCTGCAGACGAATGGAGAGCTAGATACTTCATTTCATCCTGTTACAAAGGGAATATATACATTTTTGCCTGTGGTAGTGTTGTCTCGCAGCAGTTTTTCCGTCATGAAACTGAAATTCCATTTTTGTACACTCACACAACACCTGTTTGTTTTTGTGGCTCCTCTGTATGATTGGGCAAAAAACAACTTAACGGGGTGTTATTTTTAAACCGTACAAACGTGTGCTGTGGAAGTGAATTGCGAGGGCTTTGAATGCTGAAGGGATGTCGCACACCACAGTAAACTTCACAACACCGTATATTCTGACCTCATAGCTGCAGATACAGGAAACGTTCCTCTGAGCTAAAGTACAACAGGAAGTGATTCAAACTCAAAAGGGTGTTTTAGCTTTCACATGTCTGTAGCAAAACAAAATGTTACATTTATTTTATCTCTTACATTAAACTTAAGATATTTTAAGCATGTATTATTAGCTCTGCACTGACCCAGAAAACTGTAAAATACTGAAAATAGGCAGGAAATGGCTGTTAAGTAAACAGTTTTGTTATTGTTATAAATCTTTATATTTTTCTTACCGTTCAATCAATGTGGAGTTATTTAGGGATGTTGGATAATGGGTTTTGATAAAGGTCTACAAAGGAAGGCCTGTTAATGGAGATAACTCCCATGAGCCTTTGTTTTGCTTTGGTGCAACTTCCAGATTTCCAATCCACGCCATCGCCCCGAGGGGACACACGAGCTGGAGGGAGAGGAGGACTTAAGTCCCGAAGAGAAGCGTGTCCTGGAGAGGAAGATGAAGAAGATCCTGAAAAAGGAAGAGAAGAAGAGGCTTAAAGCTGAGGGAGAGACCTTACCAAAACCTGAGGCATCTGAACCCATTGCACCTCAGCAGGCCTTAGATTACCTCACCTGGTAAGAGCAATTCTTATTTAGTACATTACAGGACAGGTAAATTGACTTGTTGGCCTCCTGCCAATGATGTCATCGCTTCTTTACGAAACCCCAGGTCCAAAACAACCCCTTTACTGTATCCAGTTAACCAGCAACTTACTATTCAGGTATTTAAGCCAGGATATGAATCCAGAAGACCACAAATGGTTCACAAACTGGCCATCTTTAAATTACATTTCACAGCAAAAAAAAAAGGACGTAATCGGAAACACCTGAACAATGTGATGCAATTCAATAGAGTCCTCAAAACAAAATACTACTTTGGTTATGTTGGTTACTTATGTTGAGAATGTGTCAAAAGTGTAACTTGTTGGTAATTGTTGATGGGGGTGGTGTATGGTCAGGTTTCACACATTAAGTTCAGTATACCAGTCATAAGGAGCACAACCTTGTGAAAATGTTGTAATGTATAATGTCTCCTGTGGCTCTGAAGGATCCTTCTAAAGTCCGAGAAAATTAACCCTGATTATTTTGACTTGAGAAAGCCTGTGTTGCTAACTTGGGGTGTTGAGTTTGAAAGAGGTTTGTGTTGACCAGACAGGCAGGGTCTAATGAAAGATCTTATCACGTTGCATTGTGAAAGGGGTGTTGCATGATCCAGTGTTATTTAGATTGACCCATATTAGGGACTAAACCTCAGGATACCTTGGCCTCTACTACTTTTTCTGAAGTACCTCTTCAAGGACAAGGTCCTACCCCTTGTTATGTATATGGGAGGACATAATACAGTGAATAGTATAAAGCAACCCTGCATAGTAACACAGTTAACAAATTGCGGTATCAAAAAAAAAAAAAAAATCAACGCCTTTCTTGTAATAACAACTTGCATCGGTTTTGTCTTTGCAGCTGGGCAGAGAACCGTGCGGAGTGGAAGTTCCAGAAGACCAGGCAGACATGGTTACTGCAGCACATGTTTGACCCCCAACAGGTAAAACAAACCAGTGTGGTGGTGGTGATGGTGATGATGATGATGATGATGATTCTCAGCTGAGGTACAGAGTGAGGGAGTTGTTGACCCCAGAGCAATGTCTTTCTGTTTGAGTTACACCCACTCTCTAATCTCCATTCATAAAATATACTGTATAATTTTAAGACTGCTGTTTTTCTAAGCATTTTTTGAATACCGCATGGGTAACACTTTTGTAGAACAGAGGTCGATCTATGAAAAATTCATTAGTGTATAAGTCTTTATGAACAACATACATTTAAAGATGTGCTCTCATGCCATCTTTTAAGAATTATATATTTTAAGTACAATATACTTTATATTTATTACAATTAACTATTTACTTACTGTTTCCATTTATTTATACAGTATAATATCTAAACTAATAGGCAGCTGACTGGATTCAAGCAACACGATCATATAAAATATTCTCTCTCAGATTCCAGAGGGGAAGTTCTCCGTGCTGCTTCAGTACCTGGAGGGGCTCCGTGGAGGAGCCAGAGACATCACAGTGCAGAAGGCCTTAGTGCAGGTCGAGGAGTCAGGACAAGCACCAGAGGACACAGATGTCCAGCAGAGGGCGCACAGAGCCAGAGAAGTTATCCAGCTGCTCTCCTGAAGCCACCACCATCAATCAAAATGAAGCAGGAAAAAGACTGAAACATGTTTGTTGGTCAGTGGACTGAATCACCGCTGTGGTCTCAAGCTAGGTTCAAAATGTGTTGTTTTTTGGACTGGTCCTTAAGGGGTAAGGATGGGTTTTGATTAAATTGCCAGTCTTGCTTACATTTTTTTAATATTTAAATTTGTCTAGGTTACTTTTAAAAAAAATTCTCGAGATTGCTTGTGTGCATCATTGTCTGGTAGTAAGGAGTTACCAGAATCATTTTCTAAAGTATGAAATCTTACAAGTTCATTTTACACGGTAGCTACTTTTACCAGCTCCAAATGTAAATAGTCCAGTTTAGCCATTATGGGCAGACAAGGAGAGATGAAGATGCAACAGAATGCTGAGGACTGCTGGAGTTAAAGTGTCAGGAATGTTTGTAGTCAAGACGTGTTTGTGCGTGTCAAAGCCCCATAATCTGTGAAGTCACTTTTCTCATCCATTCAAGGTATAAGCGTGATTCAGTTTTAGTTCTCCTCTTCTTTCCAGCCCAGAGGTTCACGATTCATACATTTGTGGGATTAATGTAGACCTATTCTTAAACTAAATCTGTCTAATCACGTGAGGGTGTTGTTGTTCATAATATTCATATAGCCAAGCTTTGTAGTACCTAAAATTCACATCTTGTCCATGCCCACAGCAGATATACAGTAAGTACTGTTTAGGAGCAGCTGCCAGTTGTGGCTGCTTGATCTGACAGAATGTAGGCCTTCTGCACCATAAAGATACGTTTTGACTCTTATTTCAGGTTATACACTTTTCAGGGGAAACAACTGAGTCTCTATATGTAAGTTAAGGCTGGTGGCGTCACTTCCTGGATTTATAAAAATACCAAGTACACACTATTCCAGTGACATAAATACTACCACAAGCCTATCTGGTGGTCTGATTCACATAAACACCAGTTATCTCATAAAATGCTTTATGTCCTGTCCATTAGAAAATAAATCCTGTCATAGATGTTTTTTCATAGTGTCTCCCACCTGGTGAAAGGTATGTATTTTTTCAGTGCGCCAATTAAATACACTACAAATATTCACCTGTAAAAGTGTTAAGGAACTTTACAATTGTAAGAAGTGTTAACCTGCTCAAGACTTAAATGTTTAAACAAACACATTCAACTTTTCCCCCTCTCGAAACTTTATTAAAAAAAAAAAAAGTTTCTTCTCAATATGTTTGCAGAATTTTATTTATCAACGAGACTGATGAAAAGTCCTCCAAAGTGTGTGTGTGTGGGGGGGGGGGGGGG
>NC_045753.1:21660863-21670813 GCF_008692095.1 Etheostoma spectabile
TGCAAAAGTTTCTACTCCACATTTGAGTTCAGTTTTTCCTCTGTCATTTGTTTAAATTAACATTTAGTGCCGTCACCAGGGACAGCGATATTGTCCAGTGTGTGTCCGTGTCGCTTACACTGATCAACAAAATCTTCACATGCACTCAGGTGATTTTAAATGGAGGAGGGGACTTGATCTGGGAGAGTTTTTGTTTCACTGTGGAACAAAAAGGCCGTTGTCTCCCCGTAGATGTTGATCCTTAACTGTCGCACTCACTGTGCCTTTGGCTTCATCTGCGACAAAGATATTGCACAAAAAAATGTTAACATTATATACCACTTTAGCAAATGAAGACATTCTAGTTCAATTCACTTACTTTGCTTTGAATCAAAGGTAATATTGTGTTGAGTGAGGAGAGCGTGCAGTCTCTCAATCTCTTCTCTCTGTTTCTGGAAATCCTTTAAGAAAAAATACAATTTCTGTCACACATTTTAGGCAGTATTGCACTTATATACATTATTTTGTAGGCTATTTGTAAGAGTACATAAATGTACACACCTCTGTACATTTCTGTAAAGAGTTGTGTGTTCCTGAATCAGCTGCAACTTCTGGCAGCTTTTTCTTCTTCTCTTTTTGGCTCTTCAGGAGACCAGCGTCGTCAAAAATATCCCTTAAAAGATTGTTGTATCCCTGCAGCAAACATATACGTACATTGTGTTTTAGTGGCAAGACCATTAGGCTATAACTAAAACTGAAATAAAAATGGAGAAAAAGTAGGGCAGAGCTTTGCAATGTAAATTACTGTATAATGTTCAGTGCAAATAGAATAAAGGACTATAGGTCTGTGTTCGAATCACTCGGGGAACCTTAAGAACACCTTTACATTTCATCAGCTTGCAAGTGATCAGCCAAATGACCATGAGGTTGAAAGTGGACAATATTATCTGTTTTGTGCAATTACACTGGCTTGAAATGTGTGCAATACTCAACTGCTACCATTATTAATATTATTACTTTTCACCATTACAACTCCTTAATTATGTAAATACTGTATCATAACATTCCTTTAACTATGTAAATACCGTACATAGCCACACTCCTTATATTTCTTGATTTATATTTCTACTTGATTATTTCTACTATTTGTGCATCTGCAACACAGAATTCCCCTTTGGGGATCAAGAGAGTATTTCTGATTCTGATTCTGAAACTGGTCTTTACCTGCTCAGTAATAAGACCTTCATAGCGAGCCTGCGCAGCTTCATCCCATTCCCTTTGGAGTTTCTCACTCAGTGTCGGGTACACTTAAAAAGAGCATACAAATGATAAGACATCCCTATTACGTTGACTTGCCTTTGTAAGATGTCTTTGTCTTACCCAAAAGGGAATGTGGATGGCAAACAAGAGGAGTCTCAAAGGTTAGCGAGTACACACAAGTACTGGGCTCTGAGACTTGAGCAAGCTTGCTGCTTGCACTGCAGACAAAAATCACCTGCAGAAACAAAAGAAACAAAACATGTTCTATTGTTCATATTGTTGATTTATTCGTGACAATGATTGTGAGACGATGTTTCGATTGAAAAGTTGTCTGTCTAATATGGCTCTGGGGTGATTGTTCAAAACTTTCAAATCCAATGTTTCGTCTAGACTTTAGGTTAACATTGAACTGATGAATTCACTGTTTAAGGTGTTGTTCATTATCTCCTACAGTGTTATTTAAACTCTTATTTTTAAGAAGAAACACAGACCTTAAACGAAGCCAGTGGGAGCTCCTTAATTTTGTTAAATAACTGTCAGAAAAGAGTAAGCATTAAAACTAACATTTGTTTCCCTGTTTCTCGTTCCACAAGCATCCCCGTCTCTCATCCACATGCCTGTGAAAGTGTTATTTGCTATTTCCCACTCCTGCCAGATCCTGTTAGGAACACACAAAAGCTGCTCTTACAACAAACCCAATTGCCATTCATTTATTTATTGGTATTTGTTATAGAGGTGTAGGTAAGGTAAGGGAACCATATCTTACCCCAGGATCCCACTGTAGGAATTCCATCTAAATGACTGCTCATGTTGGGTGATGTTATGAAATGGACAGAATTCATATTTGTACCTGAAATATGACCAGGCACACAAATCCCCTGTTATGTTTTTTCCAGAAACCTTTATGTAACATGCATGTATCAAACTTTAAGCATCCAAAACAGGATTGTTGTATTAGGCCAGTGGAAATGGGGAATAAAAACCTAAATGTAGTGCTCACATGATAGATGATGTAAAGTACTTACGTTGACTCTGTGAGACTGAAGCACTTCCTAGCAAGCTGATGAAAATGTGTGGGGCCTTGAGGGAGACATCGGTGTTGATATGATACGTGAATTCAGTAATTGAGACAGAAAACATCGTGGTAACTCCCAACATCTACTGAACTGGTAACCACTTTACAACAAAGATTTAATCAAAAATTTAAGGCTTTAAATGATGTCAGACTATTTTACCAGACACTGGAGATGGGGTCACTTTAGGCTGGAGTCTGCTTCCCTGAGCCAGAAAAGGATTGTTCAACCTAAATACACAAACGCAAAGAAAATCAGTCAGGAAGGAGCTAATGTAAACCGGGTGCACACTGTGATAGATATGTCTTGGATTAACGTACCCAAATGTGTTTGGCTCCTCGACTATCTTCATTTTACCGGCGAATCCATGGTTTACTGTATAAGAAACTGTCAACATCAGACTTGCCTCAAATCAAAATGTGGCACATATGGTTTGGCGACGGAAAGAAATACATAGCACTTACTGAAAAGAGACACACAGACCATCCACAGCCTTAATAAATTATGCATTCCGTTACAGAACTTTGAAAGGCACATTTTTGACTGAATAAAATAAATTGTGCTGATTGGCATTGGGTTGTCTTCTTTAACTGTCCATGGTTGTTTCTCTATGGGTTGTTTTCTTCATTTCCTGCTTTGTTGGTCATTCGTCAGATGACATTGCACGTGATGAAAATAAGACTAGAGCATGCGCAGTTTACGTCTTGGACGACAACGTACTTTCCGCGTTACAGTAAAAGTAACAAAAGCTAACTAAACTGTATTTGAAATAGTTTATAAAGCAGCGCGCGACAAACGCAGGAATAACAATTGTATTGGAATTTGTGAATGGTCCACGCGTAATTTAAATACTTTAGATATACTGGGCAGTATGCTCTCTATCTAACGTTAGCTAGCTAGCTAACGGTAGACTAGCTAAATTCCGTAAACACATGCACGTTAGTTTTAACGCAAGCTGTAATCTAACAGTAGCAAACTAGCTGTCCACTGGTTGCAACATGGGACGTAAGAAACAGGACAGGTTTGTGCGCCCTGACAACAAAGGCAAAGAAAAAAGACATAAAATGAAGGGGAAATCCGTAGAGGCCTTTACAGATGAAATGCACACTGCTTTTCAAGGTAATAATGAATTGACTAGTTACAATCCAAAATGATGTTTCTACTGTTTTGTGCTTGCCTCAAATTGTACATCTGTGTTACAAGACAAAGATTTAATAAAGTAGTTATCCTGTCTATGCACATTTCATCCCCTTCAAAAATAGCTGGCCCATAACTGGACTAATTTAATATTCAATTTTATATAATTGCACAACGTCCACCTTACATCATTACACCTGCATGTACAGTAACAATCCTGTCATTTTTCTGAGATAATGTCAAAAGGTATTGCTAAGTTAGTATATTGATAAGTATTTTAGTTTTTTTGCAATGTTTTCTCTTCTGTCTCTTTTGGTTATCTAGCTGTCTATCTTTCTAAATAAATACACAATACATAATTAAATATTAATAGGAAGGACAGATGTACTCAAGTATCTCAAGAGAATTACAGGGTTTACATGGTATTCCTGTATTTTAGTATTGGGCCATAAGCCGTTGCAGCATTAACTTAACTTGAGGTTATGATGATGTTCATATAACGTTGGCTGTTCATGTTCTTTGCAAATGTGCTGATTTAACATATGAAAGCGAACCACTGCTGTTAAATTATGCTGCAGTAATATATAATAAGTAAATAGTAATGAATTTGTTGTACATCAATGTCATTGAAGAAAAGGTGAAAAAAAAAAAACCCTGAAAGTTAGTTAACTAAGAGTGCTCACAATTGTATCATAATGTGCACTTTAATCATAATGTACACTTTGTCCTCTGTCACTGTGTTTTTCAGCCAGTTTTTACCCAGAGGAGGGCGCAGAAGCCTCTCAGGTGAAACTGCCTTGTCCACTTGCCATGTGGGAGTTGGGTCACTGTGATCCCAAACGTTGTACTGGCAGAAAGTTGGTACGCAAGGGCTTCGTACGCAACCTGCGCCTTAATCAGAGATTTAATGGACTCATACTGAGTCCGATGGGCACAAAGTATGTGACCCCAGCAGACAGGTGTGCATTTTTTCTTTTTCATTATAACACATTATGAAGATTCATAAGATAAACCATAAACTGCCACATATAACAGTTAATCACGTCATCTTTTTTTTTTGATTTATCAGTTCATAATTTAATCTATAAAGTTTGATTTTAAGATATTTTGTGTCAGATTAACAACCATAAAAGCAAATTTCATAATGAAATGAAACAAAGATACCAACCTTAGTTTATCATTTTCAGACTTCTTCACTTTTACAAAACCCGAACGCGTCATGTTTCTGTCGCTTTCTTCTCGCGATAACACGGCAAGTGGCGTGTATGTTTACGTCCTCTGTATACAGCGTGGACATACACGCGGATAGCTCAAA
This sequence comes from Etheostoma spectabile, assembly GCF_008692095.1. Classification (NCBI taxonomy): domain Eukaryota; kingdom Metazoa; phylum Chordata; class Actinopteri; order Perciformes; family Percidae; genus Etheostoma; species Etheostoma spectabile. The sequence goes on from NC_045753.1 coordinate 21,665,628, forward strand.
ATACGTACAGATAACAAGCCACTTGGCTTAAGAAATTTGGCGTGCAAAGTCATGATGTCATGTGGTTATTTTATAGCAAAATTATATTACCATAACACCATGAAAAATGTTTTGTTTGAATTTTATTTAATAAATCTCTCTTATTGTGATCAAATGATAATGGAAATGTGACAAAATAAATAAGTTTTTGTATGGACTGTTATGCACAGAGAGATTGTGGCCCAAAATGGGTTAGCAGTGATCGATTGTTCCTGGGCTAAACTGGAGGAGACTCCCTTCAATAAGATGATCGGAACTCACCCCAGGTTACTGCCATACCTCGTAGCTGCAAACCCTGTCAACTACGGCAAGCCTTGCAAGTTATCCTGTGTTGAGGCTTTTGCTGCCACATTCTGCATTGTTGGTAAGGCCTTAGCTTTAGCTATTCAGGAATTATGTACTGTTTTGTCTTCCTGGTTTCTTTTTTTTGTGTCCTGTCACAAATTACAAGTTACATCAGTGTAACTCGTAACACACTGTATCTGATTTTGCAGGTTTTGAAGAACTCGCAATGCTCTTGTTAAATAAATTCAAGTGGGGGAGAGTGTTCCTGGATCTCAATAAAGTTCTGCTGGACCGCTATGCTGCATGCCTGTCAGAGGAAGAACTGCTCTGTGTAGAAAAGGAGTATCTCACGTCTAAACCAGAGGAGGAGGACTTTGGTAAAATGGGGGAGATAGAAAAAAAACATGGGGTCCCATTTAGTGTTTTTCCTACATGTGACAAGGATGTATTTTGTTGCAGATTTAAGACATCTTTTGTTGAAACAATTTTCTTTTTAATGAAAGATTATCATCTATATTGTTCACAGATCCATTTGATGTTAACTCAGGAGTAGAATGTAGGAATCTCAACAGATGTTTGTGGTAAGCACTTATTATTGCTCATGAGGTCATTACATTTATAATCAGAGTGAGGTAAATACCCCCCATAATATGTTTTCAAACCATGTAGTGATACATGTGATTATTAAAGTATTAGTACTGATCCATTCATTTTGCTGTGGACAGGTGGTCAATTTATAGAATCAGCATTTTTTCCTCCTATATCACTTTATAAAATGTTTAATTTGTAACGGAAAGGAAACTGTCAGCTAAAATTAAAAACAAAAAAAGTAAGTAAGTAAGTGGATATACCAAATATTCCTAAAATAAATCTGTACATTCACAGTTTGTTTTCCATGGGTATGGTTACTAAGTTCTTCAAACTCTCATTTCTGTATTAAGTGCACCTGAAGAAAATGATTCTAGTGAGGATACGGACACCTCAGAGGATAACGAAGATGAAGAAGAGGATGAAAAAACACAAGGCAACAATGAGTCAAGAACAGTCCCACATCCTGATGAAGAAGAAGAGGAACAAACTGCATTCAAATCATCACAATAAAGCATACTAGTATCAAAAAAAATTGAAAATGTGTTTGTTTTATGTAAATAGACAAAATAAATTAATATTTGCAACCTTCATTCAGTTTAAGGTATATGTTGGACTACACATGGTTTGATGGTTAAACGTAGACTTGTGGGCCTCTATACTTAAGTTGAAGCAACCTTAGAAGTTAAAAATGTCTATAAGACCTGTAGATAAATCTCTCTACCCAGCATCATTAGTGAATCTAAAATAGACTGTCGCAAAGATAGTTTGTAGGCCACAATAACTGCGGTATTTGAATATCTACAAGTTCAGTAGGTTGTAAATGTGGCGAGGGGGCGGACACAGCGGGACTCTCCTCTGCTGTCCTGCGGTAACATTGTTGTGGAACGACGTCACAACTCGAAAATGAAGGCGCAGAGGCAGCCATTACTGGAGCTTCTCTAATTATTTTATTCCAAATAAATACTCGTGGAAAACTCCCATGGCAAGAGCTACAAGTCAGCTGGTAAGTGTTGCAACTTTAACACGAATAACAGTTCGAAGCCGGTGCTCGAAATGTACAGTGTTGCGGCTGTTTGACAACAAATAGTTACGTCGGGCCTTCATCTAAAGAGCGGTGCTAGCCGCAAGAGATCGTTTAACGTTACGACTCACTAGCAACGTTAGCTCGCTAAGTTGGCTAACACATCACCTAATGTTTGCTACCTTAATCAGAGTTGACCAATCATTATAAAGGGTTCCTTGAATTATGTGGTGTTGTTTTAGCATTTACTAGTGCTTTCTGTTAGTTTTATAGGATGAATGAGCAGTAGCCTTAACGTTATCTGTTGGCTGACGTTAGCTATCTAGCTAAACATGTTCGCGCTTTCGGACGCTGCTTCTGCTTGCTAACGATTTAACATTAGCTTTATTGGTTATAAGATAGCTTTTAAAGATAAACAATTTGTTGTTCGATTGTCAACCCATTAACTTTCAAATTCCCATATTAATGTCGGCGCACTAACTTTGAACATTACTAATAAAAGTTATGTGAAAATGGCATACGCGTTTGAAGTTACCTGGCTTGCTAACGTTAGCTAGCTAATTGACTGGCTGTTAGCGTTAAGTTTATAACTCGCTGTCATTATTGCCGGTGTTTCGGTTTAACTGGTTTTTAAGTTCACTGTGATAGAGGCAGATGTGGTGTAGCGTGTGCCATGAGAAACTCCGCAGAATGATTACGTAGGTAGCTGCAGTGATGCCTGTTTGAAATACTGCAAACGTCATAAATCGTCAAAATGTTCATGCTGTCATTATTTTGTGTCATAATTGTTTTTAAAGTGTTGGTAATGACGTTTATTTAAACCTTCTGAAGTGTTTGCTGACTCTGCGATGGAAACACAAATAAGACCGCTGAAATAAGCAGAACAGCGCTCAGTGCGCTCCGATTAACTGTGTCCAACAAGTTACTAGCATCGGTCATGGCTCATATCGATTCATTTACACTTACAAATACCTAATTTTAACATGGGCAACACAACAGCTGTGTTGTAGAAAATAAAACCAAGTTTCCACACGTCAACATGGTGCACAAATTCAAACTCAATATGCAATGTAAGATCTAGGTCGTGTTAAAGGAATACATTACTCACTAAACGCATTACCATTACTTTAAACACAATTTTACACAAATAATGACAGCATGAACATTTTGTCGATTATTGACGTTTGCGTAGTTTTCAAACGGCATCACTGCAGCAACCTACGTTGTGGTCTTCGTTCTTGCAACGGCATCACAAGTTATTAATAACAGTAGGCCTACTACAACAGGATTACGGTTTTGATATCTGTTACATTTCAATACAGCCTGTAAGTAAACATAAGCTACATATGAGGTTTACACCCAGCTGAATGCAGATGTGGCAACATGTGCATCCGCTCAAGATTACGTTGTGATACATAGGCATTTATAGGCTAGATGTAATTCTATTTATGTAGGCTACGATGTTATATGTTAAGTTGCAACCTTACAATCACGTTCCTTAATGTGCAGAATGCCTACTCATTCATCCATATACAAATGATCACCTCCGCTTATTGAAACGCATATTGCATATAGCCCAGTGGGTCGGAGAGACGTATTTTTTTATTGCTCTGGGTGTCTGGCACATATTGTAGAATTGACTTGAAGTGCCGAGTTGAGCAAGTGTTGGTTGTAGAAAGTCAATCTTGAATGTCTGAATAGTTGCAACATTTAGTTAGGAAACAATGCAATTTCAGATATGTACACCAATTGTTAATAGTTATTTTAAGTTTAGATATCCATAATTACAAAAACATTCCAGATAGTGTAATTTAAAATATCCAAAACTTCACTATGCCTTAAATATTACATACATCATGCTATGAATGATATCTGAAGTTGAGTTTGAGTCAGTAGGCCTATATGAAAAAATCCCATTTCGAAACATAGAAGTGATAGGGTCAAATAATAACAGATAACATGAAACGTCCCCCGCTACATACATCGACACATTTATCATTCCAACAGTATTGCCTATATATACACCAGTTTGCTTACATTTCAGAAACAGTGCTTTAAACGGTGAAGTGTATAGTCACAAGTCCGTCGGGTGTACCGTGACGTGCAGTAAGAGACACCAGTCGCCAGACAACGGATGATAGTTCGTAACGACAACGGCAAGTGTTTGCATAAATGTCTGTCGGGCAGGAATTAATGCTCAGCAACTCGTTTTTATCGTAAAGTTTCACAAGACACTGACATAAATGTGAAATATAAGGAAGCGATATAATTTTTTATTTCCTGGTTAGTCGGGAATGGTCCTGAGAGACCACGGCCTACCCCACATCTGCCTCTATCACCAGTTAACTCAAAACCAGTTTAAACCGAACACCGGCATCATTTGACAAGGCAGCAGGCGCTAACGTTAGCTTGCTAGCAGGTGCTAGTTAGCAAAGAAAGTTCGCACAGGCCTGTTGTTACCCAAGAACACAGGGTTAGGTTAACGTTAGCTGACGTTTCTATCAACCATTACATGGTTGACCAACAGTAACGGATCAGTAGACAGTTATAGGACTAGTTGGCAACCATACAGTCAAGTCTGGATAAGGCAGCTAAATGGCCACACCTTGGTTTTGAATGAGAAGAAGCTAGGCCAACTGAACTAACTAAGGTTAACTGACCTGTTAGCTGAACAGCATCAGCACTAAGTGTTACAGTAGTTTAGTAAGTTAAAAATAACTTTAATTGGTACAAGCACCAAACAGTTTGTTGGAAAGCACTACGTGTCGCTGTATGTAGCTAGTCTTTGAACCTTTAACAATCATTTCGTGGGATTCTCGTCAGTGTTTGTTCGCGTTAGCTGCTATGTCAGTTTGAGCATGTGCATACAAATTAGATGTGTTCATTTCAGCTGTGGTACGAAGTAACGTTATCGCTGTCACATGAAAGCAGTAACTTTGACAGTGTTCACAACTTTAACAATTGAGGGTGTAACCACCAGGCTCAGATTCGGCTTCTCAAATATTCGTTGCATGTCCTTATCAATTCTAGACTTTGCTCCTCAAGTGGTCTCACTTGAAATTGTATATTTTAAGTTAATGTCCTACCAGGAGTATTAGGTGCAGTATATTTAAGTTGACAGCCTTGAAAAGTGCGTCTACTCAAAATGATCCAGATATTCTAAGCCCTATCTCTTCTAGTGTTATATACACATTTGCTGAAATAGGTTGGGTAATTGCTCGTTTTGTATGATATATATATATATATATAT
>NC_045753.1:21670823-21674472 GCF_008692095.1 Etheostoma spectabile
ATATATATATATATACACACACACACACACAGTCTGCAGGACCAGAAAATGCAACAAATTTTATATATTAAATTGGACTATATTTTTTTTGCTGTTTGTGTCATCCCATTTAAGGGATGCTTCAGGAAATTATTGATGATGCACTGTAAGAAAGAAAGCAATTAATAATACAGTACATAACACAAATTGATATTGGAGGCTGTTCTGACTGTTATTATATTCTAATATTTTATTACCTGCATATAGTTGCCTGATATAAACTTGTCAGCATCTTGATTAATAATCACAATGGAGGCATGATTCAGTAGTAGTTTTTGGTTGCCTTTTGACAGCTTTAGACTAGGTCTCCCATATTTCTCAAGAGAAGATACACTATTTAAACCACTTGTGGACATTGCTTCTTTATAATTTTTAGTTTTTTTAAAACGAACTACAACAGCATCACCGTTGCTGACTGATATATTCTCAATATTCCCTCTCCTGTTTCAGTATGATGTTGTGCCCATTCAGCCTAGCGTTGTCATCTGTTCCTGTTCGCATCCATCAATGGTAAGAAACCACCCTGACTCCTGCTCGCCACTTGCTATCCCGGGCGCAAGCAGTAGCCTCTGTCCCAGCATGGAGGGCTCAGCCTCAGAGGCCCGTGCTGTAGGAGCGTCTGCCGGCAGCCAGGGCCCAGACCTCCGCACACAGCTGGCTGTCCAGGCCCCTCAGCCGCGTAAAAAGAAGCCAGAGGACTTCAGATTTGGCAAGATACTGGGAGAGGGCTCCTTCTCGACGGTATGTAACTTGCATTCCACTTAGCTTTTGAATTATACCTGGGAAGATGTTGCTACATGCTAGCATTCTTTTGATTAAGGTACTTTGATGAGTCATCCTAAGTTCATTTGAGGAGAATTGACAGAACAGGCCCTAAGAGTTAACAAGATTTTCTCCAAAGTCTGTCAAGAAACTAACATGCCATGTTGTGTTTTTTTCTGTTCCTAAGGTTGTCCTGGCAAGAGAGCAGGTAACAGCAAAAGAATATGCAAGTAAGTAATAATTTAACAGCTTGGTGAATTGTATTTTAATATCAAAATGTAAATGTTGCTGGGTGTATTTATACTAGTATATCCTAAAATTTTCTTTTCTCTCCTCCAGTTAAGATTTTAGAGAAGCGCCATATTATGAAGGAGAACAAAGCCCAGTACGTGAAAAGGGAGAGGGATTTGATGTCAAATCTAGATCACCCATTCTTCGTCAAGCTGTACTTCACATTTCAAGATGATGAGAAATTGTGTATCCTTTAATGGGTTTGTCATGGCATGTGGTATATTAACCACTTAATAGTTGTTTGGTGTCAAAAAAAATTATATGCTGCTTTTTAACAATTGATTTTTAGTAGTCACATTATTCCTTAACTAGCTTTCTTAGATTTTGGTCTCAGCTACGCTAAGAATGGAGAGCTCCTGAAATACATTCGCAAAATTGGTTCTTTTGATGAGACCTGTACTAGATTCTACTCAGCTGAAATAGTTAGCGCTCTAGAATACTTACACAATAAGGGGATAATACACAGGTAAGACTTTCTGTTTGTTTTATCCTTTTTGCTTTTTTTGTTATATAATTTTCAAACTCTGTCAAGTGTTTATTATCCCCATAAATTACATGCTGGTTCATATCATTTCAGAGATCTGAAACCAGAGAATATTCTTCTGAGTGAAGAAATGCACATCCAGATAACAGATTTTGGGACGGCAAAACAGTTATCATCAGACAGTAAACAAGGTACAACCATAATCCTGATTTTACTTCTCAGCATAACATCTTTATTAGTGACAGCAGCATTTTAATTTCTGCAAGCAGTATGGGGTTATTCAAGCCTTTTTATTATTTTCTTTGCATCATTTGGCAGCGAGAGCAAACTCCTTTGTTGGAACAGCACAGTATGTGTCTCCAGAGCTTCTAACGGAGAAATCAGCCTGCAAGAGGTATGAGGTTTGGACATCATGCAACTGAGTCACGTGCTAATCGTTGGTCTGTTTTTATGTTTGTCAGATAAGGCTGGCATCACATTTGTAACTTAATTCCTCTATCTGTTTCCTTTTTTTAGCTCTGACCTCTGGGCCTTGGGATGTATTATCTATCAGCTGGTGGCTGGTTTACCACCGTTCAGAGCTGGGTGAGTAATGGGATGTTGTTGGCACACCTCAGTTAATTGTCATTATTTCATGCTTCAATAATGGCTGATCATGTAGTGTTTGTTTGATTGACGTCTAATGTTAAATCTTATTTTAAGTGCAAAAAAATGCTAGGTGTAATAAACAACCTTGTCCCGACAATATTGCTCCGGAGACATATCCCTAACCTGTTGTTGTTTTTGTTTTTCTTTCTTTTGTTTCATTCATTGTAGAAATGAGTACCTAATATTCCAGAAGATAATAAAGCTGGAGTATGAATTCCCAGAGAAATTCTTTCCCAAAGCCAAGGATCTTGTCAAACAGCTTTTGGTAGGTGGTCAATAACTACGATCCATATATGTAAAATACAATAAATGTTTCTTATGTCTGTGGGGACATTAATTCATTATTTAATGTATATTTGGTAGTCAGCTGGTGTTGGTTATTCGCAGGACCTTTCTAGTGAATGGAAACCCATGTTTTTTCTGTTTCTGTTTTTCCCATTAGTCACTGGACCCTTCAAAGCGGATTGGGTGTGAAGAGATGGGAGGGTACGACCCTTTAAGGCGGCACCCCTTCTTTGACATTATCTCCTGGAGTGACCTACACCGACAGACACCCCCCAAGCTCACCCCCTACCTGCCAGCCATGTCTGAGGATGATGAGGACTGCTATGGAAATGTAAGATATTTTATTACGGTCTAGGTCTCTTTGTATTTATTTTTTCCCCCTTTTTTTTGTCTGTTTACTTATTCATGGAAAAACTTAGGTCACACTTAACTTTTTGAGAAATTGATCTCCCCCAAACCCTAAACATACCAAACCAAATCTACAGCCAAACATCACTATGCTTTTTCTCTATTGTGTCATTTCCAATCTCAGTACGATGACCTCCTGAGCCAGTTCAGCAACATGCAGGTGGCCCAGTCCAGCTCATCACACTCCCTGTCACCACATGAATCCACGCCCCCACAGAGGTCCAGCAGCAACATTGAGCAGTACATCCACGACCTGGACAACAACTCTTTTGAGCTGGACCTGCAGTTCACTGAAGAAGAGAAGCAGCTATTGCTGGACAAACAGACCATTGGAAACCCATGGTAACCCCCCTCCAATGTTTAACCTGTTAATCTTTGTGTATTAAAGTGCTGGTCATTGTTTTATTTAAATCTGAATCATTCTTGTATTAAAGTCTTGCTCATATCTTTGAAATGTGGCACAAAATTAGATTATAATGTTAATTTGTTGAGGAAAAATGAATGTTTGAGTGAAAAGGAGTGGGTGCCAGTAATCTGCTGTTGCTTATTTACACAGGCACCAGTTTGTGGAGAATAACCTGATCCTGAAGATGGGCCCAGTGGATAAACGAAAGGTGTGAGAATTCTAGGCCATATAATATAGGTTTTTATAATACTTGTATGTATCTTTATGTTGTTATGTAATATTTTAGGGCTGTACACAATGCCTTTTTTTTTTTTTTTAAAGCTTCC
>NC_045753.1:21674482-21687391 GCF_008692095.1 Etheostoma spectabile
GTATTAGTATAATTTACTAGTATAGTAAAAGCTACGGCATCAGTTGGGTTGACAGCATGTGAAGGCAGTGGAGAAAAAGGAAAGATATGAAGCAAGAGTCGATGTGACTTTGCTTTTATGCAGTTCAGTGCTTGTGTTTTTTTTTGTTTTTACCTTTTATAGTGTTTCAAACTTTTGTTGCAGTGATGTTTCCTGTTTACAGTAACGTTAGCGGGACTGTCACATATGGACTGACAAGTCTGATCTCCGGTTACATGGTTGACGTTGTTTTTTTTTTCTCCAAAAGTTGAATCAGTCTAACTTTTTGCTGCTTTCAAAATAAATGGAAAGACTTGCGTTTTTGCCGGACTGTTTGACAAGTGGTGACCGACGCCGTGTTTGTGAATGAATGCTTAGCCACCCAATGCCTCTATAGAGCATTAGAGTTATGAACAGTCGTTCTATCCTTACCTTTATCAAATCTGCATTTTAAAAAAAAAAGGGAAAAAAAGCCCTATTATATATTTTAAAATAATATTGGTATTTTAAACCTTATTTTTAAGTTAAATCTTTGTGTAGATGAAGATTCTTTACCAGTTAGACTATACAGTAGCTGTGTTTGTAGTAAAATGTGAACAGGTTTTCTTGTTAAGGTTGGCTCAGCATAAATGAAGTCACCTCCCATAGTATTCCTTTGACTTCTAACATAGGATGTACAGGGGAATTCCTTGCTGTGCTGAGGAAAGACTCGCTTTTTATTGCCCCCTCTGTTGGTGAACTGATGTCTCGAGACATGTGGCATTCCATTGCAGGGTCTGTTTGCTAGACGGAGACAGCTGCTTCTTACTGAAGGACCACACCTGTACTACGTGGATCCTGTAAACAAGGTCCTGAAAGGGGAGATTCCTTGGTCCCTAGAGCTACGCCCTGAGGCCAAGAACTTCAAAACCTTCTTTGTTCATACGGTACACAACTATTTGTCTATCTGTCCAGCATTTTCCTCCAGCAGCATGTTGATACTTGCCCACTGATTACGGTTTCTCCTCAAATGTGGTTTACTCTTTTAATTGTTTCTGTTTTCACTTTCTGTGATGTTTGCAGCCTAACCGAACTTACTATTTGATGGACCCCAGCGGAAATGCTGACAGATGGTGCAAGAAGATCCAGGAAGTGTGGAGAAAGATCTATCAAAAGCACCAAAACCCTGGCCTATAGGAGCACAGTTCCTCATGTGGCCACCTCTTTAGCTCTGAGGCCAATCACTGAGCAGAGTAACACCCTCTTTAGTGCCCTTCATCACCGCAATGTAAACAAACTCTTAGAGACGCTGGCATCTAGACCTTGTTTGTTTTCCTGAGTAGAACCATGGGAGAAATACAACTTTGGATTCAGGGTTGCTTTGCTTGTTCTTTGTGCTCTCTGTGAGGCTTCTATTGCATTTTTCCATGTATGGATAATAAGACTGCCACCATGCACATCTGCTTTTTGTACATTCTGCAGGGGAGAAGAAAAGGGCAAGCTTGTCCTGTAGAGTGACACAAGCTTGGGTACCGCTAGGACTATCTCAAATGCAAGGACTGGTTTCCTGCTTCAATGATACCATAACACAAAATCTAGCTTTTGTGAACCAGAGCCTATCCTGATATTTTAATTAAACCATATCATAATCTTACATCGTACGTGCAAGCTGTTGTCAGGTCCCACTTCTAGAGCATATACTCCATAGCATATACTGTAAGCTGATTCAGTCTCACACATTTAACAAACTCAAATCCTATATATATATTTTTGTCTACGCCCAAATGTCCCCACGGTATTTGAGTTTTTTTTTGGTCTCTTGGTACTTGTTTATTGAAGTTCAATTAAGGTCTCAATGTAACAAAGCAGAGTGCCAGTCTGCAGTGAGACATGGGTCTGAATCAGTCTCTGTATAAGTGTGAGCCTTCCATAGCTGTTACTGAGGATGTATTGCTAACGGGGCGGGTAAACATGCCACTAGCTTGAACTTCCTAATCATAACTTGCTTATCTTTCCTGCATGGCCAGGTTTGTAGCTCAGCCTTGTCCGCTTCTCTCTCCCAGGGCACTGGAGATATAGTTTATCAAGTTTAAAGGTGGGTATTTTTGACTGCATTGGCAACCATAGCAAATATTATTGGATGATTTGGCTGTTCTTTACCATTCACTGGCTATTTCTTTGTGGTGTGAATTCTTCAATTTCTTTTTCGGTAGGATAGTCGGCTCATCTTCAGTACGTCCTATTGAAAACTAAATCTTATGTGCTGACCACCCTATGCTGAACAGAAAACCTTCATCAACAGTGATACATACACATACTATCATTCTCTGAAGCAATCACAGTAAAGCTGTTGTCCCTGGACAAGATGGCAGAGCTGCCTCATCGGGTTCATTGGCCATCTTTTTTTTCTTTTTCTTTATTTTTTTTCTTCTGACGTTTGGCCCAATAGAAATTAAAGCGATTGATTTAACTTGTGCTCTTGTTTTAGCAATATGTATTATCATAATGCTTTTAATTTTTGTCATATTACCTTAAGGTCCTTTCCAAAGGTCCTCTTCCTTCAGCTGAGTCTGTGTGTGCAGTGTGTGACTGGAGTATAGGTGACTAGGACCCTCTGGCCCTGGGGCCCGGGGCTCGATGTGGTTGGATGTCAGTTAAAAGATATCTGTCTGATCCAAATAACCGATAAAATTGCTGTATCTGTCTATAAAGTTGAGGAAGCACTAGAGAAGTGTTTTTCTCTAGTGAGGAAAATTGTTTGAATCAAGTCGATGGCAGTCGGTTACATCGTGTATGGAAGACTCTACCTGGCTTGTAACTGACTAGAACTGTGATGTACAGATGATGTATTATTAAAATCTGAAGCAAGTAATGCAATGATATTAGAATACAGTTTTTGTATTTTTATTCTTGTATAAGGTTATTTGATGGCTGTTGTTTAGCCTCTAGTTCATTCTGTGTTATTTAAATTCTAATATATGAATCATATTTGGATTGAAGTCATGTTCAGGGGCCATGTTGTGTATGTATTGAGATGTAAAGCCTTTGAATGTGAATAATTATTGTAAACTATAATATTTTACAGCTTTTTTCTTACTATATCATACATTTTCTATTTGCTCAGTGATTTAATCATATTCTGATAATTTAATGAATCTGTTCATTCTCTCTCTGATTATTTGTGCGCTAGGTCAGTAGTTGTTGAATGATGAATTTTCCACTTAATGCTTGGTAGTCCAGTAATTAAAGCATGTAGGGATTTAGGCATACAAATAAAGCCAAGTGTCCTGTCTTCTGTTAACGACCACAGTCATGACACAGTGGAGGCAGCAGCATTCAGTGGCAATGGCATCTCGCATTTTGCAGCATGTAAATAAAGGACCGGCCCATTATCAGTGATTTTGTGTCGTGAAAATTACTTAAATATATATGTAATTGCAGACAACCTAAAACTGGTTGGTCTCGAGTTTGTTAAGGCATGAACAAATATACTGTAAATATGAATAGGGTGTGTGACACCCTAAATTACATTTCCACACGCTGGGACATTTCCAGGCTGTCGTTATCAATTGATCATTGTTCCATGAAGCGTCTGGGATCAAGCTGGGGAGACCTCTTTCTCTGGAATAATTTATGCAAGTGTCTGTCAGTGCTGCTGGTGAAGTGGGTTGGTAGGAGTGGCTGATGCGCTGGCAGCCTGCTTTGCATGAAGTTAGTGGCTGCAGCTTGGATATTTCCTGTCAGCCGCACACAGCCGAGGCGAGGGCGGAGGAGAGGAGAGGGATGGCAGAGAACAGCTCCGAGACAAGCAGCGTCGTTCACCGGAGATGTTTGGCCCATTCTCCGGTGGACAGAAATATTTCTGCCGGTGTCGGGGCATCGAAATGGATTCGATTAAACGTCGGCGGGACGTATTTTTTAACAACAAGACAGACGCTGTGTAGAGATCCAAAATCATTTCTGTACAGACTGAGCCAAGCTGACCCCGAGCTCGACTCTGACAAGGTAAATGCTAAGCTAGTTAGCACTGTAGTTAGGAGCGCAGTTGGTTAACTCCATTTTATTTACCAATTAGTTAAAGTCTTTTATATATGCTTACTGTATTGTTAAGCAATTAGGGAGGCTGACGACTGTGCGTACCAGCTTGTTTAATTAGGTCCCCAGTTTTGTGAAAAATCTGTGTTTATTATTTATACTTGTCGCAAACTAGTTTTTTGTGGCTAACTAGCCTTAGCACGCTGTGCTAGCTAGATTCCGACAGTCACCACATGACATCCGATCTTGCTGCTAGTTTTTGTGTGTAGCTGGCTTGTCACGATCATTTGATTAGCAAGATACAAAGTTGCTAGGTCCTGCGGTTTCCTAAATGTGTTGTTTAAAGTGTTGCATAAACAATAGTTAAGGGGGTTTAACCGTTTTTATAGTTTTTCTACTGAGAATATCAAGTCGCCACAATAGATGGAAACTTTCCCCATCTGAGGCCGTTGCATTGCGCTACACTCATCCAGCTAGAGGTGCTGTCAAGTGTTGACAGCAACGGGCTGTAGCATAATATTGGGATATCGAAAATGTATTGCAATTGCGAAAATGCAAATTACAGTTTTATAACATGGGTGTTCTTTTATTCTGGTGCATTCAAGGTTTTTAAAGTCTACTAGCGTTAGTGCTATAATTAACTTCCCAAATGATCTACACACATAAGGCTTCATTGCGCGATCAATTTGTGTTTTCCCCCTCCCTCTCTTGGGGTTAGTCTGTCACTTGGCTCCTTTTGCTTTGCAATAATCATTCTCTGAGCTGGTGGTCAGGCTCCCATAATGAGCACATAAGTCATTGCCAAGTGGGGTGAGGTGCTGCAGACAACTGAGAGCTGGGGATTAAGTCACTCATCTGCCTGAATGGCCTCAATGCTGAGAGAGAGAGAGAGAGAGAGAGAGAGAGAGAGAGAGAGAGAGAGAGAGAGAGAGAGAGAGAGAGAGAGAGAGAGAGAGAGAGAGAGAGAGGTGTATATATGCTCAGCTTTCCATTGTTCATTGTACTGCCCCATTATTCATTGTTTTCATCTACTTGCACATTTTAATCTTCACCCCTGCCCTCCGTCACTCATCTCGTATTTTCATGCAAATATCTTTATCTCTGAATAATCAGCTTACTTTTTGTCAGTTTATCCTCCCATGAGCAACGGCTCAGTCCATCTCAATCCCTGGTCTTAAGTGTGTATCAGACTCTGAAGCCATTACCGTACCTCATTTCAGATAGCTTCCAGTAAAGGACCGGTTATTACTGGCTATTATTTCACTTTCTTTTGTGTCTAAAACAATATACATTGACATGATTTCATCTTATCTGCTACTGAACCAAGAAGGCCATGTTTTTAGCATAACAACCCTGCTTGTGAATGCGAAGTCCAGCAGAGGAACAGATCATTGAAGAGCTCGGTTTTTGGGCGAATGCAGTATTGTTTCCCAGCCAAGGAAATGAGTGGTTCAGTTCTCTCAGTCACACAGGCAGACGTGCTTCAGCAGGACTCTTGAGGAGAACTGCATTATTCATGTTGTTGACTAGAGCCTGTTTTGCACATTGGTGTAGATCAGGGAGAAAGTAGAGGAAGTGCTGTCACGTGCACAGCCATAACAGAAGATGTGTCCTTGTATTTATAAATATTCTTATTAAAATTTATATCCTAATTTCTAATTGACATGCTACTCATTCCTGTCACTCTAGAGGGATATTTTTATAATTGTTAAACTTTTGTAACTAATTGACGATACAAGATTATAAGGTATTGCTCCAAATAATCAGTTGTCCAATCAACGAGCTGAGAGTTGCACATCAATAGGCATCCCCCCCTTTGGGAAACTCCTGCTCTCAAATTGCTCAGCTCAGGACCACTCAAGTAAAGACCCAACCTTCTAGCTTTGAGAGCTCCATCAATTTTTCAAGCACCCAATCACAAACTATTCTTGTTCTTTTCATATTTATATCCATTTGCTGCTCAAAGAAATCCTCTCTGCAGCATGTGTGAGAGAAATATGGCTGCATTTACTGCCCTATTCAACTTGTATGTCATGCCTGAGCACACTGGGAGGCAACGTAAATATTTAACGGTGATATCTTGGTCTCCTCCTGCTCTGTCTTCCTGCAGTAAGTGCTCAAATAGGACACTGCAGAGTACTATTGGCGATCGGTTATGATAAGGTATTAAGTACGTATTCCACACCAAAGTCAGTCATTGAGGAGACCTATCATTACACTTCCAGCTTGTTTTTTTTCCATTGCAATACACATTTCTCGTTCTACCTGCAGCAACTTCCGGTTGCAGTGATTTCTTGGCTTGCCAGCTTAGCTGTGAAGCTACCTCTCATCATGACAGCAAAGCTTTTAGGGGACCAAAAAGGGAGCTGTTAATTTACTGCCATCAGCACGGCTCCATCATTAATTGTTCTGCAAAACGCACTGATGGTGTTTTGCCTCGCAGAGTTTAAAATGGTAAAGAAGTTCGTCCCAGCCTTGGTGAAAAGGTTAAACTCAATTAAATGCACAGTGTTAAATACCTCGAAATATAAGAGTTTCACACAATATAGCCTTGATGCGATGTGCGTGTATTATTTAAAAGATGAAGGCCTATTTGACTATGCCATTACCGCTTGTACTCCAGAGGGACTCCTGGCTCTTACTCTACAAGGATCAGACTTCCACTTGGCTAAGTAGCTACAGTCACATGATTTATTTATGATTTGTATATAATAAATTATTTTTTCTTCCTGGTCTTAGCAAATTGGAATGGCTTTGCTGCTTTTTCATTTAAAATTGATCTGGTTCATTATTTGAAAGTCTATATGAAATTTAGCAGGGAATATATCCACACCTGTCTGGCTTGAATTGTTGAATTGTTCCATGCAAAGGTTTGGTGTACACCCAGTGTTGTACAGACATGCAGTGACTTGTCAATTTCTTTGAATTAAGGATTAACTTTCAGTGTTAAATGTCTCTGCAAAACGCCTTATTGTACATCACACGCTTGAAGGCTGGGTTGCAATGGTATTTCCTGTGGGTGGATATGTATTGTGTGTAGGAGAAGAATGATAAGGGTAATACTCTACACTTCCCTCTGCTGTGAAGCTCATCTTTCTTATTAGGTTTTGTTTACGTTAATTTTAAGTTATCTTTAGTTTTAATTCAGTCATCGCTAGGCCTGCTTTCACTTGGCTCGTGTTACTGTAAGTGCACGAGGCTTTACACGTTCAATGTTTTTGCAAGGCAAAACCACAAAACAGCATGAAGCATGCCTGACCTACACTGAGCTGACCTATTCCTGGTGGTTATTGTAGGCGGTGTTGACACTTGTCAGTGTATTTGTTGATTATCATCTGTTGTCTTTTGGTTTATGCGGTTGGATGTGTCCCATGATGTAGGTCTAGCATTTTTTTTCTTTTTCGGTATTTTAACTAAAACCTTATTCATAGATGATAAGCTAGTTTTGTTCATATTTCATCGAGATGGTGAACGTTTTGAGCTTCAAGCATTCTAATTCAAATCTTAGTCCTCTCTTTTTTTTCTGCCTGTCTACAGTACATCCCAACAGCCCTATTCCCTTGCTGTCACAGACTCCTCTGCTTGTTGCCCAGTGCTCCCAAGCCTGGGCGCCAAGAGACACAGCCTTTTGTGTTTTAATTAAATACACTGCCCCCTTTGTGTACATGGGTTCCTTATATCAGAGCCCCTATAATCATCTTTCTCCTAACTGGGTCACTGTCACCCCAAGTCCCCCATGTCCACCCAGAGGACACGCAACAAGCTTGTCATCACAACAGGCCAGGAAGGTTTACACAAGTGTAGATTGCTCATAGGGCAGCTTTGAATGTTTGATCAGTGGGAGTGTTTTGAGGCAGAATACAATAGTTTATCTAAACAAGTGAGATGTATCTCTATGTATGACGTATCAGACGCCACACACAGAACGCCTAACAGCAACGGGAGGAGGAGGTGGGTACCGCCTTTGACCCCAGTGCAGTTTTTCCTGCTTCCGACGTTACATCCAGTGTTGATTGCTGGACGTACCAAACTAACTTTCTTCACTTTCGTGGAGCAAGAGCGCATAGCTGTTACGGTTGGGCGGGGGACAATGTCAACAATGTCTTCCTCTGATGTAGAAGTACCCGACACTGTAAGTCAGTAGTAGATTATACAATGGAGTTGCATATTAAGTGGTTTTGGGTCCTTCTGAAAGTAATTTTGGGGTAAAATCTGGTTTTGAAGAATTCCACAAGCAGTAATACCACCGGCCAAACAATCGGCCCGTTCCAATTTTTCAGTGGGCTGTACATGACCAAAGGGAAAATGTGGAGTGAAACTAAAGGTAAACAGTATAAACGGTAACATCAGTAACGGCTGGAATGGAGCCATTGTTAATTTTATTTTAACTTCCACCTCTGCTTTACTTGCTATGACGGGTCAAAATTCCTGCTGTGATAATTTGATAGGAATAAAGAGGAAAAACGGTGATGCTCATTAGGGTTGTGTACGGTTCACATTTTTAGCAGTACATGAAATTACCCTCCTTTTTTTTTTTTGTTCAGCATTGCTGTAACTCACTGTGACTTAAACAAACTGCGTGCGTGCGTGGGTGGGTGCATGCAATCTTGGATAATGAAATTTGCCACAGTTTTATTTAACGTGAATCTATCTTCGGTAGTACTGACATAATTGGGTCGGTACCCAAAAAAAGTACCGAAATTCGGTACCCAACCCTAATGCTCATAGAATCCGGAAGCTTGACCATCTTTGCTAAAATAATACATTTTATTTAAAGGCGCCTTTCTCGGAACTCAAGGACACCGTTCAGGAATACATCAGACATTTTAAAAACAGCAAAAATAGTATACAACAATAATAACAGAAAAAGGCATAGCAATAGATATTTAAGTGGAATAGGCAGTTTTAAACAGATGTGTTTTGAGTTGTGATTTGAAATGGGGGAATGAATTGATGTTTCTAAAAAAAAAATCAACCATTACTAACGGTGTGGTTGGAATGTGGTGAGTTGAGCAGCTTTGGCCTTGTCTGGTTCCTTCACGCAGGGCCCGCCTGTGCTTAAACTTTAGTGACTATGGAAATGTAAGAAACTGACACAGGGCAGTAAGACCAGAATAGAGCTTCATTGGGCTCCAGTGGGATTTATTTGCATAGGAAATGAGGTCAACCAGCCAGGAGGGTTCAGATTCATTACAAAAAGAAAATGTGCTGGGACCTTTTCTCATTATTGGAAAAACTAATGGGTTTTCGAGTTAAACTTGTCTCTGGGCGAAGACGAGGCAACTATAAAGGTACTTTTATTTTCCGTTACAGTAACGTAGTTATAGGACTAGTCCACTTCTAAAAAGTTCTTTTAACTACTCTAACCCAAAACCGGTTTTCCATTTGCATTCACACTGGCCAAGTGGCAATAGGAACTGGTCGGAGGGGTAAGGGAGTGACGCAAGCATGGCGGTCTTTATAGCGTTAAAAATCAGAAAACAAATACACCAAAATGTACTAAATCTAATGTGTATATAGCCTATGTCAAAATTTGTGTGTGCGACGGCCAGCCAGCTTGTGGAGTTAAACTCCAAAAAGTCAGTTAACCACAGGTTCCCATTGTCCGGTATGATGGACATGTGTTGAGATATTTAACGATCCGCCAATGGCCAAATAAAAGCTTCTTATTTACGAGAGCGGTCTGAGGGACCTCCAGCTTACAGCAGGGTCTCCAAGCATGACCGGCCGAGGGATGAGCTAGCACCTCCGGCAGGTGGTAGCTGGCTGTCGTGTCACTTTATCGAGCTCAACTCCGAAAGCTTTTGAAGCAAATTGTCAATTTGACAAGTTTCAAATACTGCCTATTTTCAAAATCAGTTAATTTCTTGCTTAAAACGTTCTCAGAAGTGAATTTAGTGATGAATTTTTTTTAAATTGTCCCGTTGTCGGTCGGTCTGTCTGTACTGGAAAACCCAACTCTCATTGACCTAGGTTCCTATGCGGCAAAGGGAACAGGGAAAAGACCCGGCCCTGAAGTAGGAGCTGAAAGAGTTACAGGAACTGCAGTCAGAGGAACTTAAAAATCCACAAATTGGTCCAGTTGAAACACGAGAAAAAAAGGTTTCTAGGAATGTTATGTTCTAAGAACTGGAAAAATCCCTCTGATCAGAAAGGGACTATACATTTAGCAAAATTCATTCTTTTCACTTAACCCATCCCTCAAGGGAGCAGTGGGCAGCCATTTACAGCACCTGTGGACCAACTCCAAAACTGAGCCAGTGCCTTGATCAAGGGCACTGATGGAGGGAACTTAGGCAAACATGGGGAGGACCTACAATATCCACACAGAAAGGCCACAAACTGCCTGGATTTGGACCCAGAGCCTTCTTGCCAGGAGGCCACAGTGCTAACTAACCATTGGGCCACCATGCAACTGTGAATGTGGTCTTGATTGTTCACTTGGCTGTTTTCAGTTTGCACATGGCCTGCAGTATATGACAATTTTGCACAGACCAGCAATGCTGTTTGTTTGCCAACATTGCTTCCGAAGCAATGCGGAATACAAATACTCAACCGATGCAAAGTCAAGTGCCCTGTGGCGTTTGAGAATTAGCATAAAATTAGCTTAAGGCCTGTCCTCCGTGCTGGGTGTGTTACTAAATGCTATGAATGTTTAACTGCTGTCCAGACTCCTATTATGTGTTAGGCCAACTATGTAGGAGACCAGACTAGGCTAAATGTCGGTTGTAAGCCAAGGTGCTTTCTCTCAGTCCCCTTGGTGAATTCAGCTTGCTGTTCCAAAATCTTTTTATATTCTGCTCTAATTGTTTTAGCCGCGTCTCCCTCCACAAGATAAAACGGTCTAATCACAGTACTTGCAGAAATAGGGGAATACCCAGCGGTTGTGAAGAAATCAGGATCAAACCCAAGGCCTGTGGGAAAAGTGAAGTGATATCCCAAAGCAGTCGTACATGTGCAGCTCTTGTGTGCGCATGTCCCCTCAACCCCTGTAGTGATTATCAGCACCGGAGCTGACATCATGAGTTCTCTTACAAGTTTTATTTACTGATCCTCCCAGATTGTGTTCTGTTAAAAATGTACACCTGCACATTGTCTTTTGTTAAAAGGTACACACGTTTTGGAAAATACAAGTGTTGAATGAGAGGATTTGAAATTCCCTTTTTTTCTCTGTGTACACTGCTTTGCCTGCACTGGATGCATACAATTAAATGGCTATCAGTGTGGGTTTGACCAGAAACGGGCACATTTCCTAAATGTTGAACTTTTTCTTCAACTTAAAAACTCTTGAGAGTGAATACAGTGTCATTCTATTAATCTCATCCTCCTTTTCAGGATGAAACTGGTGCCTATCTCATAGACAGAGACCCTACATACTTTGGGCCAGTGCTTAACTACTTGAGGCATGGCAAACTGGTGCTCAACAGGGACTTGGCAGAAGAAGGTAACATCTCTGTGGAATATAAGATGAACTTTTAAGAAATGTTTTACAAATACAGTTGTCTATTGCACAGTAAAAAAAATTTGGTAACAAACTTGTAAATATTGTTTGTCCATGTTGGAGTTTGTTATTGTTGATTGTTGTAAAAGGTAATGTGATGGCAATGATTGCAAAGACTTTAGGGAAATCCATCTGAACTGCTTATAGGTCATTCAAGTATAGATTTTAACACATTACACTCACATCTCAGCAAAACCCTAAAGTAGATGCCATTATGGGTAATAGCAAGATAAGTCTGCCTTAAAAGCTAAATTGTTTTTTTTACTGTTTTTAGGTGTGCTAGAAGAAGCCGAATTCTACAACATCACATCATTAATAAAGCTCCTCAAGGACAAGATCAGGGAACGCGACTGTAAAACATCACAGGTACACAAAGTTCTATTAAAATAGATTCCTTCGGAAATTTGATGCGTTCTATTAAATGAATTGTGTGTTATTTCTCCCTTTCCATCCCATTTCTGTCATGTTTTCATCGTCCTCTCAGGTTCCAGTGAAGCATGTGTACCGGGTGCTGCAGTGCCAGGAGGAGGAGCTGACACAGATGGTGTCTACCATGTCTGACGGCTGGAAGTTTGAACAGGTAAATTGCTTCCCGCAGAGTCACAGCAGCAGAAATCCTCTCATGTGCTTCACCCACCCCGCTATGCTCACATTGACCCAGAAAGTCCAATACTCAACGTTGGAAATGGCCAACAAGCCAAAACAGCAAATCACATCTTTCTCAATGTCCGCATACGTGATCCGGACATCCCTTCTGTGCTCTGATTGGTTGTTGCAGCTTGTCAGTATAGGTTACGGGCGGGCCCACCAGTCAGAGTTTCTGCTGATTGTGTCAAGGGAGGTGAAGGGAGAGGAGTCTGCTAAGCCAAACAACAGCGGAGAGGTGTGTCTAACAAATTTCTGTCCACGGGCCGGTCACTGCATGGTCCCCTTGTTGTCCATACACAACCCGTTGGCCATTGTTTGTAGATAAATAGCTGTTCCTCATTTTGAGTTGATTCTTTTCAGTGTTCATTTGTACTGCTTGCTTACCACTGAGGCTAAGGGCGTTTTCACACCTGTAGTTTGTTTACTTTGGTCCAAGTCAGTTGGTGAGTTTGTAAACTCGTCCACTCCTCTTATTGGTCGGATGTGTCTGGAGGGCGGGAGCAAGAAAGTAAATACAGGAAGAATGTTCTGTGTTCCGGACTAGTGCATATTTCTTGCATCTCCATGGTCAAACCAGCTCATTTTATTAAAACGCGAGAGACGTTACTGCGTCTGCTCTGGTCACCGAGACTTTGCTCTTCCGGCTGCACGGAGATGCGAGTGACGGACGGCAAGCTTGACAGCAGTCTATTTCTGTGATAGAAACACTGCAAGCTGCTACAGTTTGC
>NC_045753.1:21687401-21689371 GCF_008692095.1 Etheostoma spectabile
TCTGCTGCATCGCAGGT
This sequence comes from Etheostoma spectabile, assembly GCF_008692095.1. Taxonomy (NCBI): domain Eukaryota; kingdom Metazoa; phylum Chordata; class Actinopteri; order Perciformes; family Percidae; genus Etheostoma; species Etheostoma spectabile. The sequence continues at coordinate 21,687,419 of NC_045753.1, forward strand.
TGCTAAACACACCTGACTACAGGGGACATTAGCTCAGATTTGCGGAGTATAGTCGGTGGGGTTCGAGTACAGATGTATCGTATTCACCACAAACAAACCGCTTCAGAGTTCGATGGACAGCGTACCGTGACCACCTCTTCGAGCAGGTCTCAGTACGATGTTTGGTCCGCTTTTGGTGCACACCAGAGTTCAATTGCTGCGTTCTCACCTGCCCAAACGAACTGCACCAGCGGTGCAAACAAACTCTAGTTTGATTCAACCAAACTCAACAAGGCAGGTGTGAAAGCGCCCTAAGAGAACATGACACCTTTTTTTTTTTTTTCTTGTCTGTGATTTTGTGTTATGTTATTTTGTTATTCATACTGCATTCACACTTTTTAGGCCTGTCAACAGATTTGTGTTCTGCTGTGATATATAGCCACTTGGCTGTTATGGGGGCTGTGCTGTAATATAATGCTTGTTGTTGTTGTTGTTGTTGTTGTTGTTGTTTAGAGGTGAAATATTGTTTTATCTTTCCAGCAAGCAATCTACCTTGTCCGTGAAACAGTTTCAAACATTTAGATTGAATAGTCCAAGTTTCCATGAGAGGTTGTGTTCAGCTGGAGTTGCCAAAAGCTAATATCGGTCCCTCCAGGATCTCACAGATTTTTCTTTTGAGATTGTTGCGGCCCAAAATGCCTGATATTGCGGGAGCTTTTGTGAAAAATTCCAGTTGTGAGCCAAAGTTGTGATTTTTTTTTTTTTTTTTTTTTTTTTTGTAATAGTTCTTTAAAAATTAAAAAGGAAACTTGTTTTGGGCAGACTATAACTATTCTACACTGAGTTTTCCTCGGACCTTACCAAAAAGGCTTAGGTTGCTGCAAATGTTGGTATAATATGAAAAGGGCTGGATTTAAGACAAAAAATTATAATTTATTGAATGAATCAAATTTGAACATGTCTGTCAGTGGCTTGTTGATCTTTACATTGTTAATCTAATAATTTCCTATCCTGGGCTGGGACACACATTCATACGGTGTGATAAATGACTTATTGGACTTTAACTTATCATTGCACTTACTATAACGAGCGTAGCTGTCCTCAATTTAGATCATCCTGTACGTCTCATCTCCGGTTTTTCCCGCATCTACCGTGTTTGTTTGTGTGCGAGCGTCAGTCGCGGGGGGAATGGAGAAGCCCCACCCACTGCAGAGAGCCAACAAGATAAAAACAGCAGCCGCATCAGAGTGAAAAATTGTTACAGCGACCATTGTTGTTAAAATATATACAGGTTGGCAGGACTGTCTGAAATGTTTTGCACAGTCTGTCGCTGTACGTTTTGTTGGTAAATGCGAGGCGTTTGAGTCACGCACGTCTCGTTAAACAAGGAAATGAATATGGCCTCTTGGTCAGTAGATCTCAGAGTCACATACTGATCCAAAGTCTGGCACTTGGGACTGCTGGGATTGGTTTAAGTCGCAGGAAACTCCGGTTATTGGTCAAATTTGCGGAAAATTTGCGGTGATTGGTTGAAATTGCGAGTCACACCAAAGTCACGGTGATTGATGGAATTTGTGTGAATTGGCGCAATTGCGACCTGAAGGGACTGTAATATTTATAATGAAAACCCCTACGTTTGGGTGTTGGAGTGTGTGTTTATGTGTGAATGAATCTCTCTGAGATGAAGGATGACTGGATCTCCCAGAGAGCTGAACTCTCTAATCTCCTCACACAGGTCAGATGGAAACTCCTAGAAGCACTACTTATGCAAAGCCTTAAGCGGTCGTCAGCCCAGGAGAGTCTTTTGGGGAGATAAGCTTAAGTGACCTACTGCTTCTTAAAGACTCCCATTGATACAGAGACAATTTGTTGAAGTGTATTTTACCCAGAAAGTCTTAGGATTTGGTGCATGTTGAGTCTTTAGCAGCATGACAAGTGGAATCCACAGGAGCTAGTTGAGATTATTTGGTCTTT
>NC_045753.1:21689381-21691495 GCF_008692095.1 Etheostoma spectabile
TTTGCTGCGTTTTGATGCCTAATGTGAGAGAGATTGCTTAACAACAACAAGTCTCCGGCAGCAGTGGCTAATGAGGCGATGCATGTCTGAACATGCACACCTGGGTACAGACAGTATACTTGTAGCCTGCAGTGTACGCACACTTGAACGTTCAACCGTAAAAAGCAGGTAATCAGGAACAGGAATTGCTCTGTTTTTATTCCCATGTTTTTTTTCAAGGTGTGCATGAGATTTGTTTATAAAGATCTTATCGATGTCAACCCTTTTTATTTATCCTTGTCTTTTATTCAATCTGACAGGACTTGGAACAGGAAAAATAGAATTTTGCCATGCTTGTTGTATTTAAAGATGCCATGTGTGGGATGTTCTCTGACCAATTCTTTTCCTGATGGACAGATTCAATGCTCAAATGAAAAATGCCACTTGTTGTTTTAAAGCAGTAGCGTCACTGATGTTCTCATTTGGTTGAATTTGGGTTCTGCACTCCATTCCCTCTAAATCCCTGAGGTAGACTGGTAAGCCATGCAGCTAAAGAGTTGGCCGACAAATGAAGCAGAGTTGTAGAAAGCTGTTCATAGTATTTAGTATTGATCTCATTTAATATGGCAGTTGAAGCACCAGAGAAAACCCTATATGCGTCATCTTTACCATGGTTCTACTTAGAAATCTTAAGTCCCAGAGCTAAAACATGGAACCGGTGTTACTGATGGGAGTGACCTACTTTGTGGTTTGCTCCTTTTTATTTGCTTTGTAGGAGATCCTGTAGATTTCAACACTTGACTTCCTCGATTCAGTTTAAACAAGCCTGGTCCTATTAAGTCAAATCCACCGTTCCCCGCCATTGATTTTCCACCAGCATGTTTGCTTCCTGTGGTCAAGTCTTTGCACTTGTATTCAATGACTTTCTGCTGGTTATCTTTTTCTGTCTGTGGCAGCTTTGCGCTTTTGAAATTATCATAAATTTGTTTTTGTGGACCATTCATTTTATTTCTGTGTAATTACTTTAACTAATTTTTCCGTTTGCCCCTTTGGGTTTCAATGCTGGCATTTTTGCAGGTCTTGAAAACAGTTTATATTGCATTTTATAGATGTAATGACTTAAAACATCACACGTTTCTATGTACCCTTAAACCTTTTGAAATAGGTTTTATAACTGCTATGTTCTCTTGTTGTATTACATTAAATTTGGGTTGGCCTAGTGGTCTCAGTGAGCCATGTAATTGTGCTACCATGACATGCTGAGTTTAAATCTCCCCAAGGAACTTGATGTCGTCCCCACTGTATACCATATTATGTGGTCTATTAAAGTCAGGGTTACACAGACCATACTTAGATTAGTCTAGATGAACTGTTTGGAGCTATGTCTAATTAATGAAACTCCAAAATAATATATAGAGAAGAAGAAATTTGAGTTGCATGAACCTGTACACCCCCTGTGCTCTTTGATTGGTTGTCAACCTCTTATTTAATTTATTTTGTTCCCCTGCCTCTGTTTTCCCACTGTGAGTTACCCAGTTTTTGCCTCAACTTTCAGTCTAAGGCCAATTCTATCTCTGTGCTCTGCTCTCGTGTCTCTCTAGCTGGTCAGCATAGGCTCATCTTACAACTACGGAAACGAAGACCAAGCTGAGTTCCTGTGTGTAGTATCCAAGGAGCTGCACAATCAATCATACGGGACAAACAGTGAGCCCAGTGAGAAGGCCAAGGTAAGTGTGTGTGAGTGGGCGGAGAAGCTAGGTTGAAAATCCATCCTCAGCAAACACTTGTGAATGATGGCCTGTGCTGGATGTTTTAAATGAATCGCATTTATGAACATGCCAACGGGACTGAAAGCACCTCTAGTTTATTGATGAGAAAGCACTATGAAAGAGAACATTGTGAATATTCAGTCCCACAGTTAAAAAACAGCCTGCCTGTAAAACCACACGTGATCAGAAGAAGATAACATGTATAAATTAAAGCAAAGCAGACATAACTTTGACCTTTTGTAACTCTATACTCTAGATTCAAGCATGCAAAACTTTAATTTTGACGCTGACGACTAGACCACACAAAGGTCTCTCTTAACAGCGTTTCTACTTGTTAGATTTGACCTCAAATACAATTTAAAAAAA
>NC_045753.1:21691505-21693413 GCF_008692095.1 Etheostoma spectabile
AAAAAAAAACTCTAAACAGTATCCTCTGTGCTAGGGCTATGAAGAGAGCACAGGTCTGCTGGTTAGATGGTGACGTATGTCATTTTGTCAAGTGCTTTGGGTGTGAAGCGGAGGCATGCACTGAGAAATTTGAACTCCCATCAGCTTGCCCCCCCCCGGGACCCACTCCTTTAAAGGCAGCTACACATGAAGAAGCACACCGTTAGATTTGTATTCATGCTAGTGTTTATTTTGATAGAAAGATTCCACACTACCACTTGTTAGTGGGACTCGCTTTTGAACATTAATCCATTAGTTTCATTTTTCCCACCGCTATTCATTTCCATCCTTTTACTGGCATGGCTTTCTTGTCTTCTTCTGTGGTGACATGCATGCAACATGTTGCTCAGAGCATGGACGAAGACACGTATTATAAAATGAATTACTCTGGTTAGGTTTGAGCACTTATGACTCACGTTCGACTGCTCGTAGTCCTTCCACCGAGCCGCCGTAGTTTGTCCCTCTCTTCCTTCCCCATGCCTCATCGATGCAGGTGACACTACTGAAAATGTCTGTCAAGACAACTTAAGCTGATAAATAAACTTAAACCAGAGCACTGAATCCAGGTTGAAAATCTAGCTGGCTAGATCAAAAGCCAGATGGTTCCTGCTGAGACTGGTTGAATACTTCTTAGCAGATGACGCTCTCTGAAACAAGATGGGCAGAGCTCCATTTGTTTCACTAGTGTGGATAAGACCCTTGTAATTATTGTCATGCTCACAGCCTCGGTTAATGGAGGCCATGCTGAATCAAGAGCTGCAGCAGTTTGACTCGTTGTCCCTCTTTCAATGACATTTAAAGGAAAGGGAGGGTTACAATGCTCCCTTGGTCCATTTCATTGTCAGAAATTGTAGTTGTAGTGTTTCTTGGACGCCACTGGTGTGTTTTTAAAGTCAAACTATTAATACACATCTGTCTTCATGCTTTTGGAAATCATAAAGTAGCCTATTGACTCAAAAATGACTCGAAAGTTGAATAACAAGGATGTTTTTACACTGGATTTCTACTGGTAGCTCTGTCAAACTGTATGTATAGTTATATTATGATCAGGGACAAAATTTGCAAAATGTCTCACAGCATAATTGTTTATTTTTCTGTTCTATCTTTGCCTTAATCCATAAATGTGTTCGTTTTTCAATACAAAGAATCTTTAGTAGGTTAATTTAAATGTGTTGTTACTGCAGTAAAAGTGACAATGTCTTGTGACTAGGCATAGGCATTTATATCGGCCAACCCTAATCTCACCTGAATTGTGGTTTAAACCCCTGAGGATATTGCAGTGTTTTTTTTAAAAATCTTTACTGAACCAGAGCTAGGTAATGTTAGTTTCATGTCTTTCTAGTACCAAAGTTGATTCCACCTGACAAGCTTTTCTGCTTTATGAGCTCACCCAGAATGTGCTCTACAACCACTTACTGCATAGTCTCTAGCACAATGCTTTATTTTTCCTCACTTGTGCAGGCGTTTCCCTTTCCTCTGCACGTTATCCAAATGTACGAGTGCTCCTGGTTGGGAGAGTAAGCACTGTAGCAGGAAGTCCAACCAGCTAATAAAGAGACTTTGAATACTGAAAAACAGAGTCCGGTATTCAATGACTTTCAGGGCGTGTTGTTCATTCTATCATTTTTCTTTGGTCTCTGCAGATCCTTCAGGAAAGGGGTTCCCGGATGTGAAGAGGACTCAGTATTTTGAGCTCCAGGTGTTATGATGCAAACATATCATCTTTGTGGAAGAACGTTTGGCACAATGGAGATTTGAAGAGGGGGGGGGGTGAATTTATTTTGCATTTTCCCTCCTTCTTTGTTTTTATTTCTTGATGTAAATAAGTCTGTTTACTGACAATGTGCCTGTACATTTAAACTGGACCCT
>NC_045753.1:21693423-21741915 GCF_008692095.1 Etheostoma spectabile
TAGCGGCAAGTTTTTTTTTTTTCTTCTTCTAATTGAAAGTAAGGAATTGCATCATCAAATCTTTTATGCTATAACATATGGCCGTTGTCATATAAGGCCAATGATTCACTCAGGGTCATCAGCTAAGTTAAATCTTACATCCTCAAAGTCAAGGGTTTGCAAAAAGATCAATCTGGATGGTCTTTGTAACTACAAAGTATCAAACCTTAAAATCATTGTTTAGAGATGTTAAGAAGGGAATTGTGCATTTATTTAGCGCATGTTAAAGAGTTGGGCTATTAAGTGTGAAGATCACCCCAAATAACAAATCGATCAAATATTTTCCAAACCGTTCTGAGATTTGTGATCATGAGGATCTTAACTATACAACACACACACACACACACACATTTTCAGATGCATTTGAAACATTTTACTTTGATTCAGAAATCTTTTTTCTGTATCTATTCACTGTCAAAACATACACAAATCTAAATATTCTCTGATCAGAGTGAAAACTGTGAACCAAAAACGGCAGTCGGTAAAGAGGTAATGGGTAATCTCTCACTTGTAGAGCTTTTATTGGTGATGAGGAGGTGATCTGTAATGAGCATAAACATAAAAGTCCCATTTTTCACATAGACTAAATAAGATCGCTCAAGAGATGCAGCAGAAAATCTGCCTTATATGGTGATCAAAGATGCTTCTTTGTTGGCTTTCTTGGCTTGAGAAGTAAACGTGTTGCTAGTGTAGCTCCTTGTGGCGCCCTATACTCCTATCTCGCAACACAACTAGCTGTGGAAGTAAATAATTGTTTTTGGGAAGTTCACTTATTTGCAATTTAAAGATACAACTTTAGAAGTACACATTTAACCAAACATTTGTTCAAAATGTTGTTTCAAAGTAAGATTTCTGTCACTTCTGCAAATGTTTAGTGGGTTGAATGTTGTAAAGTGCAAATTTCTATCAAGTTTAGACATTTTTGTTAACTCCTCATGTTCATAGGTCAAAAGTTAATTGCCCAAATAGTCAAAGGTGTTTTTTTTAAATGGGATTTCTGTTTTTCAGTGATGTTATCATTTAAAATCCGGTGTCCTGCTTTCTGTAAGGATAATCATCCTTGAGACAATATGTCTTCTTTTTTTTGTCCACTAACTTCTGAATTTTCCTAAACTAATTTCTATGTTTGAGGGAACATTATGTTTAAGATCTTTTTGAGGTGAAATATTTTTGGTGTGAGAGGTTTGGGGACCGGAACTGTTTGAGGCAGTGGTGAAGGACTTTCTGTGCATATCCAGAGGATTTGGTTTTGATGTAAATAATCCAAATTCAATATTAATATTTAACTCTTTAAAAAAAACTGCACGTTTTGTACACTGTATAGAAAACACAACTTGGAACGGAAGTTGTTTATACTGGATCTTTAAAAATGAGAAAATTTTGACAATGTTTACTTCAGTTTTGCATTGTTTGTACAGAACTCTAGAGATTTAGGATGGAAAGAGCTGATGCTGAACACGGTGTCTTTCCCTGATAACATGCCTGAAACTGGTTTTGATAACCAATAACAAAGCTATACTTGGCTGGCTATGAAGTTGACTGTTACATTTAGAAAAAATAATTTTCCTGCATTGCGATAGATTCTTTTAAGCTTTTTGAATTGTGTAGATTTCGTACACAGCATTACAAGCACTACAGTGGAAAACAACACTGTGCACATTGCTTAAAGGCCTGTAATGTTAATGTAAATACTGCATTTTAGAACACTTTTTTTTTTTTTTTTTTTTTTTTTTTAATATAGAAATTTGTTTTATGGTTGGATATGTGGTTTTCGTAGGTTGGATATTTCATTCACAAATAATCCTGTTGTGTTGCCTTTTTCCCAATGACCAAAATCCAATGTTTTGAGTATTGTACACATTGATCTTATATATATATATAACATCACGAAAACCTCCGTTAACTTACATGTACATGTACACTTGACTAAAACAATTTTTATATTGTCGGGGAAACAAGTATGGATGCATGTTTTTGATAAAGATATACACACAAACACATAAGGGCTTTTAAAGTGCAAAATTTGACATCTGTAAAGAGGTTCAATCAAAGTAGACTGGATTTCCTGCCAGAGCTAGGCTATGTTTACATTTGCGATAGTGTTCTGAAGCCTTCCAATTATGTACTGTCTTGCACTCCCTCACACATTAACATTTGTCTGCCTTGTGTGACTGCACCAATGGCAACTACTACTCCCCACTCCACATGAACTGATCTTCCCACAGACGTGCTAACTAATAAGTTACTCCATCCACTTCTGACAGCCTATACTAGAGCGTTGCAGACAATCTTGTTTTCCACCCACTCTGATGGCAGAGTAACTCACTTTTAATAGTATAAAACCTAACCTGCGTTGCCTCAGAGCAAAGGTTTTTTTTGGGGGTCTTCTTTTGAGACTTTTATTTTTTATTATCTGCAATGAGATTTAGAGTGTTTTTGTGTGTTGATTTGCTGGGTTCAGATGTAACTTCATTTGATACACTTTGGTCTGAGGTGTTTACCCCTCTTCTTTAGCAGCTGCATTACCTTTAATGCCCTTCACAAAATGGCATCGATAATCATTTCATGTGATGGACAAACGTATCAAATCTGTAGCCTAATACAAGTGCCCAGTTTGTTTTGCATTCAAGTCATAAGCCACAGACCACTGTAATGCATGATTGAAGATTGAAGATCACACTTGTAATCAGAGGAATGAATGTCATTTTTCCTCAATCTAGCAATTACATCGATAGATACAGTTTTCATATCACTACGTAGATCACTATTCTATATGATCTTATGCAATGTTAAAAATGTACGAACTGAAGTTATGGGGATAGATCTATATGGTATTGCATAAGGTAAACCCAATAAAAATGTTGTCATTCATGTGTGTTTACGTTTTTATTTTTTTGGGTGATCGGCCAGTGTAAATGATTATTTTTTGCTCCGTTAAATACACAATAACACCCACGATTAGCTGAGTATAAGTAACCATAAGTCATTTCGACAAATACTTTTTTTCCCCTTCCAAATCCTAACTTCTGATAAATAGCGACCTCTTGTGTAACTTCCTCAAAACACGTTGCTATGGTTTAGTTGCCTAGAAACGTGCCTGTTTAAATGTAGACGATCTTTTTTCATTCGTTTTATTTACACGGGATTATAAAATAGTGTTCAAAAATATGTCCCATACAGTCACAAATCTCAGTCAACTAAACTATTTAGTTATTGTACACATGTAATTTGTCAAATGTAGTCGTTTGGGTTAACGATCTCGTCTGGGCAAAGATGTTATATAGGCCAAGATATAAATCTGCCTGTGTTTCTTAGAATGGGAAAAAGCACGCGTGGGCGCTGATGCATAAAAGATATAATCTAATGAAATAAAATAATGTCAGCATCAGATATTCCTACTAACAAGAGTATTACGTCTCTCGTGTATATAAAAAAAGAGACTTTTTGTTTTGTTTTTACATTCGGAACAGGTAACCTTAGACAGAGGCAGTGCGCATGAGCGGTGAGCAACAGCCGCAAAGCTTTTCACCAACAACTTAGAGCTGCTTTTGATGGACTATGTGCTATTAGCGGAAGCTAGGCTGCTCGAATGAAATGGAAACGAATAAACAATCAGATAAAATAGTACGGCTAAATCGTCAGTTAAAGAGGCACACTCAAAAACACAAACCGTGAAAAATAAACGCGCATCCATACGGTATTTAAGCAAAGCCGGAAGTAGACGGCGGATGACTGTTTCGCTTCGCTGTTTCAGTGTCTGTCTTCGAGCGGTTGGTTTTTCAGGAGGGAAACTTTGCAAGGTTTAACGGGATTTGAGAACGATTCATTTATTTCGCCTAATTGCCAGAGCCAGTGCAGTCACACTGAAAGGTAGGGGCACACCTTGATGAAGGAACATGTTAATTTTCTCGTGTATTATGATATTTTACCCGCTTCAGTTTGCGCCATTCTCGCTAGTTTTGCAATGCACAAATGTGCGCCTTTTAGCACTGGCGGTCTTTGTCCCTATTCTCTATTGGATTATGATCTAGTTTATTCTTGTAGAATGTTTGACATCCCTGTTTGCTATTCCAGAGTAGAGGTCGTTAGGGGTTAGAAGAAATACAGTTATCACTTATCTGTCATCCCAAATTGTGGTCAAATGAAGTGCAATTGCGCATTTTTGTGCTGCATCAGGCCCTGTCAGACGCTAACAGCGCCAGTGCCTGTTGGGACAGAGCATGATTCTGGCGCACATGAGTTAGCTAGCTTAGCACGCTAACCGGCTAGCTTGCTAATCAAATAGCTTTTTATGGTCGGTTTGTTGACGTTTGTGTTGACTACAAGTTGACAGTAAAACTCAACAAACATGGCAGAAATGAAACATTAATGGTTTTATTTCCCGGGGCCCTTAAGTTAAACACCAGGCGCAACCGAAGAAGTAACGTTAGCATAATCTTTTTTTTTTTTGTAGACATGTAACGTTAACGTTATCACCCACTGTTAACTTCACTAGCTAGCTAGGTTAACGTTAGTCCCTTAGCAAACTTGCTTGACATGGTGGTTTAAACAATACTTTAAACCATACTTTAAGGTTTAAAAACTGTTAACTATTACGACTTAAGTTGGCTATATAGAGTACGACTCCACTGTTATGAAGTTGGTAAATGCTGCGTGGGCAGGTAGTAGTTATCGCTGGTGCCGTTTTGTAGCTGAATCCTCGTTTCAATTTTACCTTAAAATCAGCGTTGCTATAGAGAGCCATTAGACATTCCAACAGAGGGTCTCAATTAGAGCTCCTATTTAACTTTTAAAGGACAGGCAACACCGTGGTGTAACGTTACAACCACCTCCTGTAAAGAATAAGTTGGTAAAAGGGAGGACAGTCACAATTTAGTATGTAACCATAACGTTAATTTTATCTGGGAGATTTAACTGATAAAACGCCTTCATTTAGACTTAAGGGCTAATTAATGCACATATCCTTACATACTCCTTGGCGTTGATGCTTCATAAATGACTTAATCGACAAATCACATCACCTCTAAAAACAATAGATGTTAACAAGGTCAGTTCAAGTTTTTAAGGCAATGACCTCCACAAAGTGGACAAGGGCTTGTGATTCCTTGCTACTAAGTCATACCTGGTTAGAATTGGCTTTATAAAATTGACTTGGCATTTTCTTCCATTACAGGAGTACACAAATCATGTCAGGCATTGCATTGAGCCGGCTTGCCCAGGAGCGCAAGGCATGGCGGAAGGACCATCCTTTTGTAAGTTGCGTCTTATGACATGCACCTGTTCTGGCTTCACTTTGAGGGTTTATTTGATTGTCAAGTTCTCTGGTAAACATTTATGTCTTAACTGTTTGCACTCTGCTGGTCAATTTCAGGGATTTGTTGCTGTACCAACAAAAAATCCAGATGGAACAATGAATCTCATGAACTGGGAATGTGCTATTCCTGGCAAGAAAGGGGTAATATATTTTATAGTCTTCATACCAAACATATTTGTAGGGCTGTACTGAGTACCTTTTTTTTTTTTGACTTTGGTGCTTCAGTACTAATCAACAGTGAATAATAAGCTTCAGTGATTCACTGCTGTATGCATGTTTAACATTAAAACATGATGTATAAATATATGAATGTAAATTATTATTGTAATAGTTTAGTATTGTATGCACCATTTAAAAAGGTATGTGTAAAGGCTTTAGGTTGCTGTACAAATTATTGTAGGCCCAGTGTAATATGCAACTAAATTGTATACAGTATGTATTAGGACTGCACAAAATAGGTTTTTTTCCTTGTTTTTTTTCATTGCCATATCAACTGAAAGACACTTAAGATTTATTTTTTTTGTCAGTAGAAAGAAATAGCAGAAAACTGCACTGCATAAAAACTGCCAAACGGGTCCTTGGCCAAAAACACGTTTTAAAGAACCTGTTATGCATTATTGGGAACGGGGGGGGACTAAATATCCGAATCACAAAATTAAAAACCCAATATCTACCTAATGAGCGTATACTCTGATTTGGATACACAAATGCTTTACATAACAACCATTGCTAAACACAGTGAGCTTTGTAAGACCATGAGTGTATTTACTTGGAGTTGAGTATCCCGGTTATGATCTGGTTTTTGGAGTATCCAGTTTTGGTGTTTGATCATATAAAACCCATATCCTGTTTTAAGAAACTTGGATGAATCTTTCTCCTGTTTGAGAAACCTAAATATGCAAGCTTGAGTATTTTGAAAGACTGTGCTATTGTTGCATGTATTCGCCTCATCCTGAAATTTCTTAGTGCCGATGACTACCTGTTACGGCTGAACAATATTGTTTTAGCATCACCTGACCGGATTTATTATTTCCAAATGGAGCTATTCATTTATATATCGCAGTAACAGTTTTTTCCAATATCGTGCAGACCTACTATCTGTGCATGCACAGCATCAACTAAGTGCCGTAAAATAAATGCAAACAATGGTGGCAAATACAAAGAAAATATGCAATAACTTTTAATTCAAATATTCTTTTATTTAACAAATTAAACCTTGAATTGAGTATAAAACACACCACTAAAAAAATTGTAACATTTTAAAGTGCCGTTTTCTACTAATTTCTTTCGACTATCACAAAATCTCTAAATGTCTTTAAGAATATGTTGCATCTTTTTGTGATGGCCAGTTGATATTTAGGTAGGTAAAGGCATCGGATGCTGACCTGATAAGTCTGTGGTGGGCAGGTTGCAGGACACCTATTTTCCAATGTAAAAAAAATAAAAAATAAACCGAGGGGCAGGCACAAACCGAATGCAGTAATTGGCATACTAGTATTTTTTTTTTTTGTGTGTGTGTGCGGGGATATGAATAACTCAATTCATTAAGCCTCATAACCGGGATGCTAATGTCAATGTAAAGTAACCCAATCTCATTTCCGCAGCATGTTTTTAAACACATTATCTTACATAATAGAACTATAGAGGTACAGTATGATCGCATTTCCTATTCCAAATCGGGTGTTGATCCTTCTTTATCACAGCTCGAACAATGAAGAGCCTGAAACCTGCTTTTTAAAATGAATCTGGTAATAACAAGGTTTTTTGTCATTTTGGGTGGAAACTTGTGTGAGTATAAAACCAAATGGTTCTGTGTCTCTTCAGACTCCGTGGGAAGGAGGCCTGTTCAAACTGCGCATGTTGTTCAAGGATGACTACCCTTCTTCACCTCCAAAATGTGAGTTAATGTGTTGGACCTGGGCTCAGCTTAAACAAAACTGTAATAGATAATACTACACACTGTAATTACTACACACTCTTTTTAAGCTGTAGCAGATTCTTGTAGAAATGAATCTGCATTATGCAGTCAGTAGATGGACCTAATAGCAAACGCTGCACAGAAAAAAATCGCTTCATCTGAAATGTAAAGCCAGATGTACACCACAGTACGTGTTTTCCTTTGTGGACATTTTGCATTTTTGAAACTGAAAATCGCAGTAAGAAAACATATTGAGTGTTTGAAAATGGCCCAAATAAGGTCAGGAGTACCCCAGCGCTGTCAAAACAGATGGGCAACAAACCTCCATATTGGCTGTTTTTTATTAGTCACTCAACATTCACTTCCCCTTGGCAGAATGCCTGCTGCCATAAGTGATTTGAATGATTTTTAAAAAGGGGTAATAATACATTTTATAATTAATACTTGTATAGCACCTTTCATACAAGATATGCACCACAAAGTGCTTTACAATAAGGAAATTGCATGACATAAACACACAAAAACAAGGATTGAATGCTATAATTAATGGAAAATACTACACACTTGAACGGACAGTCAATTCATGATAGTTTGGGGAGTTGTCGGTACCCAATCTGTGCGCATGCGCAAGATGTTAATCCGGTTTCATGAGGATTTACAACACTGAATGAATCACAATCTGTTCCCACGCTTCTGCCCTTAGCCTCCACTGGGAAGCTAACGTTAGTTTAACAGCTAATTCGGTTAACCGCTAGCTGACAGCTTGATTCAGTCTAAAATAATAACTCAAACTAAACTGTGGGAAACGTTTGCTTCAAACGTTGGCTTACTTTCATTCCGTGGTGTGCGGTGGTTTATGGGATAAGTAGTTCCTTTGGTCGATAATGAAAATATGTTCAGTCTTGTACTTTATTTTTTTTTTACTTTCTGGGATTTTTCTGTTTGTTTCGTCACTTAATATGTTGTAAGTGTATGAGTCAGCTGGTTAGCCTAAGGCATGGTCTAAAACTTGACAGACAGACATACATACATACATACATACATACATACATACATACATTTATTTTGCAGACGTAAATGGGAGAAATTAATGAGAAATTTACTTCCAGAACCCAAAGTCCCTCTGATGACGGGCAATGGGAAATATACAAAATACATAAACATTTGTATTGGGTGTTTATTGGCCGATGTGGCTTGTTGACAATCTCTATTGGTGGCAAATAAAACATGATTGGGACATTTCTACTTGAGATATTGGCCTGCTGTGTAAACCAAATCACGTCCGAGTTTCAAATATACAGCCACGGGCATGGTGTTATCTGAATGTTTCATTCAAAAAACCCTTAGGCCATTGTTTGTGTGAACAACAGAAGTTGCTGCCTTTTAGGGGAACAGTTCAGTCAGTGTAAACTCTGAAAAAGCCCAGTGACATTTGTGTTCATCTTGTCGTCTTGTCATATTAACATTTGTAATGGATATGAAGCATAAGTGAATTTTAACATTTTCTTGTATTTCAGGTAAATTTGAGCCTCCACTCTTTCACCCAAATGTGTATCCGTCAGGCACAGTATGCCTATCTATTCTAGAGGAGGACAAGGACTGGAGACCGGCCATTACAATAAAGCAGGTTAGGATTGTCAAGAAAACCTTATTTACATTATTAGGCTTTTCCAAAAGATCTTTTAAACGGCTTCTATTTCGTTTTTTGGTTTCATACTTTATCTCTAAACGGCACCAAAGCGTTTGTTGGTCCAAGTTTTGCTGCTGGTGAGCAACCACAGCCCTAGTTTTTGCACTGTTTCCCACACTGTAGCTGCACTTTGTCTGGCTTTTTTTTGACTTATTCAACATGTCAACATTGTAACATGATTGGCTATTCAGCTTGAAAACGGCAGTGGAGAAAGCAATCAAGCAAACAAACAACGTGAAAGTGCACACAAGGCTCTTCTCATTTTTATTTTTATCTCATCTGATCAATCCAGTAAACCTGAGAGCTGTCAAAACAGGCTCAAAATGAACGTTAAAAAAAAAAAACTAGGTTGAAATGAATGGAATATCATATTTTTGCACAATGTGTCCATAAGATGGCAAACTTATGTACGTTACCTTGTACATAGGTGTAACAACAACTACATAACTACTTGTGTAAACTAACGTTAATGTTCTGCCATGAAATTTAATATAAAGACCGTAACCGATCTCTTTTAGAACCGTTGCTGGTGCTAGAGGAACCACAATAACTAGCTGGCTGGCCATTAACTGGTAAAACGTAACAACTTAATGTTTCATTCAATCCCTCTTTTCACACTGTAGGAAAGAAGAATTATATCGTCAGAGTGACAAACAATTGTTTGGCAAATTTTTGTGTAGCATGAATGCATGTTAGGTGGGTGGAAGTAGAAAGCTGTCATTAGCTAACTAACGTTAGCCAGCGGTCGTATGGTCCCTCTGCTCCCCACAGCATGGTGACTTTGCTGAGGGACCGGATGACAGCCCAGGAGAGGCACAGTCTGGTTAGCCATCTCCCGGTGTTTGCTGTCTTCCCGGCGGGGAGTGAAGCAGGGGGACCATAGGCTCTGTTCTGTTCTGCCACTGCTGATTTGAGCAATGTGGGTATCATAGCAGCATTTTTATCCGGTTTCCCTTTTTAAATGACAGGTAGATTACCGTCGCCTGCTGGTATGGAGAGTAATTTTCTTGCATGCATTCCCAGAACGTACGTGGAACTAGGCTGTTGGCTGTAGTCTCTGCTATATCTCTTTTTTTTTTTTTGGGCCAAGACAAGGGCTATTTGGGCCAAGGTCAGGCCACGCCACAGTCGGCCATCTTTGCCACTAGTTCTTGGCCGTCTGTATATCTGTAAATGCATCTAAAAATCACTTAATTAGTGGCCATAATAATTTGGGTATTTTCAGATATCTTGGCATAGTTATTAAACACTTGAAAAAGTATGGGATATGGCAAATAAATGCAGGTTTTCTGATATTAAACTTGAAATGTAATTTTTTTTTTAAAAAGGTTCAGCTAATCAGTCCCTTTTTTTTATTTAATGGATATAAGGGATGTTTTGAGTCATTAAGTTCTAATTCAAATGCAAATTGAGAGTTCAAGCAACATACCTAGACCTTTTAGTGACTGACAAATATAAGCAGCATAATAAGGAAATGCAAAACGGATGAATTAAAAAAAAATATTTGGTTCATTTATCCTTCAGATCTTATTAGGTATCCAGGAACTCCTAAATGAACCAAATATCCAGGATCCAGCCCAAGCAGAGGCTTACACAATCTACTGGTGAGTGATATTGGATTTCATCTTTTTTTTAATCGTGACACTGAAATGTGAAAATACTAAATAATTTACAAAGGGACATTTGTGTCAGAGAAAGATGAAGGAAAAGAGAAGTGACTTATTGTATATACGCTGCTGATGCTCCCATTGTATTAAAAAAAAGAAGAAAAAAAAAAGAAATTGAAATCACTGGCTGGGGGGAGTGTTGATTCATCTTTAGGCGCTGTATAAACAAAACACTTAAAGGTGCTCTAAGTGATGGCACACATTTTAAAGGCTGGAACATTTGCTGTCACATACAGCAAACGTCTCCTCACTATCCGCGAGTTGCCTGTCCCCAGAACACACTGTAAAAAAAAAAACACGGCCTCTGTAGACAGCCCAGGGTCTACAAACGGCAACAAAAACAAAATGTGCCCACTTGCACCATGAAGCATACACAAACAGGGTTCCAGCATTCCAGCCAATAGCAATAGTGTGGGTGTGGGTGGGTGGTTCTCCTCCCCTTTGGTTTCTCCACGTTAACCTACAGGATCAGGCAGTGACTGCTCTCACAGACTAAGATGAGAAGTGTGTGTGCGCACAGGGGGGCGATTGCATACATGCTTTGTGATGTGTCAATTGACAGAAATGTAGCATTAATTCCAATATGGCTGAGGTTGCATTGCAAAAAAATTAGACCTTAAAATTGTAGTAGTTTGAACACGGTTCCTGATTTGAGTAAGTGCACAGAGCACTATGATAACTGCATTTTTTTGTTTTGTTTTTTTTGTTTGCCCTTTCCAGCCAAAACAGAGTAGAATATGAAAAAAGAGTTCGAGCACAAGCCAAAAAATTCTCCCCCTCGTAAGGGCGAAGACTTGCTCCGTTGTGGCAGAAGGAATGGGTTTAACAAGAATCACCTCCCCGCTCACTCTCTCAATGAATGTGCGCCTCTCACATCAGGACTTGCTTAAAGACTCCTATTTAAGCTCCACACATTCTGTGCCATCCGACCTATCATTTTGTGTTCTTATTTGCCAGTTGGCGCATAATGCTGGGAGGGGATGGGTGCTTCAGCACCCTGGTTATTTCTTTTAAACATTAATTGGCTTATGTGGTGCAAGGGACGCCGCTCGCTACCAGTTTCATCATCTCCGTGCAAGCTGGCTGTCATCAATGTTCAAGGAAGAAAATGTCTGTTTTATATTGCTCTTTCACAGGTTATATTCCTTTATTGTTTCCCCCCCCTTTATTTTCCATAAATTTAATGTAAAATTAGCTTATTTCATTGTCAGTATTTGAACTGCTGTATAATGAATGGCACTTTTATACTGTTGTATCTCACTAGTGTCTCTAGATGGCTCTGTCTAATTCTCTTTCCCAGGTTTTCTATTCAGCATGCTGTAATATATGATAGAATCTGCTGCCTTGGCTGTCTTTTTGTTATTCAGAGTGTTTGCTATGAAATAAATAAAAAATAGCCATGATGACTAAAGTAGGTAGGCTTACTTCTGTATCAGACTTTAAGGTTATATGGTGCTTTGTTCATGTTTGTGTTGGCGTAAATAAAACTTTCTACAAAATGTTAGCTTTTTTATTAAATCAGAATTTACAGCAAATTTAACTTGGTGTCAGACGATGCAAAACTTATGAACCTGAGGTTTGTTAAAACCTCTTAGTTTACATTTACACAATTTACTCATTTGATGCAAGCAAACAGTTCTAGAATTACTATTTAATGTAATCAAAATGCAAAATGCTGTGGATAAGTGCACATTGAAGTTATAATAGCCAAAATAACTCAAATTAGGAATGTACTGTAATTATTTTTTTTAGCTTAAAGCAGTTGAAAGTCGTTTTGAAGCATTAGTTGAACTGTTAGGCCTACTGATATTAACAGTTCAACTTTACACTATTTTACTGTCCAGTACTATACACAAACGGATCAGCTTATTCTTCAGTGATGGCCTCTACACTGACCGCCCATTTTGGGTGGGCTGTTGTTGATGGTCCCCCATGGTGCTCTGCTATGACCGGGCTACTCTGCTGGAAGGCGCTCAGGGTGCAGTACTCATTGCAGTACCAGGGAGGGTCCCTCTCCAGCCAACACCCTGAGTCTCCTTCAGTAGGACTCCACCCACTCTGGAGTGAGCTTCCGGGGGATGGCAACGGAAACATGGTGCTCACAGCGTACGGGATGCCCAGGAGAGAAGTATCACAGCCTGGGTCCGTTATATTGCTGTATGTGCTACCCTCCACGAACTGGTGGTGAAAGTGGGGCTGACACTCTTCCCCCTCGACAACTGCACACTTGATTAGCGTGTCAATTTGGAGCGCTTCCTCTGTCTTCAGCATGTCTTCTGGGTTTTTTTGAGTAACCACCCATTTCTATAATCACAGTCATGTTTAGGGACATTTCTCAAACAATAGTTAGTATTGTATGTGACGTGTTAAGCTTACCTTGAAATCTCCCTGGCAGTCCCTGTACATGGTGTCAAAATAGGGCGCTGGAGTCGGGATGAAGGCACTCTGCTGCCACCTATAAGTGTGAGGAATAAAACGAAAAAACAAACATTTAGTGTGTATTGTTTGTTAGAAATTGTATTTGTGAGGAGTCAAAAGCTGGAGGGGGACCTTACTTGAATGGAGCGTAGCAGAAAAGTAATATGACTGCCACCATCACAAATAAGGGAATGAGCACCTTAATCAGTCCAGAAACCATTGCATTTGATGGGAGATCTGTATGGACTAAAATACATTACTAAATAATTAAAACGGCAAAATTGTGGGCTGAGATGCAAAAGGATAATTTTTAAGTAATGACTTTACAATAACTGCTTTCTCAACAAGTTGCCTTTAAGTTGAAGATCCACTTCATTAAGCTTAGATCAGCAGACTATTTGGAAGAGACTCACCATTCCCAGCTGACTCCGTCTCCCAGTGAATCTCAGAAGACCAGTCACTCCACTGTCCCTTGTAAGTAACTTGATTAGGACTTGACCGCACTCTGGCAGTGTACTTGGTGTCTGGTGCAAAATTCTGATCATCCACAGAAGAACTCTTGCTTTCTGTGTTAATTTCATGCGATAAAACCTGAGATAAATAAACAGGTTGTTATGTAGTGAAACTTTGCAAAGGAGAGAAGTGTCCTTTACGGTGGCCCGTTAGTGCTCAAACAAACCAATTTATTAGTCACAGATATATGACGATTATTCAAGAAATGGGTAAATGATTTATCAATGTTACTACCAAGAGATTCATAGTTACAATCTACAATTTATCAATTGCTTTATGACTCAATTTTATTTTTGACAAAATCAGTGTTGTCAGTCTTTTCCATCATGGTACAAATCATGTGTACTGATCAGTTATTTGATTAAATGTGGGGGGTTATTTATTGATGAATTGTATTATTTAGGTATATCATATCATTATCACCTAATGTCGACCCTTTTGGTACAGGGATCCTGTGTCAAAATCTAGTTTTTAAGAGCTTTGATATTGTGATAAATTAGCGGCATGTTCAGCGAACTTTAGCCGCCTCTAACAGACCAGAGCTCTTTCCTAAAAAGCTTGGGTTATTCTTTAATTCCAAGCACCAAATTCTGGTTTAACGTTGAATCTCACGTTGTGTTTGTCTCCTCTTTTGTAGTAGTGGAGCTGATACTTGAAGCTTTTGATCAGATTGGTGTCCTGGCCCACTTCCTCATAGGTGTTTCTCCAGGTGAAGTGGTGTTGACTTGAGTTGTGGGTGACTGTGAGACAGCACGGTGCGTTTGGTTTAACTGAAGGGAAGACACATTCAAGACAAACATACACAAAAGGCAGGTTTTTAAATAGGCAGACTTCAGTTTTTTTTTCTATATACAGATGTGTTCAGTGTGTTTCTTACTGGTTGTCACAGGCGCATAATTGTCATCCAGCTTTTCACACAATTCAGACCCATCACTTTTGTTGTGGCATAGCGAGATTTCAAAAGAATCTAAATCGTCAAAGGACTCCGAATAATCGTCATCAGGCATCGGATTGGATGTGTTAAGGGAGCAGAAGTAATCCCCGTTGGTGTTTGTCAGCATACACACAAACTTATTTCTGCACAAAGCAGTAATGAGACAATATCATCATCACATTTAAGGTCATATATTATTAATACATATGAATACAAAAAAGAAAAAAAGCCTCACCCATATATGTGTATGAAAGTGAGCCAGTAGCAGTAGCTGTCTGAGCTGTTTTCTGATGGTGCGATGCTCAGGGAGCAGTTGATGGTGAACAGGTAATCGTTCACACAGTGAATATCATGGTCCACACCTAAAACATATACAGGCAATGTTTTATTGAGAGTGTATGGAGAAAAGCAGATATTTTACGTGTCACTTTGTAACTTCATTTAATGAACGGATCCCTATAGTTGGGGAATTCTCATCTCTGTATTTGTAGGTTTTTCTTTCCCTCTGCAAGACGACTGCATCCATCCAGTCTAAAAAACTGGACTCTAGTAACATTTTAAATTGCAGGATTTATGGCTTATTGTAAGAAAAAACTTCTTTAATTACATTTAAAGCTGCAGACTTAAAATACAGTCTCCCATATCTTCCATTAAAATCACTTTTTAGCCAATATGGACAGAAGATACAATTACGGAGACTGCTAACACTGTTAATGTCCATATGGACATGTGAGTATTGTTTAAGGACAGACTTGAAAAAATTTGAACTTATTCTTTAATTGATGATTGTAAAATGGAAAAAAAAACGGCAGCATTTCTAAATGACTCACCGACATCTAAAACTGTAAGTACATTGGTTTATTGTAGAATGAAAAACATTACATTAATAAAAGATAGTGGACTTTCGCTTTTATAATAGGAAAGTTTCCCAGACTTTTCTCAGAAGGTCAAGTAAACCATAGCTGATGTGCTCCTCAGAGTCAGTTAAACACATAACACAGCCTCTGAGCCATTTATTCTAACTTTAAAAGTGGATGTTGTTTTACATCTAGTTTTTAAATAATCTTACATTTACATTTTACAGTTATTCGTTTGACTTTTGCACCAAGCAAAGTACAAAAGAACGTACAATCCAACCAATCTAATTATCATGATTTTCTATCACATGAAAAAAAAAGAATAAAGATACTGGTAGAGACATAACCTGCGATAGGATTTCCATGCAGACAGACAACGTTAGTAGATCCGAACAGAAACCCGATGAGCAGCATCGGCTTCAGCCTCAGCGGAGAGCAACTATCCATCACGCCAGAAGGTCCAGACATCGCCTCGGTCCGGGGAGGTCTCAGTTAACTCGTGTTGCACAGAAGCATTTGTATAAAATAAAAACAAAACAAGAAGGAGGCATCAGTGAGTCCGTTAACAGTGATAGCGATCACTCAGCGGTCTCTACTCAGAGAGGATGTGCTTTTTTAAGAGAGCAGTTGTAAAAGGAAAGTGTGCGAGAGGGGTAAGGCTGCAGTTTAGGCAAACATAATGTTGAGTCTCAGGTCCCAACCTCACAATCGATCATACTCTGCACTGAGTTTGGTTCTTTTCATGACATTTGGCTATGTTTTCTTATTATCAGACGTATTTTAGTTGCTTTAGAAACCGATAAAAATCCAAAATTGATAATGCTTTTGAATCTGTAAATGTTTTACCTTTATTCTTTCTACGTCCTTCAGATTTTTTCACTTGTGGTAACCTACTGAATAGGCACAAAGCTGGAAGAAATTCAGCTCACACCAGCCCTGATAAGATTGATTTTGATCAACAGGCTGACAAGACACCAAAAATACACATGCAATGATGTCACGTAACATCTCTCTGGAGCTTTGGAAACAACAATTTGTCACATAAAAGCTCATGTGCTGTAAGAAATCTACGTACTTTAAATCACAAATGTACCATGGACATAATTCACATGAAATGGATTACACACATTTTTATGGACGTTGGTTGTGATTGTCCATATACAATATAAAGAGTTCCCTTCTCAAGTACAGGGATGTCCAACTAAATGTTCCTTGTGGCTCTTTGTATGAACTAACACATCTTTAAAGTTTTTCACACTAGATAACAAAACAAAGTGACTTATGAGAATGTATTTTAGCTTTGTGGATTGATTGGAGGTTAGTGTTAGTAAGAAAGAATTTATATGCCCAAATGGCAAAACTTACTTTATGCTGGTGTACTTTAGTGATGACTTAAATGATTTTATGTCATCTGATTCATCAAAAAGATGTAGGGCAAAACATATTGGTGATTTTCGTTGTCAAATGGAGCAACCTGGAATTGGAATATAAGTTATTGTGCAACTCCCAAGAGTGTTGTGCAATGTGTAGAGCAGAGACAAGAGATCAGCTAAATGTTGGTTGTGTGTTGTGGTGATCCTACATAAGATACGAGCTGTCTTCCTCTTACGATTTTGTTGATTTAGTGTTAGTAACGTACACATTAGTAGACTATCTCTGTGTGGAAGTTCACACACAGTGCATGAAGTCATTTGCAATTGATCAAGAGGATGCAAAAAGTTTGACCCTGTGTGCCAGTTCTAGCTTTCTCAGTCTAATTAGGACAAAACACGATTAGTGCAATGCATTATACAAGACTGTTAATTTGGGGTCCAAGGGGGGAAGGTTTTGTTAGCGTGTCAACATCATCACATTGTTACAGTTGTTGCTAAAGGTTAAACGTTAAGAAGGCAATACTCTCAGGGCTACTTTTTACATATACAAATAGTTTCAGAGATCATTTGAACAGGAACACAGTAAACAGCATGTGACCACGCCACAGTCAAGTCCATGCGATAAAATAGGTTTCATTTGGGTTTTTGCTACCCCAAATATCTGCACACATCTGAACTCTTTACTTTACCACAGAGCATAAAGGAGGCCTATTTTTATTTGTTGAAACTTAAATGACTTTCTGTTCCCCACACTTGAAGCAGTGTAAACTTAACTTGTGTTGAAAACTCGAGATTGGCTGTTGTGAGATGGGAACAATTTCGAGTCTATATTGTGCAAGAGCAGAAACCCTGATAGCTCCATCGGCAACTCGTCGCAGTTCCGCCACATCTGATATGAGCACTTTATTTTTGTACTTTGATAAGAATGTTTCCTTCTTTGCGATAGAAATATAAAGATGGTACATGTTGTAAGATGTAACTTTTGACACCAAATAACATGCAATCTGACTAATGAAGATCTGAGGGTGTGATTGCGGCAGCATAAAGTCAAATAACCAAATAACAAAATCATAACAAATCTGCTGATCAGAATAATAACATTAACCAGACAATTTCTGTTGAAACTAAACAAAAACATTTATCGACATGCAAACCTTGTATTATTATTTTTTAAGTTACCGAGATAAAATGTTTGCAACAACAACTTAATAGTTTAAACAATTTGTCATATAGTAACTCAAAATACAAATGATTAGAAATACCCTAGTTCAAAGTCTACAGCACAGCTTTACTGAAAAACTCACTAGTCTAAATGAACTGCTCATAGAATGAGATCTCATATCAACCTGAGTCTCAACCAACAAACTCAGAGGAATTAGACAAAAACGTGTATTTTATTTTTTTATCTTTCACTTGCAACACAAAGTAATACTAATTGCTGTATGATATAAGCATGGTTATGAATTAAAGGTTGCAGGCCTAGTATTAGTAGAGCAAACCTAAGCAGTGTTGCAGCCTATTTACCCAATATGTTGCCTGATATAGGAACATATCACATTATATAATTCATGACAAAGTGTATTAAAATCATTGCTAAACTCCACATGTACAACTCCTGTATTTCTCTTATCTCTGGGTGTGTGTATGTTTGTATTCTCTGGGAAGCCCCTCCCTCGACTGTCCTCTGAGCCCCTGTGAAGAAAGCAGGATTTCTCCATTTTGCATGAAACACAGTACCTACCTACATCTGACCTATGACATCTTTGATTCCAAAATGTTGCTACATTAGGGTTAGACAATTTATTAATGTAATACAGATAGTCATGCCCAAGTAAAAGTACTAGTTCCAAACTGTAAAAATACTCTGTTACCAGCTTCCTCCGTTGAAAATATGAACTAAGTAAGAAAAATATCATACATTTTTTTAGTATTAAGTATTGAAAAGAAACAAACAGAAACATTTTCAAAACTGGAATGTTCAAAGCAGTTCTGTCAATCAACTAAGTGAATAACCGGCTAATCTTTTTGAGCTGGACTTGTAGGCCTACGTATTTGCTGGGCAGCTTGTTAATAATGAAACATCATATTTTACAAACATGTTTTCTGTACAAAAATTTTAATTTGTCTTAACTGATACAGTATATGTCAGATTACAATAATATCTAAGCATTTGACAAAGTCTGCTACTGACTCTTTTTGCTTTGAAATCCAAATCAACCGTTTGTCCTTCACCTATATGAGATAAGAAAGACTTTTGACTAAACTAAACTATTGTTTAGTCAAACAAAGGAATTTCTTCTCCAGTGGTTCTGTCCGCTGTTCAGCAAAGGAACCCATCACCTTCCCTCCCCTCCACCAGGAACTGGCCTCTGTAGACACAGCAATTCAAGCTGGAGGTTGTTGTTCTAGGAGTCACCATAGGACTCTCCCCTTGCACGGTGTTTCAGGACCCAAAACCTGGAAGGGGAGGAAGGATGTTGGGATCCGCCTCAAAGGACCAAGTTGTTAAGATAATTGTTTTATTAAAAAATGGCCAAAAATCCCTGGAGGTATCGCAAAAGCGTGTTTACTTGCAAGTAGGGTTCAGTTTTACAGCACTCACAGCATAAGTACAGAAAATGACTAAAGATGGTCTTTAACAGTATCTTTTTTATAACAATCAGGGGGTGTATTTCAAAGGAGATACTGTCTTATTTTCTCTGGTCAGGCCCGGCATCTCATCCATATGCGCTCTGCCCTCAGGGGCATTCTGTGCTTTTCACAAGGTCAGTGGCTCTCATGATTATCTCATGAGAAATAGAAATAGTTGCACAGAAACATCATGCAAAGAAACTTAGCACAAAAAAAGTAAGGGATTTGTGTTTGGTAGATTATTTCTCTGTGGCAACCATGCTTTTTGGCAATAAATCTTATACCGTTGGAAAGCCTGTTTAGTTCTTTAGATTTTTCATGGGTGCAACCCAGTGCTGCTGCTCATCCCACAAAGGCACATTGTGGCAGTGTGTGGTTCATCAACACGCTACTAAAGCTCCTGTTTGTGAAATAAATAAATTGTTAAATCGCCAATATGTCTTGTTTCTTCACACTTCAATCATCCAATCCACCAAACGAGTCAATGGCAGAATAAACTTTTTGTTTGGAATTGGTGTATTTTTCATGGGCGCAACCTACATACTCAGCCTCTACAATGTTAGATGTATCTTCCTTACAGCAGTTGAAAGGGAACTTAACAAGCATTCCAACGGTATAAGATATACTGCTAAAAAGCATTGTTACCACAGAGAAATAATCTACCAAACACAAATTCCTTACTTTTTTGTGCTAAATTTATTTGCATGAAGTTTCTGTGCAACTATTTCTATTTCTCATGAGATAATCATGAGTGCCACTGACCTTGTGAAAAGTAAGTTTAGTTCAACACTAAAATGAAGCAAAGATTACAGCAAGCATAATAACTTTTATTACAGTTATCATTTCATATTTCTGTAGTATTCTTTACACAGTTGTCCTCAATATTTTAATTGCAAGAGTCCTTTACACAGCTGGCAAATGTAAAAAGAAAGAATGAAAATAATTTACTTATTTCACTTTAATATAAAATCTGCTGTAAAATAATACTGAACCTATAAAACAAGTCTCCTCTAAAGTCTAAAAGTCTGTGGCATGTTATTTCATAGTTTGTGTATACAAAATGTTACAATACAAAACATGAAAAATTAGTCCGTGCAAAATTATCAGTATAGTTTTAATTTAAACTGTAAGTGTCTGGCTATATCGGGGATCGAGTTGAGTACTTGAGGCACACCAGCATGAGTCACTCACATGCCAGTTTACCATCAAAGGACGACAGGGTGATGGCAAAGGCTTGCAGGGCACACATGGGGAAACTGTAATCCATGGAGAAGACATCCTCCGCTACACGACCAAACTGCATCACAATGTAATCATCTACAGGAAGAGAAGTGACGATGACGGGGAAGTTAGGAACAAAGACAAGACAGCCTAAGCATTTCCCTTATGGTTGATGATAGAAGAGGACAGTCTTACCGTTGTCTGGGTGGATGATCTGGAAGTTCTTGACGGAGGCCTGGGTGACACGGCCGTGGAAGTTCAGCACATATGACTGAGTCTGTTCGTTCCAGCTCGGGGATTTATTCACCAGTGTGACCAGTTTTTCTGTGTTATTATTCACATGGCGGACCAGCAGAGTCTCAAGTTCCTAAAATAAGATTACATTTTAGTTCCTCGGACATATTTCACACATAATCTGCATCATCACAGCTTTTAATAAGGAATAAATATTGTTTAAAACATACATTTTTCGGATGAATGGCTACTCTTTCATCGTTCTCCAACATGCCAGGGATGATCACAGTCATTTTCCTGGGACCCCTAAATCCTAACACATTTGTCTCCTGGAACATGACAGCCAATCATATTTCAACAGTTAACAATAACAAATAACTGGTTTTATCTGTTCATAAGCGTTGTTACGTGTAATGTAAGAATGTATATAGTTAGGTTTGGACTCACGTAGCAAATTGCGGCCAGCTCTTGCCGCACTGATTCACACTCTTTGACGAAGGGCTTCTTCTCTGGGTTTTCACCTCCATCATAGACTGTAAACTTTGTACCCAGAACATTGGATCTGAAACAAATGTGTATGATCAGCTAGACCCCCCCAACCGGTCATGGCTGATGGCCGCCCACCAAGAGCCAGGTTCTGTCTGTTAAAAGTTTTTTTTTGCCCCTAGAGGATGTTGTGTCTCTGTGAATTATAGTGTGGTCTAGATGTACTCTACTCTAATTGTCCTGAGATAACATCTGTGATTTGACATTGTAAATAAAATGAATTGAGGTAAAAATGTCAACTTTGCCTAAATTAAGAAAAACAACCGTGGAAGTGCATTCACTTCCTTGAAAAATAATTGCTTCCACAAATCAAGGAAGAAATTCCCAAAATGCTCTAAAAATGTACACATGGGATACACTTGAGATCCTTCAAGATATCCTTTTTCATTGCAAATATTTTGACACCTCAAAGCAGGACAATCACAGGTGTAGATACTAATAATGATGGCTCCATTCCATTTCAGGTATTTTAGTGCTCGGCACTTAGGGCTTAATGAGACACTCAAATAGAACTGAGCCATCATTAGTGTTATTAGTTACACCAGCACTTTTCCTGCTATGTCATGTCATAAGGTCTTCTATAAATATGTGTTTCAGGTCCTGGTTTGAATAACACTAGCTTAGCATGATCACAAAATGGATTTTTAAATGCAATTTAAAGTGATTGGGAAATGTTTCATGATCCAAAGATTTTAGAGAATTCACCCTAAAGAAGCGATGGAAATTATTTGGCTTAGAGGTTTTTCACAAGGTAGAAATCCTTCAGTTGTACCTTAGTTTTCCTATGTAGCAGTTTGTATCTCGGGACAGATTGGTCGGGTCAGTGGAGATGAGATAGTTGGATGTTTTGCACTTTTTCCTTTTTCTGCCTGCCATTAGAAACACCTTGGAGACGGCACAATGAAAAACACCTTTTTTAGAACTGAAAATGAAGAGAACTTAGAAATATGAAAGCAAAAAGGATCATGACATCAGAACTAAAAAAGAATGTGCACAATGTTTAGATTTAACTTGTGCAGAACTGCTGACCCTATTGCCATCCTCCTTCTCCATGTGGAGGTAGTAAGTTGGGTAAATGCCCTTCTCCATGCCTCTCCTGTCCCTGGTGACCCTACACTGGATCGTCACATCTCTGGGGGCTGGACGCAGAGCAAACTTTTCAAGATCCTCCACTGACATTGGAGATGTTGCCTGAAATAAGAAAGGTAATCAAAATTAGCGTATGCTGCCACATTTTTGACTATACACTTAAAAGTTTTTACTTATTATGTCTCACTCTTTCACTTGATTCACTGCTTGAGGATGAACCCTCCCTGTAGTTGGAGTTAAGGTAAGCGAGACTCGGTGGAGTTTTCTCTGCTTTCTTTGTCTTTTTTTCCTTTTTCTCCTTTTCCTGGATTTCTCCCTCTATGCTCTTCTCACTTATTTGGCATCTGGCTGTGGAGATGGACACACAAATGTATTCTTTACAGCAGCTTTAAATATTTATCGATCATAAAATGCACAGGGCCAGATTATCGCTCACTTGTGTTAAGTTTTTTCTTTATAGGCGACTGAGGGACAGGCCTCTGGGACCTGTCTTCCGCTTCACTGTCGATTTCATCACATTTATTTTTCTTTGGACTTTCCATCTCCACCACTGACTCTATCTCTTGAGGTGAAGCCTCCTGCAAGTGTTTCTCTGCAAAAGAGGAGACATTTTAATGCTGTAAAAGCTGTGACTTTAAACACAAGATCCATAGAAGATTATGCAGAGAGCGCTGATATGTTAATGATAAATGGAACTCGTTACTTTTACGCTCTTGTTTGGTAGTCTTGTTTGTCTTCTGTGGGTCTTCAGATTCTTTCACTTTGTCTTTTTTCGTTTTTTTCTCCTTTTTCTCCTTCTCTTTCTCCTTTTGATCGTTTTGTTCCATATCTGATAGAATGCAAAGCAGCGAGTTGCTGATGAATCATTTATAAAAGCAGAGGGTTTCTTTACATGTGCATTTACAAGGGCCCAATGTGTGTTTGTGCATGCATTTGTACTTTGTACTTGCTCTGTGACACATACTACAGTATTTGAATCCTCAAAATTGAGCAAGTAATTTGCATATGCACACACACACACACACGTAAATAAACACAAAGACTTAACATTAAAACAATAAATTCTCCATTTAATATTCTTACGTTTGGCCTTTTCTTTTTTCACTTCATTCTTCTTTGTCTTTTTTGCATCCGTCTGATTATTATTCTCCCCTTCACACTTCACCTCAGGCTCTTTGTCAATCTCCAAGTTCATTTTCTTGGGAGTACCAGGATTCTCTAAAGACATCTCATCTAACCTCATGCTTTCTGTCATGTCACATTCACCTAATGTGATCTCATCCAATGGGTTATCATGGGCATGTTCAACTTGATCTCCAGGGGGGGAAAAAGGGAAACAAAGAGTGTATTATCATTTAGGAGACTGAACACAATTGCACCACACATTGGAATTAGACTTTCTATAAAACAAATAGTGCATATAATAATAAATTATTCTAAAACTAACCACTCAGGGAAGTGTTGCTCAGGAATTGGTTGATCAACAGAGGTGTTTCATCTGAGAGGGCAGCTTTGTGTTTTCGGTTCTTTTGGCGAGCATCTCGATTGGCTACCACCATTTGGGAATCAGCCCTCTTCTTTTGCTGCTTTTTCATCAAAAGGGTTCGCTGTGGGAGAAGTGTGGCATTAGACTTTATATAAACTGCCGACTAAATATCCATTTGTGGGGATCCAACTACAGAGAAATTGGTGCTCCTTATCTCTATATATACAGTGATGTTTTCCTGTGCAGTTTTCTCACTTTCACAACTTTTTTTTTTAATACTTATACTTGTTTACTTATCTTGTTGGTTAGAAGTTAAGTACAGGAGTGTAGATAGGGCATTTCATTACATTTCAAGGTACTACTGCTTTTTTTTTTTTTAAACACATGATGATAACTAAAGTCAACAAACCATAAGCTAAACATAACGGGTATTATAAATTTTGTGTTTCCCTGAAGTCTAATTTTATTGTAAGGATGCTGGCCATATTATCTGCCCAAACTCCCAGTGTTTTTGTTACTTATTTGCATCCCTACTGATGCAAATCCAAAAAATGCACTACTGTTTTTTGTTTTTCTTGTGTAGCATAAAGCGACTACAGCTGCATTTCATTCTTTATTGTAGAATGACAATAAATAAACCTTGAGCTATGTTCCTGGGTCAGAGTTTTAACATTATATTTTATTATTTCACCAAGAAAGGAACCAGATAGGGGTTTAAATATTATTCTGGGATAATTTAAATAATAATCTATAATATAACTTACACTAGTTGTAGTATTTTATTAAAATCTAAATAACAAAATGTCTATTATAGCTATTGTCAGCTGAAGATGACATAACTACTCATTTCCTGAATATTAAATGCAGGTCTCCATGCATCATTGTTACTGTTTACTACTATTTTAGTAGGCCTACTATCATACGGGGTGCTGTTTGTAGGCCTACTAATTGGTTATTATTAGCACTGATCATCTGCTGATCTCTCTGTTATAATGTCTTTACGTAGTACTCTCGTGGATATAAGCCAGTAGCTCACATACTGTGCCATATAAACAAACCTGTGACTTAAAGTTGAGCAGTAGCTTCAAACAGCAGGTAGCCATGACCTTTTGAGACTCAAGAAGCTTTATTTATTTATTTATTTTCAAAGCTCTGCCCTAGTTTTAACCACTTGTCAGCTAATAAAACAAAGAAAATTGTGTTCTTTGCTCCACTGTCTGCATTGCCTATGATAAG
The DNA here is from genome assembly GCF_008692095.1 of Etheostoma spectabile. Lineage (NCBI taxonomy): Eukaryota > Metazoa > Chordata > Actinopteri > Perciformes > Percidae > Etheostoma > Etheostoma spectabile. The sequence goes on from NC_045753.1 coordinate 21,718,590, forward strand.
TGTATGCATCCTACATTTATGTTTTTGACAAAGGAACACATCAACAACTCTACTCTACTTTTAAGGCATTTGAAGTGCATTGCATTTGTTGCATTATTTCTTGTTTAAATTGAACCCAAACATATCTGGGCTAGCCTATTTCATGTGTAAATTACATCAACTACTTAAATCATTCTCGATTCTTTACCTGGTTGTCCAGCTTCTGTTGTCGTATGTCGGGGTCTTCCATGTCTGACTAAAAGTCTCACTGCTAATTACAATCAGTAGATAATTAAGAAAAACAACAGAGGAAATCCAGCATCAAAGTTCAATGTGAGAAATGGTTCCAAAATAAAAGAGCAATTAAATATGGACGCGGGTGTCTGATTGTGGCACCCTGCTCCATCTGACAGCCTGTCCACCTGCCTGTAGCAGAAGGCAAAGTGGATTAAAAGGGGATAATGTTCTTAAACTGCTCTGCACTGCACAGCTCAGTCAGTATGGGCAAGAAGTCTCGGGGGCAAAGCAGGCTGTCTATGACTGCCTTATGGAGATGCTATGAGGCCTAATGTTACAGCTGAAAAGTGACCCAAGAGAAACAGGAAGGTGGTGACCTGCTCCTGTCACTCCATTTAGGCTAGCTACTAGCTACAAGTCAGCAGTCTGAATCACTTACCCATGTGTACACTGCCAACAACGGAAGCCGCAGCAGTCACCACAAATTGCCCTAATCTTCCAAATTCTCACCCTAACGTGCCTTGCTTTACTCAACCGTTACACAAAATATCACATAGTGGGCATTTAATAACCTAAAACATCCAAGAAAACATAAATAAAACAAACGTCGATTAGCGGGACACGCAGTCAGGTTGAACTCGTTGCCATAGATACGGCTGCCATGCAGCAGCGATGGAGAGCCTCGGAATTAAAAAACAATAACAAATCCGTGGCTTTAATCAGAAAATAACATTGTTCATGTCCTTACTATTAGTTAATCTGTCTATTAGTTCATCTAGCTATTATTACGTTAACAGCGTTGGTAGGCCTATATATACTATTTGAATCCAGTTTTAGTCCACTGATGCAGTTGTTTGCAGCCAGGGCGATTTATCTATTTATTGTCATGTTTACAAATAATAGGCACAAATTCCAAACGGTTTGTCTGGCTGCATTATGTTTTTTCGTTCAGGTGTCGACCTAATGTTACCTGGGCTACAGCGATATAGTGGGCTATCTGTTGTATGTTTTTAGGTGTATTCACAATTTTGTGACGCACTTCAAATAAGTTTAGCCTACTTTTTTTCTTTTATGTTATATCATATGGTCTTAAGGTACGTTAATTGTGTATTTTGTGTCTAGTTTGAGGACTTGTTCCTGTGTAATAGATCTTTTAACAGAGTCAACAGATCAATAGAATACAATATGAGTGATGCCGAGTTACCATGGTACCAATTCATTTTTTTTAAGCTTTTTATATTTGTATTGATTATTTTGTATATTAAAAAAACACATTTTAAGCCTATTTCCTCAGGGTGTCGTCCATGGTTCTCTCTGCAGTAGCCTATGATTCTGTACGCGCTATACAACTCTTTTTTTAAGGTTCCTTGCCTAAAACCATGGAACCTCTGAAAGTTCCTGAATCGGAAAAAGAAGAAAACCGACGTGGTTGCTAGGATACACCCAGGTAACCAAAACAGGAAATGTTCCAGCTTCACCGAAGCCTGTTTTAGTCAATGTAAGCTTTCGCTAAATAGCTTACTTTGACATGGTAAACAAAAAACAATGGCGTGATTGATTACTTTGATACGACTTTTTTAAGTACAAAAAATATTTTTGACAAGTGTGTATGTTTTATGTCTGGATCAAATCAATCGCACTTCTGTTTTTCAGCTGTTCACTTCTGCAGTTTGCTCAATTTTTTCGGCTAAAGAAACATAAAATGAATACGAACACAAAGGTAGGAAAATTTGATCTTGCTGGTTAAATGTTGGTCTCATTTTACTGCTCATTTTACCATTCAACACATTTATATTACATTCAGTATTCTCTTAAGTAGGCTTATTGCCCTTCATGTAAATTCATTGTTTTATTTCTGCAGGTACCACAGGCCCTGAAAGCTAAAGTAATGCTATGGTGAGAGATGTGTCTAGAATCTAGATTATGTTCACTTTGATTGGTTGCTGCTTCTTTACGCCTTCAAATAGCCTGTCTGTAACCCAGTTTCTATTCCCTGGATGTTCTCAGGACAGATGTAAGCTACCATGACATGGAGGAGTTTGACAAAATACATTCCATTCCTGATCTGGAAAGGTTTCTGCCCGCATTTTTTTTTTTTTTACCAGAAACTCGTCTCATTTGTTTAAGCACAATCATATACACAGCACTGACATACTTGTCTGTCACACTTCTTCTCTTCTGCAACAGTGCTTTGTGCAGTGTGTTTAGAGTCGACCTACTTGAACCAAAAAGAGGAGTTCTGCTGGAGTTGTATGTCCAGGCCGTGCTTTTTTGCAGGGAACGCAACTTCATAAAGGAACAAACATCTGCTCTCTTGTCCATCATCAAGTCCATCCATGATGCTAACATAGGTTATAAGTTACATTATTATCACTTATTATATTAAATCAATGTACAAGCTACCTCTGCAGCTAACACAGGTAATTCATTCCTTAACTTCCTATGGGATGTTCATTTCTTGCAGAAACTCCACTCAACAACATAGAGCAGTGTTTCAAATACTGCAAGGAGCTACTTCTCTGTCACTCAGTCAGGGTTTGTAAAACAATTCTTTTTTTTCTTTTTTTTACTCAGAATATTTTAAAACCCATAGTTCTTCATGAATGCAATGTTTCATCCTGGTGTTTCTTTGTTTGCCCACTACAGCGACCCCCCTTTAGTATCAACCTCTTCAGCTCTGAGGAGGTGAACTGTATCTTAAAGTACATCCATAACAGCTACGTGAGACACTACAAACTCTACAAATATATTTTTACCCCACAGGTAAGAATCGGAAACTTTGATTCAAGCAAAATCTGCTATTATTCGTTTTTATAAGACTGGATTTTATTTAAAAAAAAAAAAAACTACATATATATATATATATATATATTTTTTTTTACATATCTGGAGAGAATAATAAGTATTCTAATAAGTATTGTTTTTTCACAGGTAAAACTGGATTTGTCTTTGACTTACTCTGGGATCTCAGACCAGGATGAACCTACCATGGAGGATTCTTCTGCTCCAGGTAATAATCACAGGATATCGGCACGTTTTAGTGGCACAAAAGTTCAGTTTTATGTGTTACGTTGAGAACAATTCTTTTTGTGTGGATATTTTAGAGCACAATGGACCAGATGTATTAATACTTTTAAATACTTTTCTTGCACCAGATTTTGAAAATGAGATTAAAAAAGAAACAAAAGCAGCACCAAAGACAGACAGCAAAGCATCCATCGAAGAGCCGCAGGGAGCCTCACTCGGTAGGATCACAAATCACAAAAGGACTGTGTCAAAATAAATCACATGCACCCCAAATGTTGTACTGTATTCATTTTCTCACTTTCAGGTTCAAAATCCGAACTGAAGGCATTGATCGAGAAAGAGGTCAGAGAGCAGATGACGCTTATGTCTGGACAATTAGATCAGCGAATGAAAGACATTGCAGATCAGCACAAGAGTGCACAAGAGGCCCCACAGCCCAACCACAAGGCCAAAAAATAATGAATGAGAAATGTTGGTTTCCGATGAGCACTCACAAAATACGACAATTCAAACTCAGACGTTATATAGTTTTATTGTCAATGAAACCTTTTTTCTTCATATACAGTACATTTATATCTGCATTTGTACAATTACTGTACATTTCTCAGTGAGGTACTTTCAGGAAAAGTGCCCCAAATAAACTAAAGAATGAACTGAGTAGGAAATGTTGTTGGTTTGTTTTTATAGGATATGCTCTCACAAATAGTCTTCACAGTTAGTTTGAGTGAGTTTCCTATTGAGTAACGCTTGCATGCTAACAGCTACAGGATACTCTACCAAATACTGTACTTGATTGAATATTTCACGTATCTTCTGGTACTGATTTGTAACACTGGAATATTTGTAAATCTGAACCTTGTTACATTATGTGTATATAATTATCTATTTAATAATTAATCAGAGTGCTTTGATGTCCACTTCAGCCACACAGTGCTTCGAAACGCATCCTTTCCTCAGTTATAACTGACGATCAACAGGAAAAAATCCTAAATACACATAATGTGCTTATATGTGATGTGTTATATTGTGCAATGTGCCCTCTAATGCAGAGTGGCACTGCAAACATGATACCCTGACAAAAAAAAGGGTTTCAAACAGCCACAAACTTGGATCAAAGGGCAGATAAGATTTGCATGCTTATCTTTAACTTGCAGAACCACGGTGCGCATTAAGGCATACAGATGTCTCGGTCCCCTGAATTCCTCATCTTAAAATTAAACAGTCATTCAACAAGACAAACACTGACATGACAGTACATGCAAAAGTTTAAATAAAAATAAACGTGGTTATGTGTAAGGTTCACCTTTTATGTTTCAAAGTCCTCCAGGCCCAGCAGCATGACCTTAGCTGTGTTCTGAAAGAGAGCGGCTCGGTTCTGCTGCTCCCCTTTCTTCACCCAGTGCCCGTAGATGCGAAAGGCGCAGCCATCGATGAGTTTGCGAATACCGCGAAGGGAGTAAGGATCTCTGGCCAGCACCTCCCGAGTCAGCGGCCGAGCCCTGCGGTAACGGCTGTACATCCTGATACAAGCCAGAACACTGACTATCAGCACCTGAGGAGGAAAGAAAGGAAAGCAGGTGAGAATTGAGAGGGTATTTGCTTCCTCATATACTGCTGCTCAGCCATTCTTTTTTTTCAAGGCTTAACATTTTAAAATTAGCTGCCAGAAGACAAAAAAAAAAAAAAAGCGCTATGAATCACCCTAAATGTCTTTCTGGGACTGAAGAGTCGCACGTCCTCCTTCTGGTACTGTCTGAAGAAGGGGTGTGCTAAAGCTTGCTCAGCAGTAAGACGGACAGCTGGGTCCACCACCAGCAACCTGGAGATCTGAGCAACACGAGCAAAATGACAAGTCAGGACTGGTGTGATCATGTAGATGCTGATGTGACAGGGAGCAGAACAGAGGGAATAAAAGGATGATGATGATGATGATGATGATGATGATGATGATGACATCTTACCAGATCCTTCACAGTGTCGGACCTGTCATCCCACTCTGGTGAGCTGAACTGATAGCGACCCTCCATGATCATCCTCAGCATCAGCATCTGCTTGCGATGCCAGAACGGCGGTGAGCCGGCCAGTAAGGTGAAAAGGATCACGCCACATGCCCAGCTGTCCACCACATTTATCAAAACCAGTAAACAGGAATTAGAAATAAAATTCAAGACAACACCCAGGATTATTTTACTTGACATAAATGTCATTGACAAAAGGAAAGACTTACAGATCGACCTCTTGGCCATAGCCTGGGTGCATTTCATCCATGGAACATTTCAGTATTTCAGGCGCCAAATAACCAGGTGTCCCACAAAGCTCTAATTAGAATAAAAGCGAAAACAGATCATTTAACATTGGTCTATGTTTATACAAAGGCCATTCAAATCCAAATGGATCATTAACATTGCTCTTCATCATTCCTTTTTTATACTACAGTACCTCTAAGCTTCTCTCCAGGTTGTAGCTGCACTGAGAAACCAAAGTCGGACAGTTTGATGTGTCCCTGATCATCCAGGAGAATGTTCTCAGGTTTTAAGTCCCGGTGGACGATGTTGAGGGAGTGGAGGTACTGCACGGCCTCCAGCAGAGCTCGCATCATGCTCCTGCAGAGAAACTGGTTTTACAAAACGCATTGATTTTAAATCATCACTTTTAAATGTGTATTGATGGCGGAGCATACCTGGTTTCTTTCTCACTCAAAGTCACTTTTTCTGTGAGGTAGTCAAAAAGCTCTCCTCGTCTCATGCTGTAAATAAGAACACGAGATCGGTACCATCCTACAATGATTATTTGCTCACATATTAGGGGAGAGATTGTGAAGAGTATTGAATTTGAGCGGTTTGTCTTAATACTCACAGGTCAAACACCAAAAATATGAAAGTTGTGGACTCATAGGAATCAATGAGAGTGACTAAAGGGAATCAACAGAAAGGTTTCAACACTTTTTAATCTCCAAGAATAGAACATTTACGTGCTTTGCATTTCAAAAGAGCAGAATTCCAACATACTGATGGAGGAGTGTCCCTTCACCATGTTGAGGACCTGGATCTCCTTCAGCGTAGAGGTTTTCACCTCCTCCAGCTGCTGGGCTGTCATCTTCTCTGCTGTGATCTCTATAACCTTCACTGCCAGCTCCTGATTCCTGTGTCTGTGCACACACCTGCGCACCACACTGCTCACACCCCTGAGATGCCATTGATACAGAACACACATGGCTTTTTATCATCTCAATAGAATGCTGAAACCACATTTCAGCTTTTTGCTTTTTGTTGGACTCACCTGCCAATCACCTCTTTAGGGTCATATTTCTGGTAAAACTCCTTGGCCCCCACCCACTCTGGTAATTCATCTCCAACAACGATGTCTTTGGTCATGGTTACAGCATATGAATCTATAATAACAACAAACTATTAGTCAGATGTCTCACTTTATAACAGTGCTGCATGGTCTGTCTAATAACAGGAACTACTGAGAAAACTCATGACGAGGAAGTGTTTTTTTGCTTCAGTTTAATTATAGTTAGCAGGATACTTTAGCATTGCTACATACACATCTCTCTCCTCTCTGCGGTTATTGGAAAATGGGGATTCGGTCCATCACCACAGTTAGCTTGCTGTATCTTTGATTTGGCCTCGCTATTGCAGCAGGTTCACTGACCGTACAGGAAGCTACTCACCATATGCAATCTAACGAGGGTTAGAACAAGAGGGAGCGGGAGACGGCGAAAAAGAAATCACAATAATAGTGCCATCTCAGCTCGAGGAATCTATCGTGAAGCCATAACTGTGCGATTCAGCGGCGACAGTATCAAAGTTGGCTCTGATGTTAACAGCCGTTAGCTAGCACCTGAACACTGTTTACATTCTAATCACATTCTTCGAAGCAGCTTGCAGCCTGTTATTACGCAATGTGGCAGTACTGCCCCCATGAGGCCGGAGTGACGGTTGCAATATGGTCAATTTCAGGTTTCAGTGTGTTTTATTTAATCTTGGTTAAAAGTCTAATGAGAGTAAATGCAGTCAAAATGTTAATGATAAGAACTTCCTTGGACTAATTATGTTATATTTATGATTAAATAAAACATTTTACTCTGCGGAAGTACACTGTCGTCAAATGCAGTCAAGAAAAGTGGGACCGAGAGGGTAAAGTTCCTCCCTTTCTAACCCAAATGCAAAATAATGTAAACGTTTTTAGGGTAGGTGGCCTAATGTCCACAGGAGCCGGAGGTTGGGGCACTGTGCACTAGCATGGAGAATGTAGGTTAGATAGTGTGTGTGTGTGTTTGTTTGTTGTTTTATTGTATTTTATTATTATTGTATTTATTTTTTGTTTTGTAAAGGAAATTAGATTATAAATAAATTGTCTGACACTCCGAAACAGAAGAAAGCGGTAATGCACCAATCAGCTGGATGCCAACCCGTGTAAAGCACAAAGGGGAAGAAGAAGTAGGACATGGTCGTCATTTCCTGTAGCCTCACTTGATGCACTGAGTTACATTTTCAGTCGCTTGTGTGAAGGTTTGTAACGATAATGTGTGTCAGAAAACTGTTTTTTTTTTCATGTATGGTTGCTTTACAGAATACCTTACGCGTGTATTGATGGTCCGTGAATAAAAATGGAGACCACCGGTCATTAAATACGCTGGACAAAGAGCGCCGTTTAGCTAACCGGGTTTCGAAGAATTAACGTTAGCATTAGCATAGCTACCATTAGCAAGCTTGCTAATGTTCGTTAAGCTTTGCAGAAATGCAAAGTTTTAATTAGTCGGTAGCTTTTTATGCCGCGGTGTGTACAATAACAGTCGGCATAACCGTTCAGAAACACATATTTTCATATAAACACCATAATAGCAGTATTCGGAAACAGTTAAAAGCAGTGGCCCTGCGCTGTAATTCAAGGATAATGCCGTTGCTAGCTGTCATCAAATTAATGAGTTCTCCATTTGCAAAACAAACCTGTAGTTTCTTAAAGCTGTAACGTTACCAACGCAAAGATTCCGTGTTATGTTTGATTTCTTGCAGTGGAAGGAAACATGTCAGGTGCTGGGGGAGGAAAACGTCCCTCAGGAGGGGACAGCCCCCCTGGCCCACCTGAGAAGAAAAGCAAAAAAGAGGAAAAGACCACCACCACTCTTATTGAGCCCATACGCATAGCTGGAGTCTCCTCTACGGTCTGTCATTTTTTTGTTTACTCACCATGGATGACTTATACATTGTAGCTCTTCTCAAGTATTTTTTTGGCCAAAAACATCCAGGATCTCTGACATTCCTTACTTTGGTGTTTGTAATTGTTCTGTGCAGGAGGAAATGGATATGAAGGTCCTCCAGTTCAAGAATAAGAAGCTGTGTGAGCGCTTGGAGCAGAGGCAGACAATGGAGGATGAGTTACGAGAGAAAATTGAGAAGCTGGAAAAGAGACAAGCCACCGATGACACAACCCTGCTGATTGTCAACCGCTACTGGTCACAGGTACCACATTTGATTACATTGTTTTAACCTCATAATGCCCAATTTTAAGCCAAAACTTGATTTAAGAAATGCCTATGTAAACATATTTAGGGGGGTCTCATTCTCTCAAAGCAAAAAACAACAAATGCAAAACATGTAAATGTTATCCAACTGTTTACTTTAACCTGACCATCTATAGTAATATGCATTGTATTTGGTTTGTGTGCATGTAAACACACAGTAGCCAATTAGCAGAGTTGTGCACTTTGCTCAGTCTGTTGAAGTACCGCGGTAATGGCAGTCAAAATATCTTACAAATTGCAGGACTAAGTTTTTGGAATAGCACAGATTTTTGATGTACAGAAATACCCATAACAATACTTTTTCAATCCTCGCATTTCTGATTTGCAGTTGGATGAAAATGTGCACGTTCTACGCAAACGTATTGAACCAGATGCTCCTGTGACATCTACCCCCGCCCCACCAGCACCCCCTCTCCCTGAACCAACACCACTGGAGGAAGATAGTGTCATTTTGGCGTCGCCAACTTCTTCCGTGCCTCCACCCCCACTCCCGGAGGCTCAGAACGAGGGGGAGCAGGCCGAACAGCAGCAGGAGGATCATCAAGAAGAGCAGAAGCTGCCTCCTCCTCCTACTGGGTCAGAAGAGTTGGTGACACCCACAAAGCTGCCACAGGACTCAACAACAGGTAAGCAGTTTTAAACAGTTTTCCAGACCAAGCTGATCTCTAGAAAGTCTCCATCACTCACTGCATTTATGGACTGCTATAATCTGACCATTTAATCGGTTATCTGACCTTATTTTATTTTGATAGAATTTGGATGAAAGCTTATATATTGGCATGACTCCACATTAGGTTTCAATATCAGTTCCCCTTGGTATTCAACTTAGCCCATCTTTCGGTTATGCTACTCTTGATACTCTTGTTGCTAACTTTGTGTAACTTTTGCAAAAACGTTTCTAATCTATAATTTTTTATAAATTTCAATAAAATGTCTGATGGTCGTAAATTGTTTAACCTGTTGTAAAGATGAAGGAAAAGGCAGTAGGCAAAAACTATATTACTAAATCTGACAGAGAAAAGAAAAACAGAGTGTTTTAGCTTTCTTTTTGGTAGAATTCTAATAAAGAGCATGTAGAATTTCAGGCTATTGTAAAGCTATGCTAACATCTCTATCTGTGCTTGCCTTGTCCATTGCTGCATGCTTTAAATGTCATTAGAACTTGCAACACGCCCATTTTTTAACTGTCAAGTCAAGGGCTGTACAAACTCTCACACACACAGTTTACAATTTTCTAGCTGAAGTTTAATGCTTAAATCATTGGATCATCTGCTGATTTTAACCAACCTCTAACATAATAACCACCTCTGGTGTTCAGATGCATCGCCGCCCCCTGCTCCCGTGAGTGACAATGCCAAGAGTTTCTTGGCTACATTGGAGCACAGCAGTGAAGAGGAACTCACCCTGAATCTCCAAGACCGCATGCAGTTCAGCAAGGAAGCTATTGCCTGTTTGGTTTGTGTTTTTGACAGGCTGCACAGCCGCATCGACAACATGTGCAAGCAAGTTCAGGCTGCAGGTAACTGGAGATGTTCTTGTTACTGACACATTCATATCTAATAAGCCATTGACATGCAAACATACAAATAAGAAAGAGGAGCACTGCAGCACATTTTATATCCTTCCATAAAACTAATTACTTTCTACCAATAGTTATGGAGTTGTTGGTGTACACAAACGTGAGCAGTTTTTTGCCACTTGTTATATCCACCTGAATTTTGAACAACTATCTTGATGTTTTTTGTCAGCATGTGAAGATGATAGCCAGTCCGACATCATCAACGTGAACCACACTCTACTGGAGGAAAACAATCGACTGCGAGACCTGGCGACTCTCCTGCAGGGCCGACACCACAAGATGTCCATGGAGGTATGATGTCCTTGGCACTGTTTGTAGATTTCCGCGTGTGTGGTGAATATTTGGGCTAGTGTCTGGGTTTTGGAGTGTTTGTCAGAAGTAGTTAGAGTATGTGGATGACAAAATTGTACAAATGTGTGTGTAGCCATTGCATTTGGTGTATACTTATCACTGATGACAGCCGTGGTCACGACTTTGCCCTTATTGCAGTACAATGAGTTAGTGGACAAGGTGACCAGCTCGGAGACCAAAGTGTCTGAGATGGAGACAACGGTGGAGGACCTGCAGTGGGACATTGAGAAACTCCGCAATAGGGAACAAAAGCTCAACAAACATCTGGCCGAAGCCATGGAGCAGGTGTGTTTGAATACAATTGTGTGCAACTTGCCTCTTTCTTTAGTGTGTGTATGTGCGTGTGTGCGTGCTTTTTATCTGTCCACGAGGCGTATTCTTTCAGGCGTAAGGCTCTAAACATCCATTTGTGTCAAGCCAGCTGCTCTTTTTGATGTACATCCCGCTGTCAAGACGTGCATTGATGGACTGGTATTTTCTGCATTAGCCATCTAAACGTTAAAAAAAAAAAAAGCATTGTCTGAGTGATGTCATAGGATGTGTGTAGGTGTGCTTTCAAGTTGTTTTTCTGTCTTGTTGGGTTTTTCTTTTTACCTAATGTTCTGCATGTACTGTGTGCAGCTAAAGTCTGGATACAGCAGCACCGGCAGCTCAGGTGGGCTTCCTGGAGGCCAGATTACACTGAACATTCAGAAGGTGAGCATTCATAGGAAGCATCCCTTTGCAATTCTTATTGTGTGACATGGGCCTGTTTCTTCACACATAACTTACTTTATATCTCAGATGCCGGTTTGTGCTGGCAAAGCAGTGGTTTTATACCATACACAACAATTCTCCTATCTATAAAACATTGTCTTTGTTTTCATCTTAGTTCGAGAGCCTCAATGCAGAGTTGGAGCACAACCAGGAGTTGGCTAATAGCCGCATGGCAGAGTTAGAGAAGCTTCAGGTGGAGCTCCAGGAGGCTGTGCGGGAGAGTGAGAAGCTCAAGGTGAAGATGTTATACGTTTTATCTGGTTGTTAGAGTAAAAGCATCAGTAACGCTACACCAGGTTGTCGGGAACCCTTTTCATTTTGTAAATCTGTGGCTGAAATCGTTGTCACTCTTAACTGTCATCTCCTGTTTATTTTTTTTAGATGGACTTGCGTAATATTCCAGAAGAGGTTGTGAAGGAGACTCTAGAGTACAAATGTCTGCAGTCCCAGTTCTCCCTGCTGTATAATGAGTCCCTTGGGGTGAAAACCCAGCTGGATGAGGCACGGGCACTCCTGCTCACTGCCAAGAACGCCCACCTCCGACAGATCGAGCACATGGAGGTACATGAAAGTTGATCTGTTATTAAAAAAAAAAGCATGTTATTCGTCAGGGACAACATAAGATTTCTGATATTTTTCTTCACTGCATCTTGGCCGGGGCCCAATGTTGCCATTCCAACAATTTCTCTTAACAGTATTATTACCACTGCTTGGCAACATTGTCCACAATGTCATGTTTTCAACTGTTCAGAGTGATGAGCTGTCCCTTCAGAAGAAGCTGCGGACGGAGGTCATCCAGCTGGAGGATACCCTGGCTCAGGTGCGCAAAGAGTATGAGATGCTGCGCATCGAATTTGAGCAGAACCTGGCAGCCAACGAGCAAGCAGGTACCTTTTCGTATGATGCATGAGAATGTACTGTAATTGTAAATCTTTGTAGATCTATACCTGTATTTAGAGATGGATTATGTTTTTTGCACTGTAAGCCGGTGGTTACTCTAATTTGAAGTCTTTATTATCTGATATTGTAGAGATTTATTATTGCGGGAAGAGGGCATAGTATATCATTTGCGTCTTATAATGTTACTCCTGCGCACCATACGGTTGAGCTCATCAACCACACTTTGGCTGTGCTCTGTGTACTACCGCCTTTTTTCTCTGCTTTCTCAGGACCAATCAACAGGGAGATGCGACACTTAATCAGCAGCCTTCAGAACCACAACCTGCAGTTGAAAGGCGATGTGCAGCGCTATAAGAGGAAGTTGCGGGAAACGCAAATGGAGATCAATAAGGTAGATGACATTATTCACGGACAAATGTTTACTGCCTGTTTTACCATGTGATCCAGGGCTTTTCTAAGCATACCCAAAAAATCAGTAGTGATATGTTTACTCTAACCCATGTTGCTTTATTTATCAGTAAAATATAGTCTTTCTTAAATTATTCTTGCTTTGTTGACAGTTGCGCTGTCAAAGTGGCGACACAGGGGTTCTAATTCTAGAGGAGACAACAAGTGACAGCATCGAAGTGAAGAAAGAGGAGGATGAGGACCAGGAGGAGGAAGAAGAGAGGAGGAAGGAGCTGGAGAGACAGCGGGCCCGGGAGAGGGAGAGGGAGAGGGAGGCTGAACGAGAAAGGGAGCGTGAGAGAGAGAGGCAGCGCAGTGACGAGCTGAAGAGGAAGGACTCTGACACGCTGAAGATGCTCAGAGTAGAACTCAAGTACATCCCCCTTCTATTCTACTGCATTTTATGTTTTTTATATATTTATATATATGTGTGTGTGTGTGTGTGTGTGTGTGTGTGTGTGTGTGTGTGTGTGTGTGTTTTTATGTATGTTGGTTTTTTTGCTCTTTTCCACCAGTAACAATGTCTTTTTAAGCAAATGTGTGCACACTTAGAAACAGTCAACTAACTGCACTGATGGGATTGCTAATGTAAATGTAGTCTCTTTGTCTTCTTTAATCCATCAGGAAAGCCCAAGAGTCCCAGAAAGAGATGAAGCTCCTGTTGGACATGTATAAGTCTGCTCCAAAGGAGCAGAGGGACAAAGTGCAACTCATGGCAGCTGAACGAAAATCTAAAGCTGAGGTTTGTCCTTTGGTGTCACTGTCTTTTGGTCATACTTTTTCACATTTCTTTTTAGCATCTGGTAACCCTTATCTCGACCTGCCCAGGTGGATGAGTTGAGGATGCGAGTGAGAGAGCTGGAGGAAAGGGAGAGAAAGGAAAGCAAGAAGCTGGCTGATGAAGATGCCCTCAGGAAGATTCGAGTGGCAGAAGAGACCATTGAGCATCTGCAGAAAAAACTTGCTGCCACGAAGCAGGTATGCATGTTTTGTTGTCTCAAACATATTGAAACACGTGAGTGGTGCAAAACTCAAGCAGGATGCTGAACATGTGTACCACTTTTTTGCATCAGTTTTTACCTAAAGGTTTTTAAATGCAGTCCATACACGTATGCAAAATTTTCTACAGTTAGTCACAGCAGCAAATTGACACAATAGCTTGTTAAAATTCAAACATCAGCATGAAAAGAGGCATGAATTATCAGCCCTATATGGAGACATTTTTTAATCTTTGGGGGCACCAACAGATGAATACAAACAATCCAGCTGTGAAAGAAGAATGAAAGTAGATAAATGAGTACACATTTGCCTAAGAAAGATGTTCTACTAAATAAAAAGAGGAAATGAAAGCTGATGCTGGGGCCTGGAATTTAAATATTATCAGCTGGTTAACTAGCCTATATGATAACATAATTTGTGCTATCATAATTTGTTTAAATTTTTCAGTAAATTAGATTATTTTCTTGTTGTTCAATGTGTTTTTGGCTGCAGTTACTCTAACATCAGTTATAAATATACAAATCTCTTTGCACTCGAAAGTTGTAAGCATGGCAGCACTGTTGTTGAAAAGAGTCAAAAAGAAAACCCTGGTTTGTCCTTACAAAAACATCTTTAATGCTAATTCTCATAACCTTTTTAATACACAAATTCAATGTTATTATATTTTAGTTTTGACAATGTCCATGTTTGTTTATTCATTATCTAGTTGTTATATTTTATGACAATGTAGTTTAGTGTAGTTTTTTTTCAAAGCTCTACCATTATTTATTTAATGTCTTGCACAACATAGATAGATTTTTTTCTTTTATTTCCTTTTTCTTGTTATCTGGCCAAAATGCATTTACATTGCTGTCTAACCGCTGGAACACACCACACGCATAAGCGTTGTGTATGGTGTATATGTCGTCGCGTCATGTATACATTGTTGTGCAGCTACATTTATTTTGGTGCCCATGCTATCTCGCTGTCCGGCCACTAGGCGCGTAGCATCTCATCTATTTCTTGCGCAATACACGAGCGAATGTGTCAAGCCAGGAAAGTAATCACATACAGGAAGACCACAGTGCAGCTGGATATTTTACCAAATAAACACATTTTAAAATAAAACAGCCAGATTTATGGTGATTTTGGCTGTCTTGACTTCTCACAGCGAGACACGCAATCAGGCACACTGAGAGAGAGACCAACGGACGGATGGACAGTCAGAGAGAGACACACACACAGCCACATATAGGCTACAAATGCCACAGTTTTCCCTACTCATCCTGTCTCTTTGTATCGGAGAGAGATGGAGAGAGAGAGCCGGCGCATAGAAATACGCGTCTGGTATAAATGGCCAGGCGCACAATCAGGCATTGATCTACGTTACGCCCATATACTGTATAGCATGTTCCCTCGGATCAGAGAGGCTCCAAAATCATGGTAGCAGCTGTCGCCATGGTCCCGCTCCATGTTCTGTGATACCATGTTCATCTTGCTACACTCTGCGGTGCCCAGCTACATCCTGCTGTGCCTTGTAATGCCCACAGTGCCCTGCTATGCCATGAACTATTACAAAGAACTGCTACAAACTACTATTTTTTCTATTTTTGTTATTTCCACTCTTCATTCTGACCCCAACCGGCCTGTCAGACACCGCCTACCAAGAGCCTGGGTCTGACCGAGGTTTCTGCCTAAAAGGAAGTTTTTCCTCGCCGCTGTCGCACTGTTGCTGCTAGGAGGAAAACTACTAGAACTGTTGGGTCCTTGTAAATTCTGGAGTGTGGTCTTTAGCTCCTCTATCTGTAAAGTGTCACGAGATAACTCTCGTTATGAGTTGATACTATAAATTAAATTAATTTGAAATTTAATTTAATTAAATTCAATTGTGTATATATATTGATATTAACGGCCTATGGTTACGCCACACTTACGCATGATGTTTGTTCCAGCTGTAAACCTGCTGCAAGAGAGAAGGAGGGGATACTGTGAGAAAATAATGTTCATTTTAAGAAGAAAAAAATAGGCTGGGTGGGGCAAATCTTTTTTGGATGAGGCACCCTGATAAATTTGAAGTATGCAAAACACTGTCAGATCTGAGCTCACTTACTTGGCTCTGCTGTCTTGTAAATGTTAAGACTCTCTCGTGGAATTTCAATAATCAGACAACTAAGGGTGTAGGAGAGCAGACTGTCATGAGAAAAAACCATTAACTGACTAGGGTGAAATGTTGATAGTAATGTCATTGTCATTCTAAAACTTGAGTTGTGTAGATAGGGGATGCTCCCACATTAGAGAATGTAATACTGCCACGATAATATTAAATCAAATGTTGACCTTAGTGCTGCATTGAATATGATCTTGAAGTCTTTGAGGTTTATTACTTAATATGAATCATATTATCTTCACCCAATGAGTCCTGAGGATCGCTGGTGTACTCTGACTGTAATTTAATCAAAAACAGGAAATGACACCAAAATGTAAAAGTGTCATGACTGTGTTTTAAGTTGTTAAACTGTTCCATACCATTTTATTAGCATAAAGAAGACAGATGTTGAGATCTGAAAGCCTGCCGCTCCTCATGCATGAGAGGTCGTTTAGCAGAACATAATTAACAGAAGGCAAAACAGAGTCTGAACTGATACTGATGCATTCAACTCTTTTGTCTTCTTATCTGGTATAAAGTTAAAGTACAACAACTAAACTGTTTTGGACACAGATGTGTTTGATTTGTTCTTCTTAGTTCCTGGCTGCCAGAATTTAACTTTGCAGGGTGACAGATTGCCAACACGATCCAATAAACAAGCTACTCAGGAGATCATATGACTTTTGTTTGTGGGTCCCATTTGGCTTCTAAGTGGGCAGCGTGAAGCAAAATTAAGTAAATGCAGTAAAGTGGAACGTGTTGCTATGTTTGCAGCACAGAAAACCAACCAGGTGTGATTGCATCTCAAGCATGGTCATTAATAGGCCAGTCTCGCTCAACGGATGTAAGTTGCTGGGATGAATCCATGCAGAATTTTATTTGAGGTACTTTGGAGAGCCAAAGGATCATATTGTCTTGTGTGTAGTGATGTGTGTTTTTTATCATTTATGTAGACGTCATAAAGAGAGTTGGGAACAATGCTGGCGATTCATTTTTCAATCTGTAATAAATTAATGGTTTTTCTATTTCATACACATGGATTAGTTTTAGTTATTTTTAGTTGTGACGACAGAACATCTAGAAAGAAGCATTGTACTGTTGGGGGAATATGACTAAACCCCAACACATCCTTTATATGAATTACCTCAGGTGGTGATGAAGATGGAGACATGAGACATAAAATGGGTCGAGAGACAATATCTGTCACTGTCTCTTCATTGTTTTTGATCCCTGACTCCTCTGTCTCTTGAGGAGGAGGAAGCCCTGCTGAGTGAGATGGATGTGACCGGCCAGGCCTTCGAGGACATGCAGGAGCAGAACAGTCGCTTGTTGCAGCAGTTGCGGGAGAAGGACGACGCCAATTTCAAGCTGATGAGTGAGCGGATCAAATCTAACCAGATCTACAAGCTGCTGAAAGAGGAGAAGGAGGAGTTGGCTGACCAAGTTCTCACATTCAAAACTCAGGTGACTTATGACTTCTTAACCTGGAAATGCAGCAGTGATGGTTTTAATTGTGTCAAGGCCACTAAACATATAAACTATCCTATAAAACTAAAACTATAAACCGTTACTGTCCCTCTCCAGGTGGATGCCCAGCTGCTAGTTGTGCAGAAGCTAGAGGAAAAAGAGGGTGTCCTCCAGAGCACACTTGCCGCTCTGGAAAAAGAGCTGGCTGTCCGGACACAAGCACTAGAACTCAACAAGAGGAAGGTGAGGAGAGAGATGCCATCACTCATATTGTCAGCTCTTGCATTTAAGGTTTACCAATCACCGGATCATTTGATTGCTGCCAGATGTTGATGTTCCTACATATAAACACTGCATTATAAAAGGATCTGGATAATAGCATGTGTTGAAAGTCAAACTTCATTTTGGTGTATTCGGGTGCTCGTGAGACGTACTGACATCCAAGATTTGTTGGGTTGCTTCCACAAAACATTGCATTAATGAGCTACATGGTTTGCAAATGAAACAAACCTGTCTGTCCCACACTTTTGCAAGTAGCTAAGCATCTACTTTTGGGACACACCTTTACCTCTGCTAACATTGCCCAAGTGTCTGTCAAGACAACAATTTTGCACTGCTAATGAGGTCATCTTGGGTGTTTTTTCACATTTGAGTTTCAAGCAGAAACAACCATGACAAACAAATCAAACAAAACAGAAAACACACAAAAGGAGCTGCTTACTTTAACTGAAACCAGTGGTTCCCTGGCAGCTATAAAGAGGATCTAAAACAGTCGTCAGACATGGAAAATATACCCAATCTTGAGTAAATTGGATAAAACATGCAAAATGTTTAAGTTTGTACACAACTAAATCTTGGTAGTTGAAGCACAAAGAATGGACTTTTTATCCAAGCTTACTGTACTACCACTACATTACAGCTCAGGAATTCCATCATTAGGTGTTTTTTTATTGAGTGTGTCCGGTTCCTTCCCTGCTGCAGGCGGTGGAGGCTGCCCAGCTGGCAGAGGACCTGAAGGTGCAGCTGGAGCACACGCAGGCCAAGCTTAAGGAGATCCAGGTCTCTGTGGCTGAGAACCGCACCGCCCGGGAGAGGGAGAGCAGCAACCTAAAACGAGCACAGGTATGTTGTATTCCATCACTGGGGATAATACCTTCAAACTCTTTCCGAAACTCTCACCTGTTACTCCTACAGTTCTGATTGGATGATCACATCGGGAGTTTAACAACCTTACTCTTGATGCCTTTTAGGAGGATCTGTCGAGGCTGAGGCGGAAGCTGGAGAAACAGAAGAAGGTGGAGGTGTACTCTGATGCTGACGAGATCCTGCAGGAGGAGATCAACCAGTACAAGGTCAGGAAGAAAGAACTTGTTCTTTGATGCATAGAAATGTATGGCTTTAAGCAACCTGTTAGTGTCTAGAAGGGTTTTAAAAACACCAACAGCTGTATGGCACAATCTGCAATATACTATTTTTGTTTTGTGATCACTTTTTTTAAATGTTTTATTTAAAGAGCCAAATAAAAATGCAAAACATTGGTCCAGATGAAAACACACACAAAAGTACACTACACACACCGAAGAAGGCCCAATGCACCTATTCCAAAATCCTTCCTTGCGATCAAATGTTTCACTCTGAAATAAAGTCAGTATTCGGCACATATACAATGGACTTTTTTTTTTCTGTCTTCAGGCCAAGCTGCGCTGCCCCTGCTGCAACACACGAGACAAGGAGACGGTGCTCACCAAGTGTTTCCACGTATTTTGCTACGAATGTCTGAAGATGCGTTACGACACCCGACAGAGGAAGTGCCCCAAGTGCAACTGTGCTTTTGGAGCCAACGACTTTCACCGCATCTATATCACCTAATTCACAGACAGAGGAGTTAAAGAGAAAACTGAAGAGAGAACCAAAGGAGACAAACGAAAAGACAAGACTTTTACTCAAAAAGGCGGACATTTAAGGGATATCAGATGAGATGTTTCCCAGTTTTAATCTCTCTTCTGAAAGACTTGTTTTACCGCATCATTGCCAGTTGGTGATTTGACCAAACAGATAGTGAAACATCTGACTGAGTGTTGTGCTGTAGTTAATAAACAGTTGTTTTGTGCCCACAGTGATATTCTTACATGTTGCACTGCTCTGCACTGTTTTTCTGTCCTTGCCATACTTACCATGTTAAACATTCTCTTTTAACAAGCTGGGCCCACTTTTAAATATATATTTTTTTAATGTATTGCAAAACTTGGACCTGCTGCGGTACATGGTTGATCTTAATGAAGGGTTTCTTTGAATTGTTTTGTCCTGCTGGTTTTTGGAAATCCCGTGAAATCAGTGAAATTTAAATTTCAAAATTAAAGGAATTCATGCTTTACAAACTTGAGAACTGCATGTGCAAAACTAAATATGTTTCTAATATATAAAGTACAACAGCCAGAATTCTGGAACTTCCTTGGTTAGGCTATAGTATTAACAATGCTTGAGAGACCTCCGCTAGTTTGGCACCCAGTCAGCACATACAGGAGTGTTTGGATCACTGTGTGTGTGTGTGTGTGTCTCCTGTTGCCATGGTTCCTACTGGAGAGTTTGACACAACATCTGCAGCTTATAGTGCCTCATTACTGATGAAATCACTGCAGTGGAAAGTCAGCTCATATGGGTGTCCTTAGTGGGCTGTGCTGCTCCAGGTCCTCTTTAAGGTTAGCCGTGACAGTAGAGTACAAAAACATCTGTTTAACAACATGCTTCTTACCTAATTGAGCCAATGAAACCCCTTTTCCTCTATTTGGATGATGTGAACTATTTACTGGGAGGTTTGGTTAGCGTCTGTTTGACGTTAGCTCTTGTGGGAAAGGCACTTTGCACCATGTAGCACACACATAAAATGTTCCAGGCTGCAGAGAAACAGTTGATATGTATATATATATAAAGAAAAAAAAAAGTTTTATCAGGCATTTATGAGCAGTTAAGTAAGACTTCTTCAAGAATTGGCTATTATGTTTGCAAAAATAAAGAGTAACTTCGATTGGTAGTAATACCTTGGCAGTGGTTGTTTACTCATGTAAATGTGCATAACCTGTCATATGTAAAATAGTAGTTTTTGACTTTGTGCTAAGTCATCATTTGTATGCCACACAGCAACAGATGTTGTAACTGATTTTCTTCATTAGTATATGAGACAATGTTGTGACAGGGGCCAACATGATAGCACTCCAGGCACGAGTTCACTGGCTGTGTTTTTGCATATTTGTGCTGCAGCAACAGACTACACCCAACCCCAGACACTAATAACACCACTCTGCGTCAGAGACCCTCACTGTTCAAATGTCAATTTCCAAAAGGAAAAAAAAACAACCATCGCAGTTGTTTATGTGTACAGGGCACTCAAGTAGACCAAGATAAAAACGCATCTTATCTCACTTTAACTTTGAACCGACTTTCCCAAAGGCTTTAAAAGCTGATAGTTTTTCTAGCGAATGCCATCTGTTTTTGCCTCAGTTGCTGTTCCTCTTTCTCTGTGCATGGGACCAAGGCTCGTGCCAGAGAGTTGTGTTTTTTGGCAGAGAAGAGAGAATGACGTCGACAGGCGTGGTAATAACAATGAGAAGACTATTAAATCCAGACTACACAGGCTCTCTGGTTTAAAAAAAAAATGTGGAGAAAACCTGCAGGGCGTGGCCATAAAATATGAAATGTATGTATTAAAATTCTCATACCTGAGGTGGTTTAATTGAAACTTTCACTTGAAGGGAAGCAAATGAAACCGCATATTTTGGTAGAAGAGTTTCCTGTGAGTCGGTTGGTGCGCACAGAGAATCCGAGCAGTACAGTACATAGGAAATGACTCATAGGAGTTGAACTGTTAGCGTGGGTGTGTGCGCTATTAAAACAAGACTCAGACTCCTCCGGGTGACTCACTCTGATGCTCGCTTTTCCATGTTGAAAACCAGCACGGATTGTTAATCAGATGAACTTTCGGGAATTGTGTAGCCGACAGCAAGCAGCTTTTTCCCCGCAGACATCATGGCTTCAAACGCTCTCTGCGCGCTGTGCGGACTCCTGATAGCGACTGTGATCAGTGTGTACGGTGTGAGCGCACAGAAAAGTAAGTAATCTGAGTGTTTGCGTTTTAGAGTTATATACTTGAGTTTTTTTTTTGTAAAATGAAAATTAATTCATTTATTTGTTTAACTGTGACTACAAAACATTTTTTTTTTCCATTTATACATTTGATTTCTAAACATTTGTTGGGTATCCTTGTTTCTGTGAACATGGATTAGTCTGGTGGTCTGGTCTCCCTGTAATGGAGTCACAGTGGGTCTGCTTACAAAGCCGCTTCCTTTACCAGCTGCATTTCTCACCGGTTCCGCATTCCGATCGCCTTATTTCATCCGTGTCTTTCGGTAAGGACACATGGATAGAGGGCACTGCCTCTGTCCATTGCGCTCAAAGATATATTTTAACTATTTCAAACCAACTTAAAAAAAAGGCAGTTTTTGACTTGGTTTCCACAGTAGTTTGAAGTTCGGATTTAATCCCAGTGATGAACACCAGACTCAGATTGCACTGAGAACCTAAAATCTTAAATAATAATTGCATGGGTTAGGAATTTTCTTAGGCATTGAAGTTACCAAATGCATTTTAACTCACAAAATCAAAACATGCTCGGTTTAGGTCTCATATCCCTATGAAACCATGGCTACATCTGGACATCAGCTGCTGGTCCACCCACCCCTTTCCAGTGACAAAACACAGCACCCCCACACCCAAAAACACCCTTTGTCAGGCGATGGTGCTGAGATTTGCCCAGGTCTTCTGCTTGGGAACACAGAAAAATGGTTCCAGACTTGTTCTTGTTTTTTCTGATTTAAAGTGCTGAATCATAAGACACCTTGGAGTAGTCAAATGATAATCCTTGTTGCTTAAATATAATGCTGACTGATGGTGTTTCCATTCATGAATGTGTGAAAACAACCCCAGCAGAAAAAATTCTGTCTTAACCTAAAGTTAATAAACATGGTTGAGATTTAATCAGCAGTTTCAGGTTGTTATCTGATTTGAGCAACAAAAACTCTGCTCCAGTGTGGTTTTGGTGTGGACTGAGGTCAACTAGCAGTCAATGTTCAGTTCCTCTCTGTGACCTTTTGAACCCTCGAGCCGGAGAAAAGCTGGACGATGTTGGACTGAGGTCCTCAGGAGAAATGCTTACAAGAACTCTGACACATTGTTGCTGTGACCACAGCTATAAAATGAGTCAGTCCAGCTCTGCAAGCGGGCGGGCAGGCTGTGGAGGATGGAGAGTCTCCAGGGGCCTGAGCATGTGGCTGTAACATAACCAGGTCAAAATGCTTTAAACATGACTTTTTCAGCGAGTGCCTTTTGGCTGCAGCTGGTAATGACTTAATAACATTAATTAATTATTAATGACATTAATAATGACTTAAAATCACTGGTTGACAGGTGTTGCAGTTCTACCAAAGAGACATATACCCATAGACTTCCTATATATGTATTTCACAAAGATTAGAGAAAGGTTAGCTCCACCTTAAACAGCAACAACAGTACAATGCTACTTATGCATTGATGCATCAGTATTAACAATCCAGTGTCATAAATAATATCACATCATCCACAGGAGACATTTTTCTTAAGAAGAGTCTTTCACTTTTTAAACGTACTTTTTGCTTATAATACTTCTGTACTTCTACTGAAGTAGAGTTTTGAATGCAGGTCTCTTAAATGTACTGGAGTATTATTATATTACAGAGTAGTACTAATACTACATTGTAATTACAATAGAAAACATGTTGTAAACGTCACTTGGATGTCAGAGTTCAGACCATTACTATATATTTTAGCCTCGGCCACAGTGTACGAATGTGTGTGAATGGTGAATGTTTCCTGTACTATGTAAAAGCGCTTTGAGTAG
>NC_045753.1:21741925-21744362 GCF_008692095.1 Etheostoma spectabile
GACTAGAAAAGCGCTATATAAATACAGCACATTTACATTTACATTTACATTAATAGCACTTAAAAAAAATCACAGAAACTTGCAGCTTTTTTGATGCTGTGCAGCACTATGTTCAAACCAGTTCTGAGTATTCACACTAAAAGAAGAATGACGATTGTGATTACACACCGTTCTACACATTACTTTCTTGTTTCCTTTATGTGTAACCCCGTCATATCTGGTATAGTTTCACTCATCTCATTAGCTGGAATTTGTGTTGTAACCCTGTTTTTAAAAAGTTGTTTTGTCAGCTCCTCAGCTCGATGTTAGAATTTTCATTTTGTGGTTTTGTTTTCATTGAAGTGGCCACAATTTCCAATGCATACATTTAACTACTTTTGGTTTACGTCAGACTCATCTCTATGGTAGTTTTGGTATTGCTTTCAGTGGTGAGCAAAGCAGCCAGTTTGAACATGACATTTATCACAAATGATGACTCAATTTAGGCTTGAGGTGGTTCCTTGTTATAATTATGGAAAAGTTGTTCATGTAACTACATGTGTGGCACAGAGTAGGAAGAACGATAATCATTATCCCTATTTCCTTGTTACACTATCTGAAACTTTGGTATTGTTTCATTCATTCTAGAATAGGCAGCCGTCTGTGTTGTAATATTGTTTTGTAGAGGTCAACTGGAGGTCACAATATTCACTACTTGATGCATGACCATGGGGTATCAATGCAAATGTGCCTCTTAGGCAAAGCCATAAACCAGCAGAGCAACCCTTAATTATTAAGACATTATCTACTGTACACACAGCTTGCAATTAGTGTTAACTGTGTCACATCTTCATGCTAATTCTTTCCTTATCATTTGGTGAGTGCACGGCTTTAATTGTTCAGCTGTCTGGCTAGCAAAAGAAAGAGATGAAGCTTTCAGTTGGGTCCACAGAGGGAGACGTTTTTCTCTCAGTGCTAAACCACCGACAACTTCTTTCTCACGTTCATTTATTCTCTGGAAGTCGCACACACACAGTTACAAAACAATTCGACAGAAGCACTCTGTGAAAACACATCCTGCTTTCCACGCACTGCCTGTTCATGTACCAGAAGTAACTGAGTAATTTTCTCTCTTGCAATTAAATTGCATCAGTAGGAATTTCCCACTTTCATTTTATGAGAACATGAAAGCAAAAACGTTCCTAAAATGTACTCTATTATCCGATTCCAGCTCTCCTGCAAGTCAGTTAGTTGTGATTTTATTTTATTTTATTCCACAGTCAGAAAAGTTTGTTTCTAGAACATATTTTGTATGGTTTTTCTAAATATTACCTTTGTGGCAAAATCACAATACACTTTGGGAAGTACATCAAGCAAACCAAAATGAGAAAGGAAAGGAGATAGATGGCAAAATGTCTGTCATAAAATTGTCCTAAAAACAATCCTAGTATTGTATTTCATAAATAAGTCATAAAAACAGTCACACGTCATAAACATGTCAAAATATACTTTGGCATAAACATTTCTTAAAAAGTCATGAAAATAGTTATATGTCATTAAAATGTCTTAAAAAAGTCATAGTTTTGTAAGTCATGAATAAAGTATGGCAAATAAAGTGATAAAAAAATCATAGTGAAGTGTGAGAAAAAAAGTGATAGTATAGCATGTTGAAAAAAAGTCATAGTAAAGTATGTCGAAAAAAGTGATACAAATTCTTAGTATTGTATGTTGTAAAAAGTCATAGTATAGTATGTTAATAAAGTTAAGTGATAAAAAAGTGCTAGTATACTATGTTGAAAAAAGTGATTAAAACTCATAGTATAGCATGTCGAAAAAAGTCATAGTGAGGTATGTCGAAAAAAGTGACAAAAAGTCTTAGTATAGCACTTCGTCAAAGTCTTAGTATAGTATGTTGAAAAAAGTAATGAAAAAAGTCAAAGCATACTAGTATGTTGGATAAAGTGATGTAAGGATCATAGTATATTATGTCAAAAAAGTGATAAAAAAGTCATAGTATATTATGTTGAAAAAAGTGATGTAACAGTCATTGTATATAGCATGTTGAAAAAAGTCATAGTGTCATATGTCAAAAAAATAATAACAAAGTCATAGTTTAGCATGTCGAAAAAAATAAAAAAGTCATAATGTCGTATGTCAAAAAAAACCGATAAAAAGCCATAGAATCATATGTCGAAAGAAGTGATAAAAAAGTGATAAAAAGTATAGTATAGCAAGTCAAAAAAAGTTATACAGTCCCTGACAAAAGTCTTGTCGCTTATCTATTTTGTAGAAACACCTGCTATTAACCTGACTTTTAATGAATCAATTTGTGTAAGAAATAGCTCATATGAAAAGCTAAAACCCTCCCAAAGGATGTTCAATGCACTGAAATAAATTAGTTTCACTAAAAAAAGATTTATTAGGTATAAAAGACAGAAAGGTCAAATTTTGGCAAGAC
>NC_045753.1:21744372-21745075 GCF_008692095.1 Etheostoma spectabile
TCGCCTTTACATAAATTGAACAAATTTACTGCAAATACTAAAATATGTCAGAAAATTAAATAGCGGTGCTGTGAGATCCAAATTTAATATCTTGAACGGCCTTCACATGACGCATTGAGCTGGCTGCCATCCATGCGGTTGGCAAAGATTATCAATGTATTGATGAAGTCACTAGCGAATAGAAAGGAAACGCAGCTTGTGAGTTGTGCCTCCATGCGCTCGTCAGGTCATCAATATTCTTTGGTTTGGTCTTCCATGCTTCTTTCATCCTACCCACATATGTCAATGAGTTCATGTCTGGTGACTGGGCCGGCCAACTGGAGCATCTTGATCTTCTTCGCCTTGAGGAACTTTGGAGATGGAAGTATGCGATGGAGCGACCATCCTGCGGGGAATTTGGCCTCTTTTATGGTTGGGAATATAAGCGGTAGCTAAGATTTCTTGGTATTTGAGACTATTGATGTTGCCTTCCACCTGCAGTCTTCGCACCAACCCCTTAGAGGATCTCTCGCACCATCCTATTGGATGGTACGCACCAGACCAGGAGTTTTCGCCACCCAACTTCACTGTTTTCTGGGTGAATCTTGGATCCATGCGGGCTCCAGTAGTTCCCCTTCGAGAGGAACTCAAACTGCGTCGGTTACGACATTATGGGAACGCCTTTAGGCATGACAGAGCTGAATGCGAATGAAAAGTACTCCAA
>NC_045753.1:21745085-21745277 GCF_008692095.1 Etheostoma spectabile
CCTAGTGAGAACGGTAGCATGTGACGGTACAACCGTAGGGGCATATAAGCAAGCCGGCACATAGCTCATTAGCTTTTTTCTAGTCAGCAACTGGATTGTTCAGACTATCTCCCTGGCCTATCAGGTGCGCGGCTTGCCTTCACCTATGGCTGTACGGGCTCACTCCACGAGAGGCATGGCGGCCTCCACGGC
>NC_045753.1:21745287-21745620 GCF_008692095.1 Etheostoma spectabile
GGAGCGTCTCTCCAGGGGGTTTGTGATGCAGCTGGCTGGGCCTCTCCTCACACCTTCTTCAGGTTCTATAGTCTGGACGTTCCCTCCGCACCCGGCACCCAGGTGCTCCCCTCCTAGTCGTGCCCACAGGTTGCTTGCACACCAGGGCAGGCGGGGGTTCGACGCGGGTTAGTGGGTATCTCGTTCCCATGGTGTCGTAACCGACGCAGTTCGAGTTCCCCTCGAAGGGGAACGTCTCGGGTTATGTATTGTACATACCCCGAGATAGGGGAACGAGACACTGCGTCGTTCCACCGCCCCTCACCCTGCCTGGAGTGCCTTGCTTCATAGAAA
>NC_045753.1:21745630-21746180 GCF_008692095.1 Etheostoma spectabile
GCTATGTGCCGGCGTGCTTATATGCCCCTACAGTTATGCCATAACATGCTACCGTTCTCACTTGGACCAATAGGATTGGAGTAGTTTTCATTCGCATTCAGCCCTGTCATGCCTAAAGGCGTTCCCATAGTGTCGTAACCGACGCAGTGTCTCGTTCCCCTATCTCGGGGAACAAGGGTTACATTCGTAACCCGAGACGGTCTCCTGCAATATTTGCGGCAACTGTGGTGTAATACAACAGAACATTCATCTGAAAAATCCACTTTCTTCCACTTTTCCATCGTCCATGCTTTTAGCAGGCTGTGGGCCTTGGCAAATGCCACACAGTTTTTCAATTGTCTTTTGTGTAGTGCTGGCTTCTGGGCACTGATTCGACCATGGAGGCCATTTCAAGACAAAATCCGACAAGTGGAAAATGGGCTGGCCTTGGATTTTTGAGCCAACAAACGGTCCTCTCGAGCAGTTGTCTTGCGGGGTCTGCCTGACTTGGGCTTGTCAAAAAACGTCTCCAGTGTCTTCAAATGTTTTTTTAATCCTCTGTGCTTGACGC
>NC_045753.1:21746190-21746311 GCF_008692095.1 Etheostoma spectabile
CATTGAAGGTGTCTGCCACATCAGCAGTGGATCTGGTCTTCAGCCTCTTGATATTCAAAACTTTAGTTTCAGGGTGAATCTTAGGCCTGTTTGCAGAGGTCTAGTTGCAGTTGATGTGAAG
>NC_045753.1:21746321-21751501 GCF_008692095.1 Etheostoma spectabile
CTGGGGTTGTTTTTATACACACCTGAGACCTAATTGATCCATTATTAGTCACACACTGTGTGACTAATAATGGATCAATTAGTCACAGTGTGTGACTAATAATGTAGTCTAGAATTTTTGACAGTGTAGTCTGTCAAAAATTGATAAATAGTCCTAGTAAATTTTGTCAAAAAAGTGATTAAAAATGTCATAGTATAGTCTGTTGAAAAAAGTGATGAAAAAGTCATAGTATAGCATGTGGATAAAAGTGATTAAAAGTCATACTATAGTATGTTGAAAAAAGTGATAAAACGTCATAGTATGACATGTTAAAAAAAAGTGATGTAAGAGTCATAATACAGTATATCAAAAAATGGATAAAAAGTTACGATATAGTGTGTTGAACAAAGTGATTAAAAAATCGAAGTATACTGTGGCATGTCAAAAAAATGATGAACAAGTCATAGTATAGTATGTTGAAAAAAAAGGTAAAAAGTCATAGTGTCACTTGTTGAAAAAAGTGATAAAAAAGTCCTTGTATAACATGTCAAAAAAAGTAATGAAAATTCTAAGCTATGTACCCTAAGAGAAAGTTGTGTTCTTTTGGCTTATTTGTCCCTTTCACTTAGTATAATTGACCTAAAAAACAAGTCTTATCAAAAAAAGTGATACAAAAAAGTCATACTATAGTATGTAAAAAAAAGCGATAAAAGTCATGGTATATTATGTCAAAAAAAGTGATAAAAGTCAAAATATAGTTTGTCAAAATAAGTGATAAAAAAGTCATGGTATAGTACTTTGAAAAAATGTGATAAAAAAGTCAGAGTATAGTTTGTTGAAATAACAGATAAAAAAAGTCTTAGTATAGTATGTCAAAAAAGTCATAGTACAGTATAGCATGATAAAAAAGGAATATAAAGTCATACTATAATTTGTCGAAAAAGTCATAGTATAGCATGTTGAAAAAAGTGATAAAAAGTCATAGTATAGTTTGTCAAAAAACAGATAAAAAAGTCATAGTATAGCATGTTGAAAAAAATGATTAAAAAGTCGCAGTATAGTTTGTTGAATAAGTGATAAAAAGTCTTAGTACAGTTTCTTCCTCAAACATATAATAATACATCTTCTGTCTTCCAGTAATAATCGTATTACCCTAAGCTATCTGACCTGCCAGAAAGGAAATAAGCATGTCAAAAAAAGTCCCGGTATAGTATGTTTAAAAAAGTGATAAAAAAGTCACGTATAGCATGTCATAAAAAGTGATAGTATAGTATATCAAAAAAAGTCATAGTATAGGATGTGATAAAAAAAAATATTAGAAAAAGGGATAGTCCTCAAAACATAAAGGAATTAAATTGCCAATCTTCCATCTTCTAACCATTCTCTAATCACCCTAAGCTATGGGACCCAACAGAAGACTGTGTTGTTTTGGCTTATTTGTCCCTTTCACTTAGTATATTTCACTTGAAAAACAAGTCTTAGTATAGTGCATAAAAAAAGTGATAAAAAAGTCAGAGTATAGTTTGTCAAAATAACAAATAAAAAGGTCATAGTACAGTATGTCAAAAAGATCATAGTAAAACATGATGAAAAAAAAGTGATATAAAGTCATACTGTAGTTTGTCAAAAAAAGTAATAGTATTGTATGTCGAAAAAAGTGATAAAAAGTCAAAGAATAGTTTGTCAAAATAACAGTTAAAAAAGTCATAGCATAGTATGTCAAAAAAAGTGATTAAAAAGTCACAGTATAGTTTGTTGAATGAGTGATAAAAAGTCTTAGTGTAGTAGTCTAAGTTTGTTGATTAAAGTGAGTCATAATATAGTATGTCAAAAAAGTAATAAAAGAAAGACTTAGTGCTGTATATCAAATAAAGTGATATAATAGTCATAGTATATCGAAAAAATAGCATAGCATAGTATGTTGAAAAAAGTGATGCAACAGTCATAGTATAGCATGTCAAAGAAAGTCATAGTAAAGTATATTTAAAAAAGTGATAAAAAGTCATAGTATAGGATGTGATAAAAAAAAAAGATAAAAAAAGGGATAGTCCTCAAAACATAAAGGACTTGAACTGCCAATCTTCTGTCTTCTAAATAGGCTCCAATCACCCTAAGCTATGGGACCCAACAGAAAACTGTGTTGTTTTGGCTTATTTGTCCCTTTCACTTAGTATATTTCACTTAAAAAACAAGTCTTAGTATAGTACATAAAAAAAAAAGTGATAAAAAAGTCAGAGTATAGTTTGTCAAAATAACAAATAAAAAAGTCATAGTATAGTATGTCAAAAAGGTCATAATATAACATGATGAAAAAAAGTGATATAAAGTCATACTGTAGTTTGTTGAAAAAAGTCATAGTATTGTATGTCAAAAAAAGTGATAAAAAGTCAAAGAATAGTTTGTCAAAATAACAGTTAAAAAAGTCATAGCATAGTATGTCAAAAAAGTGATTAAAAAGTCACAGTATAGTTTGTTGAATGAGTGATAAAAAGTCTTAGTATAGTAGTCTTAGTTTGTTGATTAAAGTGATAGAAAATACTTAGTATAGTATGTCGAATAAAGTGAGAGTCATAGCATAGTATTTCGAAAAAAAGTGATAAAAAGTCAAAGTATAGTTTGTCGAAATAACAGATAAAAAAGTCATAGTATTGCATGTTGAAAAAAGTGATTAAAAAGTCACAGTATAGTTTGTTGAATGAGTGATAAAAAGTCTTAGTATAGTAGTCTAAGTTTGTTGATTAAAGTGATAGTCATAGTATAGTATGTCAAAAAAGTAATAAAAGAAAGACTTAGTGCTGTATATCAAAGAAAGTGATATAATAGTCATAGTATATCGAAGAAATAGCATAGCATAGCATAGTATGTTGAAAAAAGTGATGCAACAGTCATAGTATATCATGTCAAAGAAAGTCATAGTAAAGTATGTTTAAAAAAGTGATAAAAAGTCATAGTATACCATGTTGAAAAAGTGATTAAAAAAAGGTCATAGTATAGTGTTGCAGAAGGTGATAAAAAGTCTTAGTATGGTATGCAAAAAAGTCAGCATGATAATAAAAGTGATATAAAAGGTCATAGTATAGTATATAGAAAAAAGTGATAAAAAAGTTATACTATACTGTCGAAAAAAGTGATAAAAAAGTCTTAGTATAGTATGTTGAAAAAAGTCATGGTACAGTACGTTAAATAAAGTGATGAAAAAGACTTAGTATAGGATGTTGAATAAAGTGATGTAAGAGTCATAGTTTAGGATTTCAAAAAAAAGTAACAAAGGGTGCAGTATGTTGAATAAAGTGATGCAACAGTCATGGGATGTAGCATGTCAAAAATGTCATAAACCCAGTATAGCATTTAGAAAAAAGTCATAGTATAGCTTGTCGATATAAGTGTTATGAAAAGTCATTTTACAGTATATTAAAAAAAAGTAATAAAACATTCATACAATATTGTCCAAAAAAGTGATAAAAAAGTCTTAGTAAAGTATATTGAAAAAGTCATGGTATAGAATGTTGGATTAAGTAATGTAAGTATCATAGCATAGTTTTTTTTTTAAAAGTGATAAAAAGTGATAGCATATTATGTCAAAAAAAGTGATGAAAAAGTCACTGTATAGTATGTCAAAAATGCGATAACAAAGTTATTGTATAGTTTGTCGAAAAAAGTTTAAGTATGTCGAAAAATGTGATAAAAAGTCCTACTATAGTTTGTCACCAAAAGTCTTAGTATGGCATGTCGAATAAAATGATAAAAAGGACTTATAAAGTGATAAAAAAGACTTACGTATAGTATGTTGAAAAATTGAGTCATAGTATATTATGTCAAAAAAGTGATAAAAAAGACTCAGTACAGTATGTTGAATAAAGTGATGTAAGAGTCATAGTATAGTATGTCAAAAAAGGGAAAAAAAAGTCTTGGTATAGTAATGTTGAATAAAGTGATAAAAAAGTCATAGTATAGTCTGTTAAATAAAGTCATTAAAAAATGTCACAATAGTACGTCCAAAAAAGTCATGAAATACTCAGAGTAAAGTATGCCACAAACATTTCATAAAAACAGTCATATGTTAAAAAGAAGTATGTTATGAATCATATTTTATAACAAAAATTCAAAAAAACAGTCATAGTATCTCATAAAAAAATCACAGTACGCTCTTTGATATAAAAATCCTTCAAGACCCCCTGGAGGGTTAGGTCACAAAAAGTGGACATTGAAAATCTCCCCCCCAAAATGTTAAGTGTTCTCATGGCCCTGCTCAACATTAAAATATTCCATAAATCATAAAAATTGTTTTGTACTCAAAACTAAACCTCTGATGTTTCGTTGTGTGCAGGTCAGTGCGGCAGATTAGAGTTTTGGAACCCAGATTTCGACGTTTGTGTGCCCTGTGCATCATGCAAGCAGTACCCAAAGACCCCGTCATGCAACACATGTAAGACAGTGAATCAGGAAATGTATTTATACAGCGATGTCCTTTCTTTCAGTGTTAAAGTTCTTTTCCTTCGTCCAACAGGTAAATCTGTGGATGAGACACCAGACGTGTGGAAACTGGCAGCCATTACCAGCTTCTCAGTGCTGGCTGTGGTGCTGGTCGGTGCTGCGCTGATTATCGGGGTCATGGTGCATCGACGCAAGTCACACAAACGGCCTCTACGTGGTGAGATTCTTTTCAACATGAAATCTGATGTTATTCGTACTAGAATAAGATGAAATATACATATTTCACCCTGACTCAAAAAGAATGGTTAGATTTGAAAATAGTGTTCTTTTGATTGGCAAAATAAAAATTCTAGTGTCAAACATGGTCTAAGTTTTTTTCAACCCCAGGTAACAATTAAGAAATTGTCATGAACCATCAATACAAAATTTGTAATTTTGACATTCCACTGCATTACCTGGAATCCCAGAATAGAAAAGTTTTTCTCAATGCCTGATTTCAGTGGGGCTTTGATTTGCTTTTTCTTCTGTTCCAAATATTTTGGGACCATTGTACCAGAGGTGGCGACGACAATTATCAAGTACATGAGTGAAAACAGTATTTGTGTGATATTCCAGGCTAAAAGAGATGAGTTATTGATGACAAAGATTACTTTGGGGATAAGCAATGCTTTAAAATCATGTTTGCTGGTGTAAAGCGATTCTTAGTAATCATGAGCAAGGTTCAAGGTTCAAGAGTCTTTATTATCCCCAAGGGGCAATTTGTTGTG
>NC_045753.1:21751511-21769171 GCF_008692095.1 Etheostoma spectabile
GTAACACACAGGTTATACAAAACAACAGCCATACATCTAAAAATAAAATACAACATGCTGTGTGCAGTTCCCTTTTCTGGCATGAAAGCTTTGCAGCTTTGCAGTGGTGTCACAAACCATCAAACATGATTATTGTCTCTTCTATTGAGAGACTATATGCCTGCATTACAGAAACCATTTTAATGTGTCACAGTAATAAAAGCACAGGTGCAAACAATTTAATTCATTTCATTGAATTGCTTCAGTTTCAGGGTCCTGTATTGTGACCCATAACAGAGCAACGTTAATGTTATCAGTAACACCTGTGCTATTCCCACTATGATAAGTCAAAATGTCTGCTGTGAAAAAGGCCTATTGCAGACAATGTAGATATGCCATCACTATGCTGGGATGGTAAAAATGCTAATTTCTGTCTTGATTTATTACAGAACCCATTGAAGAAACTGCGGGGCCACTTTATCAAGCTTAAACATTTCAGTAGGTATACTTTTCACTTTGTCACAATATATGAATTTGAATTACAGACTTTTGTAAGTAATATGTGAATCTACTTTTGTGACTGTAATCATTGGCATGGCCTCCACAGCCTCATCTTCATCTGGAAACAGATGTGACAGAACCAAGGAGCAACTGGTTCAGAATCCGGATGGAGGAACCTCTGGACCATGAACTGTATACTCTGACTGCAGGGTATCTCTTCACCAGAATTGGACCATTTTAATTTATTAGACTGTTGAGAGAAGAGATGTGCCCAGATCTCACGCTCAGTGTTGGTTCGCACAGTGACCACAGGAGGGACTCTCACACCTCTGTATAGTAAAAACAATAGATATAGTGGTATCATTCTCAGATATTGTGCCTTTATATTCCACTTAAGTAATATTTTGGTCTGGACGACCTTTGTTGGTTTACAGATGTTTGATTCAAATACTTCCTTCAGAGAGATGGATGCTTTCCAAATTCTGTATTGTATTTTCCAGCAGGACTCCGATGAATGTAACACAGCTCCTGCTGCCTGCAGGCCTGCAGTTTGACCTTCCGCTATTCAGCGGGGTCAGACGGGTTTATCTACTTGTCATTTACCATGATACCCTCTTAAAGATAAATCACATGTGAACTGTTAGGCACATTAAGGCCATTTGAATGTAGCTACTTTAACAGTGAGTGAAATGTATTCTAGCCTCCGTCCCTGCCAGTATCTGTGTGTACCTGCTCTTTTAGTCGCCTGAGCAAGCTGTAGATGAACAGTCACTGTTACTGGGTCTCCTGAGATCAACACCGACCATTTATTGCAGGTTATTACAATAATGTCTGTTTTAATGTGTTTTTAATTATGTTTTAGGAGATGTTAGCTGGACTTTTCTTTCTGTCACAACCCCAGAACTCCCAAGTTATTGTCCCTGCACTTGTAGGGCAGGATGTTTGAAACACTAGACACAATATCCCAAACTGCTAACGTGTGGGAATGTCGCAAGGAATGTACTGTAGTAAAAGAAATGACACCTACAGCACTTTAGGTGGAGCTACACAATCACTATGCTTACTCAAACTCTGACCTGTCGAATCGTTTCAGATCTGAAGATATACGTCAGATCTACGTTTGTTATTTTGTAGCCAGCGAGAACCATGGTGGCCAGGGTTGTTGTTTTCCACCTTTTTATAGTTCAGGATGTTTTCTATCTTCAAAGCAACAGCACTATGTGGTTACTGATGTTTTTTGGAGACCGACTGTGTTTTTAGGTCATATTTTGGATAGATGTCTGCTTGTGGGTATACCGCTTGCCCTCTGGCAGCAAAATTAGGGAATTACTTAAAATACAGACACTTCCTTTTATTTTATTTTTTTTAGATCTGTATATTATTTATTTTGTTTTAAATATCTTGAAGCGTTGTTTTGGATCAACTGCAGTTGTCAAGCACATTTTTAAAGGGACTCCAGTGAGGGTTTTTGTTAAACTTCCACCAGGCCAGCTAACAATGATACTGAGCAATAACTAACATTTTCTTATTATTCCTCTTGCTTTCTATTTCTGATTGTATATACTGTACATGCACTGGCTTTACTTAATGCAATCTTATAAACTGCTCTTTGTACCAAATGTATTTTAATAAAACTGACAATTTCCAATTATATCGCAAGTTTTGTTAATATGCAAACTGCTCCATTTTCTGGTATGTACCATTTATCTTAAGCATGTCAATATGTACAGAAAGACAACATACATTCATTGTCATTTGGAAGAATATGGACAAAAAAAAAACACATTGTACTTTCCAAGTTTTTTAATTCAACTACTTTCATTTCAATAATTTGCTTATATTCTAAACTAAGTTCTAACAAAGAAGTAAAAATCGACGTTTCAGAGTGACAAAATAGTTATATAAATATGAATTGAGAGCAGACATTTTTGAGCACTGAAAATCCAATAAATCAGAACATGTGGTATATGCTTTATTACACAATAGCTAATCTAGCAGTTTTCTCCTGCTGAGTAAAATCTGAATGTACATAGATCCAACCAATATTTTCCTGGAAATATTTACAGAGAGAGCTCTGAGATTAACACAAGCCACAAATACCAGGCTGTGGCTGTGATCAATGACAGAGGAGTGAACATGTTAAGTGCCACAGGGAGATTAGATGGCGAACATTGTAAAAAATAAGTTGATAGTTTAAACTCAAATATGCATGTGTCGTTTACATGTAGGCTACCGTGGCATACAAATATGTTACAGTAAGATAATCTAAATCGTTACAATTAATACACATAGGATTTTATATCGTGTCAGAAAATGGCAAGTTGCCATGATTTGTCAAGGCTAGTGTCAGTATACTGAAACTGCTGCACTGCACTTGAAAACATGACAAAACAAATGAGATGTACTTTTTCATGCACTGGAACAATACTTTCAGCATATTGCTTAAATATTACAACCCGCAAACTAGCTGAGGTGAACTATTGAACAGTCGACTCTTTGCCTGCCGAAACCCAGACAGACGACAGGTCAGTTATAGACTTCCTGTCCTCCTTAGGCTACGAGTGTCACATCTACAAATACAACTCTGAAAACAAGAAACTGCAGAGAAACGACAATTTTCTGGAGAAAACAGCTTCTGCGAACTAAAAAGTAAAACCTTAAAATTGATGCTTCATCCATTCCATTTGAACTGATAACTATCTCTATCATGACAGTGTATTCTCTACAATTAAGCTGCATGAGGCATTACGTAGCAGTCGCTAGGTAGGCAGGGCTTTCCATGAGGTATTTCATACTTCGGACCAGCGCCAAACATACATGAAATGTAATGTATAAGGCATAAAGAAAATCTAATTTCAGACTATATTATAAAATCAAAGGCCATGTGTTCTTTAAAGATAGATTTCTGATAAGAAACTACTTAAAGAACAGCAGGCACATTAGTCGACTTGGCAAAAAAATAACCCAGAGAATTAATAATTGCACATTTCTTTCACAAAACGTAAAGTGGTTCATGAACAGGACAGTGAAAATAAAACTGGTTAGTCCTTATTAATCCATAAAGTCCTGGTGTGTTTGTAGTAATACTTGTGCTTGGAAGAATTTCTTTTAAAAATACAGTCACTATATGTGATTGTAATAAAAGCCTTTGTGAAGGAGGAAATCCATGGAGACAAAAAGGAACCACTTTCACTTCACTGTTGCAATACTTCTGTTACTGCTTTAAGACGTTTTAACGGTTGGCAGTTGAAGAGGTTCACAAATCAGAAGATATAATTTAAAAAAAATCTAATTATGCAATGGGCAACATAAAATCAACATTGCGGTTTACATTACATAACAAGTACAGTGAGAGAGGACTTTTGTTCACATTAAAATGCTACAATTGACATACATTTTAGGCACTGGCACTTTAACATAACTGATACTCCTCAAAGATTTTAAAATGGATGATAATTCAACAGCATACACTGCAGAGCTGGAGCTGCAGCTAACTGTTTAAGTGACTTTGACAGCCATTACATAAGCTAAATTATGAGTGTTGAAATGGCACAATTTGAAAAGAAAATGCTCAGATCAGAAACTGATTATCTACAATGTTCACATCAGGTATGTTCCTTTCGAAGGTTTATCCTGAGTGCTGCCAGTAATGCTCGGCTCATTCATTCCTGCCTGTTGTAACAGAACTATAAAAGTAAATACAAATCGATTGATGGCGTTCCTTAAAAGGCTACATTAGCTTTAGAAGACTTTCTTTTTTTTCTTTTTTTTTTTAACAACATTCATAAAAAGCTTTTCGACTAAAATATGCACATAAAATAACAGGAATAAATTATTAAATACATCCAATTTTAGAATACAATGTCACTTGACGTGGATATTATTAGCAGTACGACTATTAACTTGATAATAGGATTTCAGTAAATCACTTGGCCACTGACCTTTGGACACACCCAGAGGTATTGGACTCAACAGGCTTGCCCTATGTGAGATCCAAAAGGAAAGTGAGCAGTCCTTTGACGCTGACGGCAAAGCTGAAGAAAGGATTCAGAGATAAATATAGTTTGTATATTTTGTTTCCTAAGGAACTTACAGAGGCACTGGACACAATTAAACATAGCAAGTGAGGAGAAATAACTATTAGAACAGTAGTGTGTTAAAAACAAAACAAAAAAACATGTTATCAGTGTCAATGTTCTTAACATGGACCTGGGCTGCACTTCTCAGTTCACTTTGGTTGGTTGGTTTGTCATTGAGAAATGAGCTGCGACTATTATCATCATTCGCCCTGTATTGTGGGATCCTGTGTATTCACGGAAAACATTCAGGCCTTATTAAAAACCTGACCCATAAACCATTCAGAGACTTTTGAGTAATGTAACCATTTGTTGTGGAGGTAAGACAGGAAGTCAGTAATGAAATGTGTGGCACTTTCTGAAAAAAATAAATACTGTTTTACAATTATTGATAGAGGGATGAATAAACGAGGACCGGCTGTCCTCTTCTCTTATACGCTCTGGAATCTGACTTCAAAGGAAAGACCCCATGTCCAAGTCCATAAACGCATTAGCATCCATGCTAAAAGAGGAGTTGTAGGTCTGGGTGTTCTGGTGCATCTTCTGATGGTGCCGCAGGTTGGACTTGCTGGAAAAGCTCTTGTCGCACAGAAGGCAGGCAAAAGGCTTCTCTTTGGTGTGGATTCGTCGGTGGCATATGAGCTGTGTGGACACGCGGAACGCCTTCCCGCACTCAAGACATTGGTAGCGCTTGGGCTCTGTATGAATGCGCCGGTGGTTCTTGAGAGCCATAAGGTTGGTAAACTCCTTCTGGCAGACAGAGCAGAAGAAAGAGCCTGTCTTGTGGCTGTTCTTGTGGTTGAGGAGGGAGCCGGCATGGCGGTAAGTGCGCCCACAGTGCTCGCACACATGGCACTTCTCCTCTGTGCCAGCAGACTCGTTACTCTTCTGTGAATGGGTGAGGCTTCCTGGAATATGGGACAAAGGTAGAGGAACCTGCTTGTGCACCCCGTCCATCCCTAAAGTCTGATTTGTTCCTGAGTCCCAGCAGATGTTGCTGTCTACTGGTTCATCCACACCTTGTTGATAGGGGTCCTGAGCCCCGTGGTGCATGTCCTGGTGCTGCTGGTAGCTGGCTGTGTTGGGAAAGCTCTGCTGGCAGGGGCTGCAGACCACCGAGCGGTCCTTAGCGTGCACCTCCATGTGGCTCTGCAGGTGTGCGACCAGACAGAAGGTCTTGCCACACTCGGGGCAGCAGTGACGCCTCATCTGGGAGTGTATCTGTAGAGTGAGAGGGTCAGGAAATGTCTGGAGACACAAGGTACAGTGGTGGAGGTTTTCGGAGTGTGTCTTTTTATGGTTGAGCAGAGAGCCAGCGTGGCGGTAGGAGCGCCCACACAGGTCACACCTGCAGTAGGGATATGTTAATATTCAATACCTGATATTACGCCATAATTAAAATCATTTTCCAAAACAATAAACTCTTAACTATTACCAAAAAATATTATACTTTCAAAAAAAAAAAATAGCCTGACCAATACTGATCTGATAAAAATACTTTGAAATTACAATAACGGTTGGCTGAGATATTTTTTGTTGTAAATATATTTAATTGACTTTCATAAAATACAAAACATGAAATATATTTGACTTCAATTCACCTCATCATGCCCTAACTACAAAGAAGTTTCAAATATGTTGACAAATTGAAATCCCAATTCCCAAACCTACCACCCACCCAGAGGATTACAGCTCATACAATACATGCAGGTGAAGAGGGAAAAACAACATAACAAGATATCTTTGAGCCAATGAGAAAAGGACAGAGGAGCGTGTTGCTTTCATTTTGAAACATTTGCAGGGAGTGTAGTGAAATCTATAACCACATAAGCTTTATTTGGTAAGAGAGCATGGCATTTCTTCAATGTTAAACCAAAGAGCGCACAGACTGGGTCAAGGTAAAATTGGCTTTCGATTATCTCATTAAAAGCTTTAAAAATACGTATCCACAGAACATGAGCATTACATTTTCTGGCTGGCCTCTACATTGAGGGCATAATGTCCACGCTCAAATTGGTGTTTTGTTCCTCTTGCACGGTTGGAATAGTCAGGTTTTTAAAAGGTGTGTGGGGGGGGCCGAGGTTATTGCTGCATTCTGCTTTATTTATGTTATCACAAACTATAAGCATTTTTTCTGTATGTGACTGAATCCTTGTGAT
The DNA here is from genome assembly GCF_008692095.1 of Etheostoma spectabile. Classification (NCBI taxonomy): domain Eukaryota; kingdom Metazoa; phylum Chordata; class Actinopteri; order Perciformes; family Percidae; genus Etheostoma; species Etheostoma spectabile. The sequence goes on from NC_045753.1 coordinate 21,758,227, forward strand.
TGATGGGGTGGAAGCTGCTTGACAAGCTTACAGAACCAAAAATCTGTTAGCCATATCTCCAAATTCACAGACATTGTCTCTGGATTTCAAGATAAGTGTTTCTTTATCATTAACAATAACACATTAGAAAAACAAATATTGTTGATAAGGATTCTTTCACTTTGTTAAAATTGATTATACCTAAGATGTGTACTGTGTGGGACATTTTACAGTTGAAAAATAAACTTGTCAGTAAATGTTTCTTTTCCATCTTCTTTTCTTTAACATTTTCTATCCTAATCTATCAGTATGGTCAGGACAGCTTTGTTAAACAATTAAAAAAAAAAAAAAAAAAACACCCCCATAATGACTAATAGACAAAACAAAATGTACATACTCAGTTCAAAATCAGACAGTAACTCACATGAAGCACTTGTCTCCCCTCTCTGACTGCTGGACTCCAGCTCTCGGGGAGTTCTCCTGACCTTTGCGGCAGCGGTGCCTCTTTAGGCCAGACCTGCCCTGGAAGCTCTTGCCACATGCAGGACAGCGGAAGTGACTCGCCACCCGGTTGTGGATCCTCTGGTGGTTGTGCAGGATACTGGCGAGGCGGAAGGCCTTTCCACACGTGAGACATGCATACTTTTTCTTCTGTGTATGGATACGTGTGTGATTGCGTAAAGCCATGGGGTTAGTGAAGGGCTTAGAGCAGAAGGTGCAACTGAAGTGTCCTGTCTTGTGGGTGTTTTTGTGGTTCAGGAGTGAGCCTGCATGACGGTAACTGCGATTACATATGTTGCATGTAAAAGGCCGCTCCACTTTATTTGGAGACATGTTTCTTTGTGCATCACTGCTGCCTGACTGTCCATCACAGGTGTGGGCTGTCAGTTGGTCAATAGAGAGAAAGGTCTGCTTACAATCCTTACACCTTAACGCTCTAGATTTTATACCCCTCCTGCCTGCGGCCCCATCCTTTCTGAGGCCTGCACAAACATGGGCTAATAGCTGTTTCTTTGCCCTAAAGCCTTTTCCACAGTTTTGGCAGGAGTGCTTTTTATATGCAAAGTGGGTGCGCAAGTGGTTCTTCATTGCTAGTTGATTGGAGTAAGTGTTGTTACAAACTGAACAGTAATATTCACCTGTTTTATGGGAGTTCCTGTGGTTGACCAGACTTCCTGCGTGGCGGTATGTACGGCCACACTGGTCACAGGCAAAAGGCCGTTGATCACCTACATCCTCTGATTTGACTGAAGTCTCACACTTTGTTTGTTCTCTCTTCCTTCCAGGCAGCTGCTTGCAGCGCCGAGATGAAGTAAAAGCCTGATTGGCATTTGAAGTTAAGGACTGCACTTCTCCGTCTGACCTGGGCCCATTCATCTGCATGAGGGCCTGGATCTGGTTGTTGAGGTCCTGGATTTTAGCTTTGTTCTCTTTGTGCCTTTTCAGGTGATTCAGTAACTGCTTTTGAATTTTGAAGGCTTTTCCACACTCGTTGCAAGTATGCCTGGAGAAGAAGATAAGGCATATGGTTAATTCTGTTTTTACAAAACAGGGAGCAATGATGACAAAACAATTGCAACATCAACAAAATTTTTTTACAGGCGACTCTTTGCTTTTTTTGTTTAACAATTATTCATAATTTCCAACATGCATTCAGTTTAAAACATGAGTATGATAACTGTTATTTAAGAGTTTTAAATGTATTAACGATGTGTATTCTAGCTAGAACTAACCTCTTAATATCGAAGTGGGACCTCTGGTGGTTTTTAAGGGCCAACAGGTTGTAAAAGCGCTTCTGGCAGACGAGGCATCTGAATACACCTGTTTTGTGGGACTTTTTGTGGTTAAGTAGGGAGCCTGCGTGTCTGTACGAACGCCCACACTGATCGCATTTGTACTGACGATCTTCGGCATCATCCGTTTCTTTGACGTAACTCATGTCTTCATGCTGGGCAACATCATTTACATTAATTTCCTCTTTACCACGTGTGGACTCATCTGTCCGCTCAGCTGTGCAACCATGGTTTTCAAGATGATGGTAGCTGGTGCAGAAGATGCCACAGCTGCCACAGATGATACTCTGTGCTTCCTCCTTGCCTCCGGGCACATCACTGTTGCTCATATATAAATGAGTATCATTATCTACCTGGTCCTTGTTGTGTAGAAGCTGATGAGTTATCAGGTCCTGCCTATTGGCAAAACTTTCCCCACATGTGCTGCAGATCATCATTTCTCCGGGTTCATCATCTTTCACTTCTTCATGGGAGGACATGGAGGAAGGCCCTGAGCTTGCAGGAGTACCGTGAGACTGTGTGTGGCCTCTGAGATGGCTCCTGAGAGCCCTCATGCTGGTGTAGCTGTTTCCACATATAGAGCACTGATAAAGATCTCCATCATCATCATCCTCCTCCTCATCCTCTTCATTTACACCTTCTCTGCCACCATTCAGCTGATCACTGTTCATATCGTCATGGAAGTTCTGTTCAAAGTAACTTTGGCTTTCACTCAGACCATGGAACTCAACATTACTTCCTGGATTTCCAATGGCACAGTGATCACTACTGTCCTGGAAATGTATATTGCTGCCATAGTCCCTGCTAGTAGTGTCATGTTGCTGCTGTAGCAGCGGGCAACTGTGAGACTTAATCCCTGCAATATCTCCAAATGTTTCACCACAGTCTGCACACATGTGCCTCTGCATCAGATGTTCGTTGTGAGGTAGATGCACAGTCATATCCTGGGAAAAGTCCTGATTAAAATGCTCATGGTACAAATCTCCATTGTTGTGGTCAACTCCATTCTCCTGATCAATACCAAGCACAGGGAGAATGTGATCATCCTCCTCCTCCTCCTCCTCCTCCTCTTCTTCTTCTTCCTCCTCCTCCTCTTGAGAGGAGAAGCAGCCCTGCTGGTTATCCAGAGTCAAAGGCTCTGAGGAGAGCCAGTCTCCCTCATTGTTGAGGTCAAAAGATGACTGAGCTTTGTGGAGACGAAGATGACTTTTGAGGGCGGCCAGGTGAGGATAGCTCTTTCTGCAGATGGAACATTGGTAAATCCCAACCTGATGTGACCTTTTGTGGTTGATGAGGCTCCCAGAGTGCCGGTAGCTTTTACCACATATATGACACTTGAAAGGACGCTCGTCGGAATCTACAGTTGAAGTCTCTTCCATTTCAGTTGCACTGTCAGTGTTTTGAGTGTGCTTCAGGGCAGGATTGAGAATGCTTGTGTCTATGATTGGGGGTTCTCCCTGAGTGCTATTGGAAGGTGGTGTTTGATTGTTGGAGCAGTCAGAGTACACCTGACCGTTATTTCTAATTTGCTCCTGAGGCTGGTCAAAGCCTAAATCATTATCTATTGAGGATACTGAGGGAACATTATTTATAGGAGATGCATAAAAATTTGACTCAGGCGAAGCAATGCTGTTGTCATATGATATATTATGGTTTTCTGACGAGGTATCTTGAAGGCCAAACGACAGAGATGAAGAGTTATGCATTTGGATGTGTTCCTGGAACTCTTTATCATTAGGGAATAGTACCTGACACAAATGGCAAAAAGTCACTGGAGTATCCTGGCTCTGAGGTGAAAACTGTTCCGGTGATTCACCAGTGTGTGACCCACCCATTGAATCTGGGTCTGTCACACTTCTTGTTTTGTGAGATCTCTGGTGGCTGTAGAGTGCCGCCATGTTATTAAACAGTTTAAAACACACTGTGCACTCAAACTTTCCCACCTGGTGAGTCTTTTTATGATTGGTCAGGCTTCGAAGGTGTATATATGATTTGTCACACAAATCACATCTGAAAGGTCGATTTGCTGCATCCTCAGAAGTCTCAGATTCTGTGTTATAAACAACCTCTGTCTTGTCCTCAGCTGGGCTATTTTCTGTAGAAGTCCCAACACTGGCAGACTGCTCATTGAGATGATGTGGGTGATTATTTTCAATTTGATGTGTGGAATATTCCATGTCTACCTTTCTAAACGACTGCTCCTTTACTCGCCTGGCTAGATGAACTTTCTCATGTGTAGTCAGCTGTGTTGCCAGACGAAAACCTTTCCCACATTCGGCACAGGAGTACTTTTTCTGTGAAGTGTGGCTCCGGAGATGACTCTTCAGGGCCAAAGCATTTGAGTTTTTTTTACCACAGATGTTACATTGAAAGGTACCTACTTCGTGAGTCTTTTTGTGGTTAGCTAAGCTACCTGCATGTCTATAACCACGCCCACATTCATCACATTTAAATTTGCGTTCTTCCTCTTGTTCAAGATGAGCATCCATGTGCTTGAGCAGACTGGGCATATTGGGACATACAATGCCACATTGTTTGCAAGGGAAAACTTTTTTCCTGCCAGTGTTTTGCACTGCCATTACAAAACAGCGATTGAATGAAGTGCACCAGACACAAAGTCTATGAATATGCAAGAGAGAAATGCATTAGATGCCTGGTATTGTCCGTATTCAAGGAAGACTGTTATTTACAATATGGTCCAAGGAGTGTCCAGGGAGGTAAAACGGTAGAAGATGTTGAGAACCAGTTCCACACACTTAGGAGAGTGACTTGAATTTAGGAGAAGCGGCCAAATAGCTGCAAAAGACAAAACATATGCCAGTTAGCACTGTGGTGAATACATTAGCAATGTACGTAACAGTATTCAGATTTATGCAATAAGTTGTGTAGATGTTATGGGAAGCTACAAATAACCTATTACTCATTATTCCTAAAGATATTAATTTATTCTTCAAACAATCGTTCAACATTACAAATTGACAACTTAGCTAACTGGTCTCACAATTGATATGCCTTAAGGTATGTTCCCCGAATGAAATATGTAAAAGTTAATACATCTTTAGAAAGAACCACCACGATGTGGTAGTTTAAATGTGTCAGTGGCAGCAGGTAACCAGCATCATGGGCAAACTTAAGTTAAATGCAGTTAGCTAAAAACTGTATCCTGCCTGATAGCTAGCTAGCCACATCTCTGCACCAGCAGGCTAACTGCCTTAGCTAACATTATGTCAATAAAACCGGGAAACGCCTCTCAACATATTTACTGCTAGTGAAAACACCCATTTTCTCCGACATCATAAACAAAATAACAGAAACAACAAACTCGTCCCGGTTATAAGAAAGAGCGGGCAGATTACTACGGTCACATTTGTATAACGGAACATTGGGCATACATTAGCTAGAGCAATCCCAGCTAGCATCTTCATGGCTAACGTTAGCTAGCTAAACAAACATTGCACCAAAAAGCCAAGAAGTCGTTTTGAATGCGGAATCACAGCGTAAGCAAATACGGCGAATTGAATACCTGTTGCAGTACTGGTTCAATTCCCTCCTCCAAAGATATATTTTCATTCATTCTTTAAAAAAAGGTTATTATTGTGTAAAGGGCAACCCCCTTTTTCCATTTGTCTTTTTTTTCTTCTTCCATCCCCATTTCCACATTGCGCTTGTTGCTAGGAAACAGGAAATGTGCAGCAGAGAAATGCTTCCCTCTCGGAAGTATAGCTAGCTAGGCTAAAGCATATACGTCGCGTTAATACAAACGTTAAAGTAACCACATAGAAAGCATTACACTAAAAAACCCATCAATAACTTAATTGTTCATCTCACTATTTTGCTGCTGGTTTTTGTAAAACACCTAGCTAACGTTAATGTTAAAGTACATTAGCTAAAGTTAGCTAGCTAGCTCTGCCGTTGACTTCTGAGTAATATACACAATCTTCGCTTTAGTTTGGCACGTCTCCTTAATGACAGACAACCTGCTACCTTTATTAGAACTACCATGTTTAACCATGGGATTCTAGCTAATATATTTATTAGGTGTTTTCTATTGATATTTACTCCTTACACGCATTAAAACGTTGCACACTTGGCTTGCCGAGAGCTTTCGTCATCATGGTCCTAGAGCCGTCCCCCACCCTGCAGACAGTAAACAGCAATCACCGTCTCACAGTAAATGCAGTCGTGTTCCGAGGCGCCAGTTATTACTACAGGTAAGCATCCGTTGTTTCTCTAATGCACACACGATGCAAAGAGAGCTAATTTGAGCTAAATCCATCCCGCATAACCACGGTCATGATGGTGACGACACTGTCGAGTGAATTGGTGCAGCCGGACACCGGTCCTAGAGCCAGCCATTTTGAGTTTGTTAAAGTGTTTAGCGAGAAAGCTAGCGAAAATCAATACGTACATACCGTTTCTGTTTTGTTAACGCCTTCGTACTGACTCGAGATCTTTGATCCTTGATTCCGGTCGGGTACATGCCAGTCACACTGATTTCTGTCATTGCATCGCCAACTTCCTCTGGCATCAAAGCGGTTAGCTTATTGTCCCTGAGGTCCTAATGCCAGCCATTTTGTGATTTAATGCACACCCACATATAGCTACATGTATTGTTATAACGTTAAACTGATTCTTTTTTACTGGTACACTGTCACTGACGATCTGCTGTCCTAATTCATATATGTCATAGACTTTAGGCTGATGTCTGAGGAACAATCTTTTAGTCTCATATATTATATTTTGTTTATTTACATAGTATTACAAATATTATTTTTTAATATAATCTATTTACAGATATAAAAATGGCCTCTCCTCAGCCTGGCAGCCCACCTCTTGCAGAGCAGTACACCCCTCCTGCACAGGACAAAGGAAGACAACAAGAGGAAGAGCTGGTGATGGATCAGCCTGCAAAAAAACGTGGCAGAGGCAGACCTCCAAAAGCCAAAGCTTCCTTCAAATGCTCTGCATGCACAGAGGCTTTCAGGAGTCTGTCAGCTCTGCAGAGTCACAAGCTTTCAGCACATGCAAAGGACCGTCAGCAACAGCACTCATGTTCTCAGTGTACTAAAATATTCTCGAGCAAGGCTCAACTCTCAAAGCATGAGCGCACTCACTCAGCCCAGCGTCCCTTTCAGTGTCCCGACTGTCACAAGGCTTACAAGACACCCACAGAGCTACGCAACCATAGCCGCTCTCACACTGGGGAAAAACCATTTGTATGCACAGAGTGTGGTAAGGCCTTTATGCAAGCTATATGCCTGAGGATCCATATGACACAGCACAGTGGAGAGCGTCCTTACTCTTGCCGTCAGTGCTCTAAGAGCTACCCCACTCTGTCTAAACTGAAGGTGCACTTGCGCTCTCACACGGGAGAAAAGCCATACTTCTGTGCTGAATGTGGAAAGAGTTTTGCAGATCCCTCTGTGTTCCGAAAACACAGAAGGAACCATCAAGGCCATCGGCCGTACGCTTGTGATGAATGTGGGAAAACTTACACAGAGCTGAAGGACCTGAAAAACCATGAGCGCTCCCACACTGGAGAAAAGCCATACCTGTGCTCAGACTGTGGCAAAGCCTTCTCCCGCTCCTCCTCCCTGGCCTGCCATCAGCGCATTCACTCCCAGAACAAACCCTATCAGTGCGAGCAGTGTGGTAAAGGCTTCACCCAACTCTCCTCCTACCAGTCTCATCTTCGCACTCACTCTGGCGAGAAGCCTTTCCTCTGCCCACAGTGTGGCAAGATGTTTTCTGACCCCTCCAGTTTCCGGCGCCACCAGCGAGCGCACTTGGGTTTCAAGCCTTATCCCTGTGATAAGTGTTCCAAGAGGTTCCGTCAGCCAGCTGATCTGGCCGTGCATGAGCGTGTTCACTCTGGAGAGCGGCCTTACAAATGCCAGAGTTGTGACAAGGCCTTTGTAGCATCCTGGGATCTGCGGCGCCACATGCTTGTCCACACAGGTCTTAGGCCCTTTTCTTGTACTGAGTGTGACAAGTCATTTGCTGAGCGCTCCAGCCTCAACAAGCACCGACGTGTGCACTCTGGAGAAAGGCCTTTCAAATGTGAGGAGTGTTTGAAGTCTTTTGTGGTGTCCTCAAGCCTTCGCAAACATGAGAGAACTCACCTTGCTGAGCAGTCTGAGCAGCAGCAGCAACAACAACAACAACAACAACAACAACCAGAGACAGAGGCCGGGTCAGCCTCAGGCTTTACTGCCCACACAACTCTTCCGCAGTTCTCCTGTACTCACTGTGATGCTACATTTGGAAGCTGGGAAGAAGTTCAAACACATGAAAATCTTCACTCCATTGACTCCACTCCTCTGACTGTTACCAAAATCGTATCCATGGGCTCACATGTCTGTGAAACCTGCCAGGCAGAGTTTGCACAGCTGGCAGACTTGCAGGAGCATGAGAAGCAGCATCCCAAGCCGAGACCTCATGCTTGCAACAGTTGCGGCAAAGGCTTCCTCAACAAATCCGGACTGCGTAAACACCAGAAGATTCACTCCACCAGCAAACCTCACAGCTGCCCTCACTGTGGCAAAGCTTTCCTGTTTGCTGCCTACCTTCGCAAGCACTTAAGGACTCATGCGGACGCTGTCCCGACCGCCACGCAACTCAGTGATATGAACATTATTCATACTGACCCACTTCCCTCTCCTCCACCCCCCAGTGAGGTTTCCTCCTCCTCTGTTGAACCCAGCGCCATATCCCTAACAGTTCCAGTGACTGTACCTGTGACTGCTTTTCAGACTCTGCCAGAGTACTTAATCAAAGAAGAGGGAATTTGAGCTTATTCTATTTTACTTTTTTTGAGTTTTTATTCCACAAATATTTAGCTAGTGGCCTTAAATCTATTTAGTTGATGGGTCTAATAAAGTGTTTTCCAAGAAACGTTTTTTAGAAAGCTCAAAATAGTCTCCTTCATGTAAATTATCAGCGCTTTGTCACTGTTTTGCATTGCCATTGTATTTCACAGATGTAATGTATGATGTTTTTATTTTAAAATATAAACTGTAATATAAGTAGCCTACTATGAAATTCTTATCTGCTGTAATCTCTGTTGTAATCTTCATACAAATGTGGTGTTGCAAACATGTATGCTGATCACTTAAGATGTTGTAATTTCAGGTATGTATTTTATAATGCTTTTTAAATTGCAGACTGTCTTAAAATCTTTGAATTTACAACAATTTGTACCTGTTTAACTGTGTATTTATCAGTATCATCTAATATCATAACATTGTCGAGTAAAAAGGAAAGAAAGTCAATGGCATTCCAAAATGATCAATCAGATGAACAACATTTTATACCAATAAAAAAAAACGTGTAATGTGTAAAAAGTAGTAACGTGTTGGTCTTTTTAATGTCCATGTATAGTATATCCTGGGCACGAGAATCTTAAATGTTAAAGAGGGAGATGTTTACGATTTGCAGCTCTTACTGCTACCCACTTTATTCCCATTAATGACACCTAATTTACCTAGACATACATTAAGGACCATTTTAACCCATATGTACAAATAGCTGTATATAGTTGCTGTGACATTTCTGAATGCTTAAATTAACAGTTTTCATGCACAATGATTCCTCTTTCCACCTTTACCAAACTGGAGGCTGACTTCACCTGCAATGGCACCAGGGACAGCATCTGTTCCAGAGCCCGTTCTAATAGACACTTCCAGAAACCTATGATGGAGGTCTGGAACTATAACATACTGTATGTATGCTGGTATTCCTTTCATGGAGCTGTTGCCTCCCACCTGCGCTGCCTGACCCAGGAGACAAGCTCTTAGGGGAAGACTGATGTGGAGCAGCAGGCTCAGGTTATGTCAACAGACTCTGGGAGCAAGACGGTCATAGAGACAGAGGCAAAGGAGGATTTTACCTATTCAGAATCAGTCGGCACATTCTGGTTGAAGCCTGGTTTGTATAAACAACAAATGAAAGTTCATATAAATGCACGACAGACGTCAGTTCAGAGTTATGTTTGTGTTGTGATGACTGGCCCACAGTAACTGCTTTGGCATCCAACTCTGATGATTATTGTTTGTTCAGGCTTATTTTGTATGTACTCCATTACTCACTACCTTTGCAACTATTAAACAATTACATTTATATATATTTTTTTTTCTGATTTAGAATATATGAATATTGCATATTCACTGTGTATCTCAACAACAATCAGTGCATATTTTGAAAGCAAACAATAATGCTTAGCTGCTGTTGTGTGATTACATTTTCTGTAGCATTGTTAAGTCTGGCACAAACAAGTTGCATATATTAAAACACAATTACATAATCAGAACCACACTCACCTAAAGGATTATTAGGAACACCTGTTATATTTCTCATCAATGCAATTATCTATTCAACCAATCACATGGCAGTTGCTTCAATGCATTTAGGGGTTTGGTCCTGGTCAACCCAAACCCCTGAACTCCAAACTGAATGTCAGAATGGGAAAGAAAGGTGATTTAAGCAATTTTGAGCGTGGCATGGTTGTTGGTGCCAGACAGGCTGGTCTGAGTATTTCAAAATCTGCTCAGTTACTGGGATTTTCGCGCACAACTATTTCTAGGGTTTACAAAGAATGGTGTGAAAAGAGAAAAACATCCAGTATGCAGCAGTCCTGTGGGCGAAAATGCCTTGTTGATGCTAGAGGTCAGAGAAGAATGGGCCGACTGATTCAAGCTGGAAGAAGAGCAACTTGGACTGAAATAACCACTCGTTACAACCGAGGTATGCAGCAAAGCATTTTTGAAGCCACAACACGCACAAAGTTGAGGCGAATGGGCTACAACAGAAAAAGACCCCACTGGGTGCCACTCATCTCCACTACAAATAGGAAAAAGAGGCTACAATTTGCAAGAGCTCACCAAAATTGGACAGTTGAAGACTGGAAAAATGTGGCCTGGTCTGATGAGTCTCGATTTCTGTTGAGACATTCAGAAGGTAGAGTCAGAATTTGGCGTAAACAGAATGAGACCATGGATCCATCATGCCTTGTTCCCACTGTGCAGGCTGGTGGTGGTGTTGTTATGGTGTGGGGGATGTTTTCTTGGCACACTTTAGGCACCTTAGTGCCAATTGGGCATCGTTTGATTGCCACGGCCTACCTGAGCATTGTTTCTAACCATGTCCATCCCTTTATGGCCACCATGTACCCATCC
>NC_045753.1:21769181-21769403 GCF_008692095.1 Etheostoma spectabile
GGCTACTTCCAGCAGGATAATGCACCATGTCACAAAGCTCAAATCATTTTAAATTGGTTTCTTGAACATGACAATGAACTCACTGTACCAAAATGGCCCCCACAGTCACCAGATCTCAACCCAATAGAGCATCTTTGAGATGTGATGGAACGGGAGCTTCGTGCCCTGGATGTACATCCCACAAATCTCCATCAACTGTAAGATGCTATCCTATCAATATGG
>NC_045753.1:21769413-21771853 GCF_008692095.1 Etheostoma spectabile
TAAAGAATGCTTTCAGCACCTTGTTGAATCAATGCCACGTAGAATTAAAGGCAGTTCTGAAGGCGAAAGGGGGTCAAACACAGTATTAGTATGGTGTTCCTCATAATCCCATAGGTGAGTGTATATTAACTGTTGTGTTGGTGGCTTACATACTGTATGTTGTGTGATCTGTTTTGCCTCTCACAAAAGGATCTAGGTGTAAGCTTTCTGAGTCAGGTTTTTCCTTTGTTTTGGTCAGTGCAAAAACAAACTAGACACTGTCAAATACACACCAATGTACATTGCCCTTCACAGTTTTGATGTAAGACTGAAAGGAATCATTCACTCTGAGAAATGATTTTCTGTATAATACAGATGACCATGTTTTATGTTGATATACTGGAATACATTATTTACATTGTGAAATATGTGGGGATATCCTGCTACATAGTCAAAGTCAAACAGCAGTGTTTATTTATCTTTGTCATTCATGACTAGAATTGCTTCCAGCGAGATAAAAGGTGCAGGCTGACAGTTGGCTTGAGTTTATGTTTATTCTTCAGTGAGATGGACTTCCTGTTGCTGTGCTTCATGGTGTAGAGCAGCGCTGCACCAGCGTCTGTTAGAGACTAAAGGGAACAGAATGAAGCAAGAATGACCATAAAAAGTTAAGCAAAGCAGGCAAAATATTGAAACAGTATAATTAACAAGGAAATTGATTTAATTTACCTGTGAGTCTGAAAAGACAGATTTTCTCTGAAAAAAAACACAAAATAGTTAAGTGTATAACTGGTCATTCTAAACAATGTGAGACACTGACCTGATTAAAAGAAATACTGTAAAAACTCACACTTGTGAAGATTTGTATGTTGTTGTCGTATATAGGCTCCATGGTTTTAACCCATTCTTGGTATGTTTGACGGTCCTCTGAACTTCGATTATGCATTCTGCAAACAGACAGGCTCACTATGTAGTACAGTATCTGTAGCCAAAGAAATACTCTGCATCTAGTAAATGCATGCATAAAGACACACACACTACCATATTACTATCAAGTAGATGATGAGGAATGAAAAAAAGCTTTGACTTACAAAAACATTTCACCAGTTTGAGATAAAATACTGATGGTCTTAAAATCATAACATCCTCAGTTCATCAGATTAATCAGAAATACAGGACCAGTCTTTGTGGTTGTCTTTAGTAATAGACGAAAGAGAGTTTAGAAAACATGACACGGAAGACAAGGAAACGTTAGATGCGTGACACAATCCCCGGTCTCCTGTGTGAAAACCCTGGGTTTTACCAATCCACCACCCTCCCTACACTTTCATACTACTTGCTACGGCGTAAATTCACACGCCATAACAAGGTAATCTATGGTCACTCTATGGAGGCCAAACAGCGTTGCTATACATGCTAAAAAGTGAGTATGCATCTTGATAACACGCCAATAATGGCATACAAATTGGTATGTCATACATACGTCATTTCATGAGATCAGTCTGGATTTTCAAACACTCTGTATGAGCTCTTGGCCCACCTTCCCGAAAAGCCCAGTCTGCTCTGATTGGTCAGCTGGCCCACTCTTTTGTGATTGGTCAACTAAATGACAGCCACATGGCTGGTTGTGCTTGCTCAGGCAGCACCAATGGGGAGCACATTTGACTGGGCTGGCTTTCTCAATAAATGACATCATCAATTGAGGAATTTCAAACGTGAATGTGGGTGAGCTGTTTTCAGGCAGTTGAGAAAAAGGGCTGTCTGTGGGATAGAAAGCTCTCATTCTACATGTTGCCCACATGGAACTGTCAGTCCAAGTTCCCTCCATCTCTCCTGTTACTCACATTGCTCTCTCGATCAGCTTCATCTGCAGCTCTCCCTCCCTCCTGGCGTCGAGGAAGCGGCCTCTGACAGCCAGAGCGGCACTGGCCTGTGACGAGTTGAGCTGAATGATTGCCAGAGAGAGAGAGGACAGGGCCGCCAAGCTGAGAAGGAGGGTCACACGTTTTTATCATAAGAGTGCTTCTCAACATTTATAGCTTCAGCCTTGCTATTATAGTACTGTGCAAACGCACACACAGGGGCCACTTTGTAGCCGCTCAGACGATAAATTGCATGACCTTCTTTATTTATCGAACAAGCAGAATGAGTTGAGAGGTTAATTTACTGTGTAACTAAATGTTTAGAGGATGGACGAGAAATGCAATCTACATGGTGCAATCCTTTCTGCATGATGCAAATACTCATGTATCTCAGCAACAGCTCGACTCCTTGGATTTTCAAAACCGCTTTGCCTTAAGCTTCAATGAGATTGGTATAAAATAATACATCTAATCAATCATTGTCCTCAGGTTTAAAAAGCCCTCGTTGATTAAAGATGTCAGAAGATAATGACTTGTTTAAGCTTTCAAAGAGGCCATAGGCTTGCAAACAGCTCAGTAGTGTGTGTGTGTGTGTGTGT
>NC_045753.1:21771863-21804688 GCF_008692095.1 Etheostoma spectabile
GTGTGTGTGTGTGTGTGTGTAATCTTAAAAAACAAAAGTGAGAGAAACACTGTAATTATGGAAACATCATTATCACCTGTTATCAGTAACTTCTCGTTCAGTGGTGATCACTCTAAGCATCCTCTGTCTGTTCCTGTGCCTGTACCTGATCTGCAGCTGGATGGCCACACTGCTACCAGAGGCCGGCCCACACACTGAAGAGAAGCACAGAAAGAACAAATATAAATCGAGAGAATTTCAGGTTTAGTAAATTAAAAAAACTACTGTTTTTGGAGCACAGAGAAAATACATGTTGCTTTTTTGACCATACTACACATGGTGGCACGGCCTGAATTGGTTTATAGATGTACACTGAAAATCAGCAAAGGTAAGTGCTGCAGTGGTCGACTGAGTCAAACAGTGGTCTGGCCTGTAAGAGCACATCTTAGCTGATGCAACATCTAGCACATCTGTGTGCTACTGTGCTCACAAAAATGAACACATGGGAATTCATCTGGTGGCTCACACGTCCTTAAGAAACATCCTGAGGCCCATCCAGGGGTTTTCAAGGATCAACGCATTGGCTGCTAGATAGGTGGACTGGCCAGACATGGATGCAGTTTTAGAGTCTGCAGTGAGGCATACCAAATGTCTGTGAATTGTGACATACTGTACCCGTTTTCCCTCACCTTCTGCCTCCTGTTCATTGACTCCAAACTGGAAGGTGATCTCTGTATCTAGGTCCACGTTCCCCACCTCTCTGGTCCCTTTGTGTCCTGCTTCCCTCTCTCCTTTCATACGTCTGGACCAAAGAAAACATCAGTCCAGTGAAGTGTATTCATGTGCCAATTAGGCCACTCAATGAAGAATTTAAGAATGTCAGTATTCAAGGTTTATACAGCGCATCTCTTACAGTGACCGGGGCAGCAGTAATGTGACAGTACAATGGGTGGCTATGGTCCTGTTCTCAATGATCTGTTCAAACTCTTGGTGCAACCTATTAGGGCTTGCTATTACCACCTGGGGGACAAAACACACACAGGTAATAAGATCAGATGAGTGACATGCATTATAAAAACTACTGGTAATCAATATAAAAATCTAAAAAACGTTGAAACACAACACAACACATCTTACTGTCCCTCCAGTGCGATCAGCGAGTCTCCCCAGCTCATCCAGCCTGCAGTCTGTTCCTTCTATGGACAGCACAGACACTGTAACACTAATGATAGAAGAAGATCTCAGTATGAACTTCATTACAGCACAACACCAGATCAGCCTAGACCTCTTATTAGTACTCATATCAGCATTAGCACTCGTCTTATAGTCATTTTTGTCGGCGGAGCAACAGTGGTTTAAGTATGTAAATGCATGTAAATAGTCTGTTTAGCAGTTCCTTTCTTGACATTGATAAGGAGATGTGTACCAACCCCTGATTGGCAGCATATTCCCCCAGCTCCTGGTAGTAGATGGTGGATGAGAGTAGGGTGCGAGCATCAATATCCTCTTCCTCTAGATTCCCCAAATCTGTGTTGGCCTTTCCATCTGTACAGATAATCACCTTCGAGATCAGCAGGAATTGCAGGTCAGGATTGTATTTTTTTTTTTTTTTTTAGAAAATAGAGAGAAGAGAAATTGACATATGGTTGCTTTTAGAATTTTTTTGTACAAGCTTTGCTAAATCTATGCAGTGCTGTGAAATGATTATTCACTACATGCCACATGTATAATGTACTACATGGGCTAAAACGTACGCATATGGTATAGTCGTCTTAATAAGACCAAACCTACCTTGGACCCCGGCTGTCTGGAGGCTATTGCAATCGTCAGGAGAGCAGCTGGGCCAAGAGCTGTGGTCCCACCTACAGTTAATCTTTCAAAAAGAGGAAAATCAAAAAGCACATCTATTATTTGAGGATAAAGTTACTTCTTTGTAATCAAAGACAAAAAAATGTAATGTACTCAAATTACTGTTTTTTTTTCTTACCCCATGACTTGTCTCTGTAAGTAGTCCTTGGTCTGTGAGAGTGGAGGTGGAGTGGGGAAACTGGCTGCAGCCTCTTTCAGAAAGTCCCTGTCAGTTAACTCGGAACCGCTTAGGGTATGTGACGTGAAATGCTCATTTCCATGCATTGTCACCTGGTAACAAAAACATTAGGAGATGAAGAAAAGCAGCAGTAAATTACTTATCATTTTTGTGCTCACTCAAATAGCTATATGAGAAAATAGTAAGCTAGGGAGAAAAATCCAATATAAGTCAGACACAAACTTAAGAAAAGGAAATCAGTAACAGAATTAGAAAAGAAAATGTCTATATAAATATATTGTGAACATTAAATGAACTTTTTTTCAATGTATGTACCTGATAGTTGAAGGTGATGAGTCCCACTCGCTTGTCAGGTTGTTGTTCACTTAGTCTCTGAACACACTGCAACACGGCTTCCTGGACGAACTGGTAGGAAGACAAGGATTTCTTATCACCAACAACATCTTGATGTCATCTTTGGCCATCTGCTATTGTTGTGGTACTATCTGTTTTTTTTGTCAATTTATGATGTGTTGCATTACTTAGAGAGTTTGCCCTCTTTTAAATGCACTCTAACTGGAACTACAGTATGTTTAGATTCACATAGTGTTCACTTATCAGTCTTACAAAGTTAAAAATGAGGAAAGAAAACTCACTTCAAGACGAGATCTGTGGACAACCTGCTCTCCCTCTGACCTCTTAAAACAGCAGAGATTGATCATTTGAAACACCACAGGTTGTATTTGTGAAAGCCAGTAAACAGATCAGCGTCAGGTTGTGTGCTTTTACCTCAGAGGTTGTGCTCATAGAGCCTGAGATGTCGATGCAGAAGAGCAACAGAGCGTCAGCAGCACACTGAGGCTTTTCATTAGGAAAGAGCAGAAAGAGGTCATCCTGGTGACGACACTGTGGTATACTGGGAGTGCTGGTCGGCCCCCAGGGCTGACAGAAGTAACAGTCCTCAACCTGCAGTTCATGATAAGAAGAGAGCATACTGAGAAACATTACCAACACAAACTGAGTCCCCTCTGCAGCCTGTATCAATCAATCCAAACCCAGTCATCCATTGTTCTATTATGTTATGAACAAGAATGCTTACACTTGTCATTCTCTGTATTTTCCTAGTAATGATTACACAGAGATTTACAGTTATTATTCACATTTGAAATCAATGCCTCTTAATTGTGATGCTAATACTACTTAAAATAAAGATGGAATGAAATACCACATTGACATAGCAAGACTCCAGCACAGAGCCACACTGTGAGCAGGGGGTGGGCTCTCCTTGTATGGTCTGCACTGGAAATATAAAAACATCATGGTCACCATAAGCCAACAGGACTGAAAATCTAACTAGATGGGCAATAATTAAGGTTTTATGGTGATGAGAAATGTTTACTGACTTTCCTCTGAGAGTAATTTTCCTAAACTGACAAGGAGCACATTAGGATTCCCGGGCAGAGGCCCCTGATCTGTTGATCCTGAGTAAGGAGCAGCAAGAGCATTAAACACAAGCGCTGGTGGTGTAAAAACATTTGTGATAAGAAGTTGTTCTTTTGACAGTGTGACAGAGACTGTTGGCAATTACCTTGACTAGAAGATAAGTTAAGTGACGTGTTTGACAGTAATTGGTTGGATGATGAGTTAGATAAGAAGGGCGAGGGCAACAGCACCAGGTACTCTGGCATTGACTTCAGGAATGGAGGTCTCGGAGGAAGAGGTGGGACTGACGCTTGAAAGCAGAAAAGAATAAGGATGAGCTGTATATGCCTTAATACTGTCAAATTTAAAAAATTAATGCAAATAGAGAAAAAAAGTTGTGCGTTTACCTGATGTCTGGGCCGACACACTGCTAGTGTCAGCTGGCAGCTTCACCTCGCACCCCGTGCCTTCTGGTGTGGTGTACGAGTAGTTTGGGTCCCAGGGATGGGCATTTAAATCACACTCATCTTTCGGGAGGTCATAGGTACATGTCTGACTGTTGGTGTTGGAGGAATGGAGTGGCTGGCTGTAAGGATGGGACTGGCTGCGTGTTTCAGGTCTCATGTGTGGTGGAAGAAGAGCTGGAAGATAGCGGCAGGGTGTTAAAGGAACAATTTACCCAAAATGAAATCAACTGTCACTCATTCAGTAGGCTGCAGAGCAATTGAATTCCTACATAAAAGCAGTGGACCACCAAACCCAGTGATTTACCACCTGCAGCTCAATCTCCATCTATGAATAAAACTATAGGCTTAAAAGGCTAGTTTTCCCATATTGTAAAAAAACAACAACAACATATTTTCTCTCACTTAGGATGTACCAATCCAATTAGTCGGACTGTTTCTGTAAATGAGAGCCAAACTTTCCAGATAAAATACAGGCTTTTTTTATTTAAAATACTAACTTAAATAACTAAAAGAGCAGTGGCTAACCTTTCTGTGTTTGGTAGACCTCAGTGGAGTGTGTCTCAGAGAATAACACTAATAGAGCTAACATATTTGGGTAAACACTACTACAGTGCAGAAACTAAAATTATTCAGCCATATACTGCCACATTCACAGTACCTGTTTTTCGAGGCGGTGTCTGCTGAGGAGTTATACTGCTGGAAGTAGCTGCCTCCGGTTTATTGTAAAATTCATTTTCATAGAAGACAGTGGGCTTCACTGCCTTCTTCACCTCCTTGCTCTTTTCCAACTGTTCAATAACCTTGGAGGGGAATTGGAGGGATTTCGGTGATTTGGCTTCTGCAAAGTTTGTCGAAGGAGGAAGAGGGGGAGGACAGCTAGGACGGACCCGGTTAACAGGAGGGAGAAGAGCTGAAAAGCATAGAGATAAAAATTAAATGTGCAGTGGCTGTTAATTTGAGAACAGCGTCTTGCAAGAGAAATGTGAACACCGACAAAACAACTGGTGCAGCGGCGACCTTTGTGCTGTGAAGGAAATGTGACTCAGGTGGCAGATGGCTTTTACAGAGAAAAGCAAAGTATCTGAAAGAAATGTGTCCTTTAAGATAAACAGGAGAGGTTGTGTGTGTCACTGATTGCATAATACTTAATGGTACTTAGACAACCAGTCACACAGAAAGCTGTGATGAAAGGAAAAAATCCACCTTCAGTATTTATAAATTAGCAGTTATTTGGTAATTAACTGGAATGAACTTTTTTTATTCTTCAGTTTATGACTGAATCTATAGTTTCCATAAAAGGCTTTTTGCCGTCCTGCAGAGAATAGAGTGACGTGTTGGTGTTAGTGTCTGCACAGTGAAAGCTTTGCGTCTCTTTGGTTGATTCCTTCAAACTGGTGAGTAAACAATGAAGCTATTTAAATCTGAGACTGACTGTGACTGTGACGGCAGCTGCCTCTGTTGTTTTTCACTTCCCATTCCCACTTCCCCAGTCCCTGCATTTCTCTGAAGCTTTGCAGTCATTGTCGTTCTCCACCTGTCCACCAGATGCCCTCGCAGTCTGACGTCCAAATCCTTTTGCCCACCTGTTCCCCCCCCCCCCAATCAACTTGTTTACCCGTCCCCCGTCCCATCAACCTATATGCTGCCAGCATCCCAGCCCCCTTTTTCCAAAGTCTTTCAGCTTGCTTACTGCCCTTGCTCTCCAGCCTCTTTTCCCAGAACCTGAATCTCTACCCTCCTGCACCTTTTTCCTGCCCCATTCATGTTAACATGTAAACAGTTACTTCTGTTTGGACCCGATACATTTCCCTGTAAGTTATCATCAATTATTTTCTTTTCCTTGTTGCCTTGTACACACCCCACAATAAAATCCGTTGATGTTTAAAATTCTGTCTCGTGGGAATCTCTATTGCAGCTGCATAAAAAAAACAATCTGAGTCTGGCTAGTGATCTGTGGAACAGAGAAAACCAAAGAGGAGAGTGGACCCAGAAAAGGAAGTTAATTTTTAAAATAGTATTAGTGTTATAAATTTGGATTTTTCTTTGATGTCTGGAAGTGTTTAAAAATAAATCACCTGAGCGTTTAATGACGTTGGATCCGGGGGCGTCTTTCGGACTCACCGATGGCGGCGCGTACACAAATCCACAAGCGAATTCCATAATGACTCCACCTGCCTGTGAGAGTGAGGACCTATTAACACATGACGCAAGATACATTAATGTTTCTACCACATAAAAAGAAAACCTAATTGCAGTCCAATCTAAGGTAATTACAGTGGCCTAGGCTACAATGTTGTTCTTGGGAGCATGTCATCCAGTTCCTGATGTTGACACGCTTTTAAGAAACGCTACAGAAAAAAAAGAAAAAGAAAAAAAAAGAAATATAAATATATATATATATACATACATATAATACTGAATCCACAGCAGCCAACGTGTAAACCTTTTGAACCTGCGACATAAACTGAACACATCCCCTCAAAATAAGCAAGACGTGGCCTACTTACGTGCGGAGTCCTTCAAGTGCTGTCAGTCGCCTACTTTACAGCCATAAACGTGAAACCTTCCCAGGTCTCACAAATGTTTCAACTAACTGTGTGACGTATTGTTATTCAACATTTGCGACATCTTGTCCAGCAGGTTTCTCTCCTAAAGAGTCGGGGGTGATACCGCGGTGTGTTGCCGGGGCATTTATTGCGTATTGCCTAACTCAAGTTAAACATTTCATGAACCTAAATAAAAATGGACGGAAGGCGATGTATTGAGAAACAGGGCAATAAAATGTCGAAGGTCAAGAGGATTAATGTGCCTTTCAAAGTAAAAGAATACCCTGGCCTACACAGAGTCTCCTGACATATTCTTTCATATAGACTACACAGATTTTGGTTGTGAACTATAATGTAACAATAATATAAGATAAAATAATTGTATTTGTTTCATGGAATACCAAGACTTCTGTGTACTGGAGACTGATGTATTTCAGTGTCTTACTATAGGCCTCTGTTTAAATGATCTTACTGCAAAAAAAACAAAAACAATAAACAAACAAAAAACATTATATACAATTGAAATATTTGAAATTTATTTCAAAATGGTGGCACGTGATCACACACATATTTTTTGCTTTTTGTTTTTTGTTATTTTGTCTTTTGTGTTTGCCTTGAATTATGAAAAAGAGTCGACAGCCATGAGACAGGCCATACTTCCCCATTTTTGCCACAAGCATGCTAACACACAAACTAACTTTAACCTGCTGGTGGATGTAAAGTCCTTGGATCACCAGAGTCTTTGGGGTTCATCCTCGGTGCACCATGCATGACTGGTCAAAATTTCATAGCAATAAATTTGATAGTTGTTAAGATAATTCAGTCTGGACCGAAGTGGTGGACCAACCAACTGACCAACATTGTCATCCATAGACCCAGCTGGCATGGCAACAAAACGTCAACAAAATGGTTTAGAGGCAAAACAATTACACATTTCGAAAATCCGATCCCCCAGTCAAAGTAACTTCTATGTGCTTCTACGTAATGCGTATTAAGTAAACATTAACCTTGTGTGCTCCCATCATTGTAAACCTGTGCCTGGGTAAAGCTCATGTAACAGCTTTCTTCATTACAGTGACCTAAGGACATAATGGCAGTGAATAAATATCCTCTTGTGTTCTTTTTTTGTTTCGTTTCAACGTGCACACATGCATGCAAACAAACAGACGCAATCACGCATGTACACATACAGCTCCTGCACAAACAGTACATTTAGTCTTAGTCTAGATTAGTTCCTTCATTTTGCGGAATTAGCCTACTCAAACCAAAGTAGGTTAGAATATTAAGGTCAACTAATTTTTATATTCATAAAACACTTGGGAACAGAGTATATCTGACATTAACTCAGAATCTGTGACAACGTATAATAATAATAATAATAATAATAATAATAATAATAATAATAATAATGATAATAATCATTATTATTACTGTTGTTTGTTTTTTTGGAAGATTAGAAAACTAACTTTCTGTGAGAAACAGGTTTGGGACATTGCATATTAGACAGGGGAAAGTCACTCTGTAACGTCAACATAATTTGCTGGGTAGAAGCCCTCCTTCCCTCCGCTCAGGACTCCTCGACACCAGCCCTGGTCGTCCTCCTCCTCCACCTTCAGGAACACTTCACCTGTTAACACAGCAAAAAAAAAGTCTGTTCATCAGCATTGTTTTAATGAAGAGTAAGTTGTGTGTCATGAAACACAGAGTGCGTCAGTGAGTTTCCTTAATTTACAACCAACCAATCTTATGGGAGTTTTCTAACTCACCACTTTACGTATTACTTTGACACTTTGACTGTTCTGTAGTTTAACCAAAGTAGCACAATGGACATTAAAGCCATTGCAAAAATACCACAAAATCTTGTTCCTATTACACCCCCACAAACTCTTCTAAAATAAAAAGTCTCTGCAATTTCCCATCTTTTTATTTTTGTATAAGTTAAGAATTCTAATAAGTTTTTTTTTTTTTGCCCTGATTGACCGTGATGGTTGCTCTTTGCTAAGCTCACCTAAGCCTGACTCAGTTGCCCAGATATCTGGCTACAAAACGTACAGAAGCCTTGCAAATGGTTCTTTCATGTTTTGTACTATTTGTTAAAATTTCAGTGCTTTATCAACCAGAATAAGAAGAGATAAATGCAATTTCAAAACATCTCTCTTTAAAAGGGCAACTACTGTTTTTTTCAACCTGTGTTTTTGTGTCTAAGTGCCTGATGCAAACAACAATCTTTGATAGTATTAAGCGAGATTGCTATGTTGAAAAAAAACATGTTGGCTCTATACACGCTAAAAGAATTGCTTTTTTAAATGGATTCTGGTGGGTTTAGCGCTAGCAACTTCATCTCTATATCTGGTTAAACAGAAAGGCCTCAAAGAGGTTTTGAAGGTCTATCTCTAAAGGGATCCTTTCCATGATGTTGTCAGACAGAATATTAATCTGAGCCTTTCAGTGGCAAAACAAGTACTTTTGTCAAGATAAATACGAGCTGGAAAGTTGCCCTATTGACTAACGTTGTAGCTTGTTTTGCCGCTGCCGACTGCAGCGATCTTAATACTGGACAAATGTCAAAGATTGTTGTTCCCATCAGGCACTTACACACTAAACCATAGGAAAATAGGGTGCAGGTTGAAAAAAGTGGTAGTTACCCTTTAAGCAAGTTTTGTCTTCTTCGCAGGATGTGAATGATATTTTAGCCACAAAACTAAAGTTTAGAGCTGTTTAATTGTACAATCTGTACTTATAAATATGAATTAAACATATTTTTTCACACTTTCAGCTCCGGCATAATTTCAGAGGGATGGGATGCATTTCTTGTCTTCCCACTCAGATTTATACTGATACAAAGGTTGTAATAATGTATGAAACTCTTATCTATTGTAGCTTTCAAACATTGAGAACAACACTTCTGTCTATATCCTTTGATTGTCCTCACATCACACTTCATGTGTCACCTGCTTTAAAGGACAGCTCATCGGCCTCCTCTCCCACGTAGTCGTACAAAGCTCGCACCTTCACACCCCCAATCATCACACTAACAAGGGAAGATGTGCATGTTTGAACAGTCAGAAAAAACATAAATATGTGACTTGGAATAAAAATGTACATTGTTCTTTATGAAAAAAAAAAAAAGTTAATCCTCTTAAATTGAAAGAACTTCACTGGGAAACTTACGGTTGGCCCTCTTTTCTTTTCTGGTCTCTCTTTTTTCTATTTAGTTTTTTTACTGGTGGGACCCATTCCTGATGAAAGAATTAGTGACGTTTGTGTTCAAATATATTTACACTTTGGTCGAGTAAAACCGCTACAATACATCAACATTCCCACAAAAAGGTATTGTTAATGTGAGTTTGAGACAGTGTGTGAGACCATGAATTTCTTTATCTGAGGTAAGAACAAAAAAACATCAACACAACAAGGTTTTCACACAAAAACAATACTCCTTTTAGAAAATATAGCTACCTTTAGTCATGATGTTTCTAATGTAAGAAAAAGTAGTCTTTTGTCATTCTAAATACTGTAAAAACATATTGTACTTACGTATATAATTATTGTAATTTGGTTGTCCTGGGAGTGCATGTACTGTATTTTTCCCCTCTGTGTATTGTGAGAGAAACTTTGTAACATACTTCAATCTTTGGCCAGTCGGTGGGCATGCCAGGACCATGGTTGTTCTTCCACCATTTAATATCATCTTGCTCACTGATGGACATCAGCGTGTTGTAGAGCTCACTGTAGACCACCTTCACACTGACAAGAGGACACAGTTAACACACAGAAACACTTGCTCTGCATCAACCCCTGACACACTAAACTCACACCCGGTCTGATGGCTGCCCACCTCTCATTGTTGGTGATGTCAAGATGTCTGTGGATGGAGAGGAAAGTCTGCTTCAGAAAGCTGATCCTCTTCCTCTCCTCTTCCTGTGACAGTTCAAAAATGGCTTCCATCTCCTCCATGTAGCGAGGTGTGTAGGATGTCACGTCCTCCAGAATTTTCTCGTAGCGGTCTCTGCTCTGCAGACGAAAGGAAAAAAGCAAAAGTTGCTCTGTGAGGACTCAGAACATCAACGTTGTTTCTTTAATGGAGGACAATCTAAAATCTATAAATCATCTGGTGCTTTTTGCCGTTCCCATGCAGGGTTCCATAAACACTGAGCAGTGTAACAATAACACATCTCCATACAAGGGAAATACTTCGAACAAAAGTTTGAGGCTGGGGCTCGTGCTAAGAGATCACGGCATGCAGCAGGCAAACTAAATTTTCCTGGTATGCAACATGTTTAACTGTGTGGCATGAATCAGGGGCTGTGAATTTAAATGTAGCTGTGTGTAGTGTGTTAAGATCCCTGCTCACTTTTTCTTTCTCCTCTGTGATCTTCTCTCTGGCTTCCGTGATTTTCTGCTTTTTCTCTGGACTCATCTCAGTGTTTCCATTTGCTTGTTTCTCTTTGTCGAGGGCTGTTTGCTCCCTCTGACAGCACTTGTGATATGCAACTCGGGCCTTCTCCAGCTGTTGAATACACATTTGCACACATGCACATCGTTAATTTAAAGGAAAAGTTTGACATTTTGGAAATTTGCTTAAATTAGCTTAAAGTTAAATATGAAGCTGTGGCTAGGAGATGGGTAGCTTAGCTTAACACAAAGACTGGAAACAGCTAGCCTGGCTCTGTATAAAGTTAAAAAAAAGATATCATCTGCCTACCAGCACCTCTCAACTCAGTAATCGAAACGTGATATCTTATTTGTTTGCATGTTCATTTGTTGGACGTTCACACAGAAGTCCTGGCAACTTATTTAAAGGCACAGTTTTATTGTTTAATATTTTCATATGTTTACAGTATTTAGCACCTCGACCTGCTTTGTAAACCAAACAAAAATACATGGAAATTCCACTTTTTTACATTATGGGACAGTTAAAGTTGTAAAGTTTAGATTTAGTTGGTTTTAATTGATTGCTAACATGTATTTTTTTCATGACTAGAAAAGTGTATGCATAACTTAAAGGAACAATTTGATAATTTGGGAAATACATTTAATACAGTTTGTTAACTTAGCTTTACAGGGGGCTTCTGTGGTGGACTATTTCTTGGACAAGTCAAGAAATAATCCGTTACCAAACACCCACAAAACCATGATGTGTCGATTTACACTTTTGCTTTTGTCTGTATTAACCAAACAAGATAAAACGTGTTAATTAGTAAGCTTTAGACGTTCTAGTAGGGCAGAGCAGTGACCGAAAAAAGGGCAGCGCCAGACTAGCTGTTTATACTAAGTGTAGCTAATTGTCTCCTGGCTATAGCTTCATGTTAAGGCTCTGACCCACAAACCCGACGGCCGACCTTCAGTAGAAAAGGCAGTCGGACTGACTCACCAACGTGTCACGTTTACAACTGGGCATGATGGTGGCTCATTCGGAATACAATCTTGTATTGTACAAAGACAGTTCACCGAAACGTGTTTCTGAAAACATTTTAAGCAAGAACCACGCTTAAATTTTAGCACGCCACCAATCACACTGGTCACTGAGTCCGACTGCCCGCCTTCCCATTCAACATGTCAGTTCGGCCAAAATAAAAGTCGACGGACCCTCCAACGGACAACAGCACGGAACACACCGAACAGACTCGAGTCACTGACCTCGCCAGTCTGTCTGACAGACGATTATCGGGTTGGTGCGTCAGGGCCTTTAATTGTAAAAGTGGTAAAATGGTAAAGTGGTAAATATCTTTTCATCTAACCCTTGGCAAGAAAGCAAAAAAGTGTTTTTTCCAAAATGTCGAACTATTCCTTTAAAGCATACTTAAAAACTGTTGTTGTGCATTTTGAAACCTTTGAAATAGTAGTTTGACAAAAAAAAAGAAAAAATGTTTTATTGGTACTTCAAGGTTCACTTGCTAGCATAATTCTGAGCTTTTACCCGCAGATGGAGTTGCCAATTAATGCAGTTCGCAAACTCCATTTGCTAATATAGACAATGAGATGCAGTTGTGGACAAAAAAGTGGAGTAAAGATTTAGTGTTGAACTTCCATTGCTACATATGACCACCATGACAAGCATGTGCAGACACACACCTTCATCGTCTTTTTGGACCAGGGTTTCTGTGCACGAGAAAAACTTGTGTTGTTGTCGTGACTCTCCCTGAACCCACAGAAAAGTTTCTTTGGAAATGTCTCTTTCTGCCAGGTCTTCACCCGGGTCCTTTCCTCCACCATGAGTGACTGGGAGATAGAGGAGTGGAGGGCGGACAAACGCTCGGTAGAGGTGAAGAAACATTGCCACGCTCTCATGAGGGAGCCGTAAAGTGGCCCTGGGCAAGGAGAAAAAAAGACAGACTGAGGAATGAAATAACAGAGCACAGCGGTGAGTCATGGAAGCAATAGAGAAATAATGACCCTCATTTGTAAATTTTCAAGCACAGATGCAGCCATTTAATAAGAATCAAGAGGTAATTTTAACTTGATGAAAGCTGAGATGATAAAAAAAAAGGCATGGGAATGCATGTTCTCAGTTTTTAGGCTCCCCATAATGCAGCTTCCCATACTTACGAGAATCCACTATAGTCTTCCACTTGCTGCTCCACTGGCTGAGCTGCTGGGCGTACTGTTTTTCTACTTTTGCTCTCTCCATGAAGCAGGCCACAATGTCGTTGCAGGCCTGGAAGGACTGTTCAGTTCGGTGCACTGTACGCACATAATTCCCCGGCTGGGAGGAGGAAAGGTGTTGATGAAATGTAAGAATCACAAGCCTGCAGAACTCAAGTTGTCCATTCATAAACACACATTAGTACTGTTTTGGGTTAACTAGCTATGCCTAGTATTGTAGTACTTAGATTGGTTATAAATATAATCCTCACCATCCAGAAGCTCTGTTTCTTTGCATCCTGAGCTGGCTCGTTGGGAAGGCTCGCCATTTTTGGGAACGTGTCTGTATCAGAATGCAAGAGATAGCTGTTTGTGTTATACAAGAGAGTTGCTCGACTGGTTGGGATGCAAAACGAGCAAGGAAAGAGAGCTTTTATTGGCAGACAGGTGACATTGATTATCCTGTAACAGGTTGGACGTCTACAGAATGTAATGTGCATACAGCAGGGTGACTTCCTCATGAACTGAGCAGTTCCCCCAAGTCTGATTGGAAATAATTGGCGGCTGAGACCTTGCAGTGTGTGTGTGTGTGTGTTGCTGAGCTTATTGCCATAACAACTTTGACAATTCTGACGAGGTGATATTTACACTGTACAGTGCTTGGATACATCCAAGAAGCCCCCTGCGTAAGGGGAGGAGGAGAGTGGGGGGTTCATGCAGTGGCAGACTGGAATCCACAGGGGTGGGATCTGCCGGTAGGGATAGAACAGCTGCTCCGGCATTCTTCCTGTTGCCTTCCCAAAATAAACAGCAGGGAAAGGTCATCTTTCCCTTCACTCTGACTAATACAAGGCCCATTAGAACCAACTGTCTCCCACTCTGCCATTCGATTTGGAGATCATGACCACAAGTGCAAGATTTCTGTTCTGGCAGACAAACGAGAATGCAGGATTTAAAAGGAATAACGCGTCCAGATGACAGATATTTTTGCACAGCATGTGAAACAAAGCACAAGTGTCACATACATTGGAGGGAGATTGAAAAAAAACAAGGGAGATGCATGCACAAACACGCAAAGGATGGAGTCACATTCGGGCCTATTTCTGTCTTGGTAACATGTTGCCACATTGCTGGCTGAGAAAGTGACTAACCACACCTCATCACAAGACTGAGCATGACGGAGAGTCAGGCTCATCTAGGACTTTCTTTCCCTCAGCTTGCTGGTGTTGATGCGTATATTGTCATGCTTTTTAATCATACTTTTTCACTATGAGCTCCTGCAAGTGGAAACATGGTGGGGAGTTTATGAAGTCTCAACTTAAATTTCACTTTATTGACTTTCTCTGATTCTTTTCTTGCTCATGCAGAGGAAAGGAAGACGTTTGAAATTCAACAGATCATCCTCTCATTTTATCACACAGAAACATTCATATCAAATCAATGCTAAAAAAAACTCCATCCAGAAGTAAAAAAGAATCAAGAAGTGGCAACAAAGCAGTCATGCCTGGGAGCACTTACATTTCTCTCTGAATCACCAGTGATTACTCAAGTGACCACTTGTTACTGTAGTTCAAGGGCTGCTGAGGATTTTCTCTCCATTTCTCTGTCCGTCTCCCCCTTTCCGAGTGTGCCTCTCCTCCTCTAACACATGCTTCTCTCCCTCTCTCACTGACCCAATTTTCCCTTGGCACTTAAAGTTACACACACACGTTGATCTGAAAGTGGGCGTGAGACACAGAGACAATGCAAGCAAAAAACTAACTTAAACAAATCAGAGCGTTTGCATGGTAATCACTCTGCTGATAATTGGCTTCAAGACAAACAAAGAGGGAGGAAGAAACTTACCTTTCTTGCTTTCCTCCCCCGTCAGCTGTGGTATTCTAGTACACACTCATGAACTCTTCCAGCTCTGTTCCCTACTTTAACCCCATGTTTGCTTTTTTTAACTCACTGGCTTTACTCCCTGTCAGGCTGTTCAGCTCTTTGACAAGCACCCTCTCACTTTCTCTCAACAAAAACAGCTGGAAGAATCCCCCTCCTTCTCTCTCTCCTTGCCCGTCCCTCCGTTTCTCTCAATATGGTGCTAATGAGATGCTGAACCTTCATTTTGAATGTTTGCTGGTCACAGAAACGTGTCAGTGTGGCACAGAGTCATGTGAGCTTATTAGTGAGTGTGTGTGACAGCAGGGGGAGTGTGGGTGTCCCAGGAACTGCCACATTAGCCCTGTGCCCCTTTGTGACCTGCCTTTCTCCCTGTGGTCGGGCCTAGAAAAAGAGCATGTCAGAGAGAGAACAGTATGCAGCGTGTTTCTGTTTACTTATTGTCTGATTTTTGGATACTTTGCCAGAAGTTAACAGAGGACACCAGAGTTACAGTTCACTTATTGCTGTCTATATCTGGTTTATATATCTCAGTTGTTTTGCAATAAATGCAACCAGGGTATGTGGTCCTGTAGGCTCTATGATGACAGAAATTGGAACAAGTTGCCTTTACATGTTCAAATTAAATAAATGGCCAATTGGTTTGTTTGACATCTCTAGGACCGCAATGAAAATAATTAATGGACATAGTGTGTCATCCAAGATGGTTTGTAGTTACAGCATGTTCTGTAAAGTCTTCCCTCCAACAATGTCAACTAACCTAAACTTTAGATTTGGTTCATGCACTGCACACCTCTCCCACACACCCCCACAGTGACTTGAGTGAGCACATGGCTTGGACTGGTGCTGTTATCTATCTATATGTTTATCAAATCACCATGCACTTACATATTATTGAACTATCTACTTACATATACTATTTTATTTATTGCAGATTCTTATTGTCACACCATTATCATGTGTACAGCTTATCCTTGCATTTTTTTTTTTACAAATTTAAAACAAATGTTTTTCTTTTTATTTATATTGCTTACATCATTTGAAAATTACACTTAAATAAAAGTTTCAAGAGTAACATCAGATTCAAAGAGCAGTGCCCCTCTTTACCCTTCACAGACCATGCTGTAAACAGCCTTCATTGAAATACAGATGGGTGACGAATGAAAGGAAAAACCTGATTAAGTGAGTGGAATAACCTAATTAAAGCAGTTGCTTGATGATATGCTGTGGCCTGTGCAGCCAACAGATCTCAACCCATTTGATCACAGATTTTGGACCCTGTTAGACACCAGACTACGCTCTCCACCACCACCATCAAAACACTAAATGAAGGAACATCATGTTAGCGAACAATCTCACATTTGTCTCATTCAAGTTGTTCTCTATTGTTTTTCATGCCTTACAGGCATCTTTCTGTTTGCTGCATGATTGGAGCCACTGCTTGCTTTGAATTAAGCCATCTCATCTTCTCCTTCCCTGTGAGCTCTACTCTTTCTATTAGCTCACCAAGCCTGATGGGAATATAATCCTGGACCTGAAAACAATGTTGTGTTCAACCACCGCAGGGTTGAGACAAGCTGCTGCCAAATGACTCAATTCAAACACAGCACTTCAAATTAGATCATTATGTGAATCTTTCAGAAGTGGGAATCCAAGGAGAAATGACAATCACGACAGGGCCACAGTTTATTTTAGCATTTATTTCAACACCTTAGTTGCACCTCTATCATATTGTTTGTCAGTATATACTTTTATTTTATTTAAGCAAAACTTTATTTATATTTATATATATATATATATATATTGTTTTTATATATATATATACCTTTTATCTCTGCATACTTATGCGCCTACTGTATGTAGTCATATTCATTATGCATTTCACTAGACCTAAAATACTCTTTTAAATCATAGTATGTAATGCTTTCTACACTACTGCTCACTCCTTTCACTTCTCAGAATAGTCCATCATGAGATAGCATTGAGGCAACTCAGCATGAGTAAACAGAGTCATAAATTTAAACTCACATAGAGAGAAAACACATTAACTAACGTGTGTCAGCTTCACTGGGGTCACCACAAGGCGAGCAGTATAGAAAGCATTTACAGAAAACCCAAAATGAAACATAAACAAAACAAAGCTTCATAGATTTAGTCCACACTATTTGGAAGACGGAGATTCTTAAAAACGTTTACATACTTAATATTATCTTTATTATACTATATGTTTATCATTGTCATCATCATCATCATTACATATAGATATATAAATGATGTGTTTTTGCCTTACAGTTAAATTCACTGCAGGGAAATGGCTAAACTGGCATGTTTAAAAAATCCAGGGCATTCTTGTTCATCTCTACGCAACATATACAGTATTTACTTTATCACTCTGAAAACCCCTTTTGAAAAGTGGGTCAGAATGTTTCTTTTTGTGGGTTATGTGTGGAACAGGGACACATCGGGATTGTCAACTAGTGAGAAAAAACAAAATGTTTTTTTGACTATTATAAATATGTTTTGGAAAAGGCATTAGAAAGAGAGAGGTGTAGGTCAGGAAATGCATTTGGCCACCGACGCAGGCTGACGAACAAACACAAAATCAGACATACAGACTCACAAAGGCTAAAGGTTGAGGAAGTCAGGCAGACAGAGAAGCAGTAAAAAGCCCTTTTTGATCACTGCACCTGCTGTGTGAGAGAGAGAGAGCGGTCAACATTATGGCATCAAAGAGGACGGATCCATTTTGACCTGTGCTATGGCTATAAAAGCCAGTTAAGTCTAAGAAAAGATGCTTTGCAGTTTGAAATTATGTGCAAACCCTTCTCAGTTTCTCTCATGCATTTCCTCTCCTTTCTATTGAACAATCAGGAAAATAATAAAAGGCTATTTCACAACAATATCTTCTCAATACTGATACATCCTCATTATTCACAACTTCAAATGAACAGTTAGAAATACCCTGACCAGTTAGAAATCAATGATTGCGATTAGCACTTCATACAAAACATATGGTTCTATTAATAGTGAATCCCGTGTAACATGTAAGATTATTTAGTGCTCGCAAAGTACATACATACAAAGCTTATTGGGGCATCCTTTGGGGGAATATGGCAAATGTATATATAAAAAAAAATTCTATTGTTGTCTACCATTTTTTCCATCAACATTTACAAACAAAACCCTTTCTCTCATATTTGGACTTTGGCTCCTGTACTTTGCCGTTTGATACTCTGATCTGCTTAAAGCTACAGAACTGATGTTAGAATATGACGTTTTTTTTGTATCAGGGTTACCCTTTGAGCAGCAACTTTTCAATTTTTCTTTGAACTTAGACTGTTTTCTCAGTGCTGCTAAGCAGCAGATGGTGTGAGAATCCATCTGCCAGTGTGTGTGAGAATAGGAGTGTGTGTATGTATGTGTTTGTCTTTTACAGCACAAATAGTGTGTTAATTAAATGTCTGTCCATCAAAAGTTTTAATGTATATTTTCTGTTGAAGAGCATCATTTTCATTGTATTCTTAACGTTCTCATACCCTTTGTTGAACAAAAGTCATCCCGCAAATGTCAACAGTACTCTCTAAATGTGTAGCAAATCTGCAAGAAAACACTTTCCCCCCCACACATCCAGCCCTTAGTCTTAGCTCAACACAACCTATTGATATCCACTGGTCTTCCCGTGCACATAACTCTGTTATAGTCCATCTTTGTCAATTGTTTCTCTCCCTTTCTCTCATCTTTGAATCACCCCATGACTCTCTCAGTCTGTGTCTCGGGGAGAAGTAGTGACATGCAAAGGAGACGAGAGCCGCCTGGGGAGAGAAGGAGGGCAAATCAAAGAATAAGAATGGGCGGAGATGAGATAAAGACAGAACAAACTAAATAGGGTTGATAATACAGGTTAATAAAGAGAAAAGGATGAGGAGAGACGAGATAACCATATAACAAACTAATATGCATATAATGAAGAAACAGGATGGCCAAGCTAACTTGCATGGAAGGAACGAGACACTGACTTTCCTTCACCATCCGGTGCTTCCTTTTTGACCTTTGACCCCGTTGCCTCTACGTGTCCCCGTGTCTATTAGTCCTCTCTCACCTGTCAGTGAGTTTCTTCAGTGCCCTCTCGATGTTCATTCGGTGTCCCACACGTGTCACTCCCAGGTCCAAGAAATCATCCTTGGTGAGCGAAGGCAGATGCGATCCATCTATCTCATTGTCTATAAAACGCTCTCTGTGTTCACCCAGGTTTAGGTAAGCCAGCCAATCGGCCACGTCGTACTTGGTCCAGAAGGGCAGGGGCTTGACGGCAAAGGGTTTGGCTGGCGGAGGAGGAGTGAGATGGGGAAAGTGGAGGCAGGATGGGCTGGGGGGCAAGTGCATGGGGGAGGAGGTTCCAGAGAGAAAATGGGTGGGTGAGAGAGAGCGTGAGACAAGTAGGGGATTTGTACTTGCAGATGGAGAGAATAGTGGAGGAGTTGAAGTCTTGTAGGGATCTCCTAGAGGATGGCCAGGCGAAGGAGGAGTGAGGGGTCCGGGGAAGTCAAAGGGGTTGTTGTAGATGGGTGTACTGGGAAGGATGGGGAGAGAGGAAGGCCTGGGAGGGGTGGGGTTTGGCTGTTCAGTGCTATAGATAAGAGGACTGGGAGCCCGCCGCCGTGACACTGAAGACCGCATTTCCTTAGTGGGACTGCACTGAAAATCAAAAGTCTGCCTTCGCATCTTGGACCGATGCTTCGGTGACGTTGGGTATGGGCAGTAGGTCGGGGAAACGGGAGGGTGTGAATGAACTGGGGAAGTAGAAATCTGTGGAGATGGGGAGCGGGTCCAGTTGCGCTGAATTGGGACTTGAGGGGAAGGGGAGACAGACGGGGTGGCCGCCAGATTTGGTGTCAGGATCTGACGATGCTGTGGAGAGGAGGTGGGTAATGGCGAGATGGAATGGCCAGAAGGGGGGCTGTGAAATACGTCAGTATAATCTGCCGAATACCTGAGAGACACACAGACAACAAACTTTAGTTAAAATAAGCAGATATGCAAACTTTTCACTTTAATACCAAAGGCCAGATTAAAACAAACCAACCTATGCATGGTGGGTGACTTTGGAGTGTGGCTCCAGTCATCCATGCTCTTCATGCTACTCATCTGTTGCAGCTTGGAGCTCAACTCATTGATGATGCTTGCCTTCACACCTGAAAGAGGTGAATGAATTCTGCGGCCCTCTAAAACCATACCACCTCTCTGCACTCCATCTCCACCTTGTTCATTCTCACCGACCTCAACCCAGCCCACCGGCCGAGTGTCCATGGGCTTCTCTAAGCAAGCAGCCAGAGCTGTGTTGAAGCCATCTTCCATTTTAGATCTACTCAGCTTGCGCTTCCTTTCATCTGCAAATGCTCCATCTAACCTGACATCTTCTGAGTTGCTTTGTCTCTGCAAATGCAAAGGAGCTGGGTTGGTGCTGTTCTGTCTACGTAGTGCTACGGGTGTGCCCCTCCCTCCTCCTTCCTTGTAATGAGACATCTTTGGAAACACAGGGTTTGCCAGTTTGGCGCTGTGCACCTCAAATGTTTGCCCACCTGAGTAGGTAGTGCAAGGATCCTGATGCTCACCTACTCTCTCTCCCTCTCCTCCTCCACTGCCTCCCCTCTCTCCTCTCAACCCACTCAATCCCAGCATTTCTAAATGGTGGTCGCTACTGCTATGACTATCCAGCTCCTCAATCCCAGAATCCACCACGGCATCTTGCCAGTCTCTGCTCTTGGATATAATAGTAGGGTGATGAGTGTGCTCAGCAGCTTTGACCCCTGTGCTGAGGCCAGCCTTGGGCCCGGCCATGGTCATGGTGTAGTCAGAAGACGCCGGTGAGGTTGTGGTGGCAGCGGCGGCCGTGGCTGTCATGGTAGTGGTAGCATAGCTTATGGTGGCTGTGAGGGCGGCTGTGCCTCTGTCCTGGCCCGGGGTGTGACCCCCTAATGAGGGTTCGTTAGATCCGCTGTAATAGGGGTGAGAATGAGACATGGGCTGGGGTCTGTGTAGTGATGTGGCAGGCAAACCCGCAGCAGATGTGGTGGAGGGAGGGGGAAATATCTGTGCGGACGGATAAGATGGAGAGAGAGCTGACTGTGTAAGGTTGGCCACCTCGCTGTCGTAGGAGGTAAGGCTGGAGGCAGCAGAGTCACCACCCTGTGGAGAGGGTTGCGGTGCATTTGAGGGCTTGGTAGATGGAAGAGGGGGCGGAGGAGGTGGTGCAAAAGTGGTAGGGTGTTGACTCCGGTGTTGATGCTGCTGAGGATATTCCTGAACTCTCTCTTTCTTCCCATTAGCAAACTGTATAGGAGGGGGCAAGGGATCTACAAAGACAAACTCGTCATCTACATCTATTGAGGGAGCTGGTGGAGGGAGAACCATCAATCCCAGACCTCCACCTGCTCCAGCATCTCCCATAGTTTCATGTGTTTGTGCGGAGGCTGTAGGGACAGTATACTGAGGGATGTAGCTGGTGTTGGGAGTGTTATCCATCTGCAAAAAGGAAGGTCTGCGGGGTGCGGATTGAACCGGCGGTGGAGGAGGCTGCATTGGTGGAGCAGGCCTGCTGTCATACACCTCCTTTTCTCTTTCTCTCTCCCTGGGGCTTTGTGGGTAATACTGGGTTGAATACTGACTGCTTCTGTCCTCTGAGAAGCGAACTCTGAGACCTTCCCGGGGTCCTCCCTCCTTTTCTCTCTCCATCCTCTCCCCACCTCCTCCTCCCAAACGTAATATCCTTGGTGACTGTGGCCGGCTCATAGATGAAGGCGAAGTGGTGGCGGTGGGGGAGCTTAGGTGGACGGACACTGGGGAAGTGTAGGCCGATTGTGTAGGGGTTGCAAAAAGGGAAGGAGTTGGGGTTTGAACGGGGGTAGGGAATGTTCCTACTGTAGACAGCTGACGGCCAAAGTGTCTCTCCTCTCTGCGTGTCCTGCGGTCATCCTTTAGGGCCCTCTCTCTGGCAGCAAGGGCCAGGCCAAGTGGGGACGAGGGGTCTAGAACTTTTCCTGTAAGTGGGTGGATGAAGGTAGTAGTGGCCTGGATGCCGTACATTGAGGGAGCTGACTTGGGCTGGCCATCCTGACCAAGGACAGGGGAAGAATACTCAGGCAGGCCAAAGGCTGGGGGCATGCTGCTGGAATAGTTGACATAGTTGTCTCCAGAAAACATGCCCTCATCTATAGACTTGGAAGGCCGTAGTCGAGGGGTGGGTACTTCCATTTGAGAGCCTTGTAAAGGCTGAGTTCTTGTCCCTAGTGCTCCTCCTCCCTGCCCTGCTCCTCCTCCTGCCTCTCCTTGTATGTCCTCCTCAGATGAGAGGAAGAAAGAAGCACTCTTTCTTCTCATATCTCGGAAACGTTCCCTTTCCCTGCGCGCCCCTCCTCCTCCTCCAAAGGTCGTAACGTATGTTGAAGTGTAATCCAAGTTTTCCAGGTTTTGCTGCGAGGAAACAGACGGGGCAGCAGTTGATGAAGGCAAGGAAGTGGATGAAAGGGGCTGAGGTGGCATGGGGGTGAGTGGTGAGGGTAGACTGGTGTTTGGGCTGTCTGAGGTTGTATCTGCTGAGGTGTGGTCTTCTACACCCTGGGGGGGCTCAGCTTCTACACTGCTTCCCTGGCTGCTTCGGCCGCTGCTGCTGGTGGAGGGCGCTTTGACAATGATAGTGGGGATGGGGATGGAGCTCTTTTCTTTAGCTGCTACTCCTTTTCCTCTGTGCTGCTGTCTCAGCCCATCTTCCACTTTCGACTGCTTCATCAGAGCTCCTCGACCACCCCTCCTTGCTGTCCCCCTGCCAACGCCTCCACCCTGCTCCCGGTTGGCCACGTGCGGGTGATGTTGCGGCGCTTGCTGGGCCTTAGGCTTAGCACTTGTTGGTGGTGTAGCACTGCTGTAGCCTTTCCTTAACCCTCCCATCTTGCCACCGCCTCTTCTGGGCGCCTCTGGCTCTCTGACACACAGTCCTTCAGATTGTCTGCGGAGGGTGGGGACCATACCCTGCTGGTTCAACCCACCAGGCCCCCCCCTCTCCCAGCCTGCTTGAGTAGCATTCCCTGTCTGGGATTGGAGCTGGTAGTGGGCTTGTGATACAGGGGGTATGGGCATAGCAGGTCCTCTCCCAGGATGAGGGCCTGCTGATAAAGGCGGTTCTGGGGCAGATGTGTTAGGGGGTGGGGGAATTTCCTCTGGTCCCGGCACTGACAGGCTGCGAGCCAGCTTCATGGCGGGTGGGTGAAGATACTGCCTTTCCTCCTCGGTTACACCTAAGAAAAAAGACACAGGCGCTTACAAACAGACACTTAAAAAGAAACTTTTGAGCAGGCAGAAATCTTTCCATGACAATTGCCCTTACCAATTGATTTTTGACGCATCATGACTGCATGCTGAGCGTGGCCTGGCTGAAAATGAGCTTGGTTGTAGCCAAAACCTTGTCCGGGCTGCACCATACTCACTGATGACTGCTGCTCATAGGGTTGCTTCAGGTGTTGAAACCCAGTATAAAAAAGGAGCAAAAGAGAATTTGAAGTGAAGGAGGGAGTAAAGAGAGGAGATGAAACATTTACTCAGATATAATAAATCAAACGGATGTTGGCTGTTAAGCTGATATTGATTAGATAAACAGTATAATGCAATACAGAAGAACCAGCCAGTCCGAGTATTAGAGTATCAGGCAACAGAGCATGGATGAATGGACGCAACCTGACTCACACTTAAATAAATGGTTTGGTGTGGGTGGTGCATTGCCAATCATTTTCTGTAAAGTGCAGTGAGGGCAGTAAAAACACACATAGCTTTATAAAAAAAGATAGAAGACAGAAAAAAGCTAAAGACCAAGCTGCTTTAAAGATAGGAAACATTTGCTAGCATTAGTCATTTGTCACCATGACTAAATATCTGCTACATCCTAAAGCAGTAGAGAAGCTCTGTTGTATATGTGAATCTGGTATAGTGGACTGGGAGAGGGGTTCATAACTGTTCAGTATTTGTTAATATTTTGT
This sequence comes from Etheostoma spectabile, assembly GCF_008692095.1. NCBI lineage: Eukaryota > Metazoa > Chordata > Actinopteri > Perciformes > Percidae > Etheostoma > Etheostoma spectabile. Next base: position 21,795,796 of record NC_045753.1, read on the forward strand.
AGATATATAAATTGATTCTAAAAAGCCAGCAGAAACCCAAGTTATGGCAAAGACCAAAACTAGGACCATTTCCTTTCAGTTCCCAACATTACCTCACTGGAGATGTTGGGAACAATACTCTTGCTCCGGTCCCTCTTGCCTCCATGACCCCTCTGGCCCTGGTTGTCTGATGTAATAGTGTGTTGGGCAGCAGCCAAGATCTCATCCAGTTTATCTAAAACAAAGACAGAGCAGGGCAGAGAAGAAATATAGAGAGGTAGTGAGAGGGAGCATAAAATAAGAAAGAACCATGAAAAGGAGGATTTAAGTGAGCCCCCTCTCATCCCCTCAACGTTTAAAAACACCCTTTTACAGTATGACAAGAGAGGTAAGAGTGATTTCTTACTTAGTGCCATCTGATAGACTGTCCTTTTCTTATCAGGACCCAGAGAGGACTCGTATTCTGAAAAAGAAGGAGAAAAAAAACATCAAACAGGCTGAGTTTTAATTAAAGCTCAGGGGCTGATAGGGGTAATGATTAAGGCTGATATTCACCTGCTTTCTTTTTCCATGGAGAGGCAGCTGTGGCATACATAATTTGGGAAAACAAAAAATTAGGTGTGACTAGTACTGCTGTGTAGTCATGTGTATTTTGCAGATGAAAGGATGAAATACATACTCAGACACGTGATGGTGTGAATATAGATGAGAAAGATGGTTATGGTGATGGGGGGACGGAAATGATGATGAGAACACATAAATCCATGATTCTCCCACCTTTGTCCACTGTATGCAGCACATCAGTTCAAAAGACAAAGAAACACAAAGCAGTTTGTGACTGATGGTACCAGACGAGCATCATTTCACAACCTGTTTAATTATAACTTTTCTATATAACCTTTCAGCTAATCGAAAGTGCACATTCATCAAAAAGCTCCTCCCCCTATATATATATATATATATTTTAAAAATATGTAATGCTGTGTTTCCCTAATACTGCCATGGTATCATCATCCCTTTCTGTCAAATGTGGAAAAAAATGGGGTGGAATCAAATGTAATTTATTTTTTTACATCCCTTTCCAGACCACCCCTCCTCTTTATTATTTGCATTCAGTCCTTTGTCCCCTGTATTATCTTACCCATGTCTTCCAGCTCTGATGTCATTGACTTGGAGCGCAGGGCAATGGCAGGAGGAGTCAGTCTTTTAGACTGCTGTGGGGCTGCCAAAGGAAGCCAGCCAAATGCAGACTTAATGTTCAGTATTCCCGTATAAACATGCAGTCACCAATGACAACCACATTGCAACAGGCTTTTAGGGTAAAGTAAATACACAATAAGCTTTACCGTCATCATCATGAGCACAGGATACTAATGACATACAAGAAAAGTTTGACTCTTACCTCTCTTCCGAGCAGTGTCCTCTAGTTCAGGGTTTCGAGCAACCATCACAACTTTCACCATAAGACTGTTGCCACCTTGTCGGATCATGTTGACCACCTGTCGGTGGCCAACCTTTACCACATTTTGGCCGTTCACCTAGCAGATACACAGACAGGGAAAGACTGAATGCAGAATGAGCTGATCCATTTAAATGAAAAAAATAAATAAAAATTGTTGTTACAAGGAAAGGACACAAAAATGCAAACACTGTTTACAGAGATAATGAGGGTCTTGGGACCACTGGGTCACTTTCGTAATGCAGCTTTCCCAGGTTTGGCATATGTTGTTGCAGAATCAGTAAGAAAAAAGTTTGTTGCCACAGTAAGTTACACTTACTGACAATAAATTCTGTAGCTTTAAAACCTAAAGAATTTTTCAGTGCTTTGAACGAGTGCACCAGCATTTCAGGCAGTCACTACAGTAAATCACAGTTACAAAGGCTTGGGCAGCTACATAAGTGACTCATATCAGGTTGAATACTAATCAGCAGTTTCTGTCAGCTTTAATAAAAGGTATAACGATCACCATTTTTAGAGCAGAGTTTGTCTGTGTAGAGGAACAGCAGTCACAAGTACAGCAACCCTTCACATACTGTGACTAAAATGCACTACTTATAACTTACTGTATATACTTAGACACAGTATAAAAATACTGACTATTAGGCGGCAAAGAAACAAATTAGGCTTTTATTAATTGACACAATATCTGATCCAAACATATGGTGGACGAATGTAAAATAAACTTTTCTTCTCTTTTCAGTGTGCGTTTGGCCGCATTTACCCTAGCAGTAACATCTACATCAACACCTCTCCTCTCTCTCTATGTCTTCTTTTCCCAGATCGAGCTGTGACACTCTCCTGCACTTGTTGCATTCATTATTGGAAAATGCACTAGTGACAGTAAAATTGAATCCCTTACTCAAAGCGTAATACTGTGTTTTCTGTTGGTTGTTGTACTTGTTGTATAGCTCTGTTAGTGGGAACATTTGAAGTGTCTGTCTTACTATGTAGTTCTTGCTGTATGTTTAATGAATTCTTATAGACTTATAGACTATAGACTTATTGACTAGACAAGTGTTTTTTTTTTTAGTTAAACTCAGAACCTTAGACAAGGTTTACGATTAAGTCACGCTGGGTTCAGTTTGTGTGTTAGTCCAAAATGCCTGTTGTTCTTACCTCAATGAGAAAATCCCCCATCCTCAGGCCCGCCCTCCAGGCCACGCCCCCCTCATCGACAGACTCTAGGTATTGCAGCGCAGGGAATGCTGGCGTTGGAGTGAACTCCTCTATGGGAGTCTGAGCTGCAGAGGACAAGACAAAAAGGATGAGCATGAGTTGACACGGATAACCACAACATGGCCTTGAAAATGAGGGAGGGATTTAGAGATATTAAAAAAGAGAGAAATTAGGCTGAGACAGAAAAAATATGAGGTGAATTTTCGGAGAAGAGGCTCACCTTTGGCTCCCCTAAGCACAAAGCCAAAGCCCTCATTGTCTTTCTTCTGGAGGAGCACTGTCTTCTCCTTAATGATGTAGTCACTTAGAGAGAGAAACAAGGAAGCAGAGGGGAAGGGGAAAGGGGGATGGAGAGAGACAGGGAGAAAGAGAGAATTGGATTGGAAGCGAGCTACAGTATATGACTTCTATAGCAACAGAAAAGTCGCATTGTCATGCAAATAAAGCATTTTCTGAATGTGGAAAACAGCTATACTGCATCACATTATGAAATCACACTGCAGCAAAAGATAGGCTGGCTTGAGAATGTCATACAAAAAGCACTGGTGCACAAAAGGGTTGATGGCAGGGATACAGTTAGTGTCACAATGGGAGGAGGTGTATATGAGATGACATTCCGTACTATGGACTAATCCACCTAGAACTGACAAGCACTGGGTCGGGGGGGGGGGGACGACACATTACAAAAATGTGCACATACACTTCACTGCTAATGGAAACTTCCAAATGCACCTAAATCGGTGCATTAGCTTTCACTGCCTCTGGCAGCTCTTGCAGGGATAGAATTTTACCGACTCCAGTGCACCACTACCGGTCATACATGACACTTCAAATTATGCACCAGAAGAAGTTGGACAGGTCTCTAATTTTCTTCCACAAACAGCTCCTCTTGCTCAAAGACCATAGCCTTAGGGGGCAGAAATGTTCACAGATAACAGTGATGCAATCTTATTATAAGACTGTTGGCGTAGTGTAACAGCTGGCCTAGCAAGCCTCTTCATTATTCTATTACCATGTCTGGGACTTTTGGCCAAGTTGCTTTACAACTCTTTCTCTAATATTGGACAGGTTAAATGGACTCCACACTGCCACACAAAGCCGCATCTCATGACTCATTTCTGGACTTGACTTTCTGACAATGTTAATTCATTCTGGTTTTGTTAGAGAACCTGCAGCTGTATGATTTAAGAGGAATTCCAGATATTGTTTTCCTAGGCAGCTCATTTAGTTAGTTTGTGCTTCTCAACTTGACTCAAACTGACAATTCAACTGAAATTAAATCCAAAGGTTTGATTTCCTAGAAGGGATGAACTGTGAGTGAACAGGATGAGTTGGCTGGTTGAAGAATTGTCTTTATTTATAGTGATAGCTTGACTGCCAAAACAATGCAGTGAAAATGCCCTGGTATACTCAAGGACACCATTTCCACTAGGAATACAGATTTGTTGTCTCTCCCCCTTTTAAATGGGAAGTTTGGGTGAATTATATATGGGTTCACACCTGGACCTTTATGAGAAGTTGTAAATGTAAATGTGATTTTTCAAGCTAAATGTGTCTGACACTGCTTAGTCTCAGGCTGCATACAAATTCTCAGTTACAATTCTCCTTCACTTGAGTCATCAGGCACAAAACCGTGGTGCTGAATCTAACCTAAACTAAAATACAACCCTTTGATGGTCGGCCTGACAATCAGGTCTGCAGGGTAACTTGTAACCACTTAGAAAAATACAATAAAATGCCAACATTTTGATTTACTTTTAGGTCTTAGGCAGCAGACTCAATTTTTTTTCTGTCTGGCAGAGGATCCCATCAGTGCAACTTCATCCTGCCTCCGCCACTCTTGAAACAGCCATGTGTATGCTGGGCCTAAAATAACAATAACAGTAATATTGTATTCCACACCGTCTCCTACAGCACAGACTCAGCAAGGTTTTGTGTATTTAATCTGGCAGAACATGTAATAAAGTTGGGCAGTGGAATCACAGAGGTACAGCAGAGTCATGAGCATTGGCCTCCAGGCCTGAAGATCCAGACTTCGACACCAAGTCGTAACTGTAGCACTGAACAGACGATTGCTAGTTTCCCCTACTGAGGTCCATCCCTTGTGTGTTCTCCATCAATGTTACTGTTTCGCCAACGCACAGCCGCCTTCCAGCCATCTGCTCCTCACACCTCATTCCTTTTTTCTCTCACCCTGTCCTCCACCATGCTTTCCCTCTCCGAGGATCAAAGTAGCAAGGAGTGGGTGGACGGATCCATTGGGCTCTTCATCCCTCCACTTATACAAAGGGGAAAAAATGGCCTGCGTTGGTCCTCCAGGTGGTTCTAAGTTGTGTTGCTGGCTTGCAGTAACACATCTGATGTCTTTTTACATATTTAAAGCTATTCATTTTATCTGTCACCACATTGACCACAACTGCCTGGCCGATTTGGGCCATTAAAAAAAAGGAAATAAAAGTCCCTGGTTAATCCCTGCTGGCTAGTACGACACAGTCTCTCTGCAATGAAGCTGTAAGCCTACTAGAGACTAGAGTTATTATGTACCCTCCTGAGTCATCCTCTTCTATCCACAATTACTAAGAAAAAGGCAGCTTTTTAACCATTTACATGCTGAACGTGGGGACAATACCCACACATCACAAGTGAAGTACTTGACGGATGTCAGTGACATACATTGTGGATGGAGTCGTTGTAGATGCAGTACATATACATAAATATATGTACAGGAGAGATACTTCCACAGCAATCAAACACTATGACGTATGCACTTATATGTGAAAACCACAGATATTTCATTAAGTGTATATAATCACATGTACACATACATAAACACAAATGCATGTACACACACTTAAACACACACACACACACACACACACACACACACACAGAAATTACCGGTATCTCAAATTAGAGCTTAAAAAGAACTGACAAACCACAAACAAGCTTACATAAAAAATATGGGATGTGACAATAGCATTTTTAACGTAATAAATGGAGTCTTGGTGAATGGAAAATATCTGCTTAAAGAAATCATGACTCAAAGAGAATGAAATACACCCACACTGTCTGACTGAAATGCATCAATATGTGCTCCCTTTCATGCACTAACACACACGCACACAGCGTTCAAAGACACACAGGAGGAAAACACAGATATAAACATGCTGCAGAGTCTCGGTAGCCACTTCTGATATTCACATGCATAAAAAAATACAAAAGACACACGCACATATACACACGCACAGTCAGAGACACGCACACGCACACGCACGGAATACATAGCTTATTAGTCTGTCTTTGAAAAGGCACGGCCTTTCAATAGCATCATCTACCTCTCCCCTCTCTCCATTGTCCTCTCCTCACATCCATAGCCAGCCAATGAATGAGGAAACAGCCGCTACCTGTAAATGAACCACACGCTCCTGTTTCTGGGGCCCAGTGACGGCCACGAAGAAGAGAGGGAGAGAGAGATTTCTCTCTCTCCGCATCCCCCCATTGCCATGTCCCCCCCTCCTCTCTCGCGCACGCTCTCTCCTCCACCACCACCTCCTCCTCCCTCCTCCCGGTCTTCCAGCGAGAGCTCAGCCAGAGAGAGCCGCGAGAGTGGAGGAGAGAGAGAGGTGGGGTGCACCCCACATACTTCAGACAAGAGAAAGACAATGTGAAGGAAAGAAGAGAGAGAATACCAGCGATTATCACAACAGGGAGATACTGCATGGTGCGTGTGTCTGCTGGTACATGACAGGAAGAAGGTTTGGTTGCAAAATAGAGGAGATGGAGAGCTGAACTTGCGGTGTGAGGATGTGGGGGATGGGTATAAATGTAAGGCGACAAAGGGAGAGACAGTGCATTTGCACATCCACTCACTGGTGTATCACAGATATACTAACAGCTGATTCTCTCCCTGGATTTACACGCACACACGTGCACGCACGCACGCACGTGCGCACACACACACGTGCAAACTTTCCTCTCGCTCCCTCTTCTCCTCTAGAGCAGAGCTGTCATCATCACACAGGCTAACAAACACTTTTCCTCTTTCTATCTCTATAATTGACATTCTCCCAATTGCCTAGCTGCACTGAGGGAACATGCTCCGGATCACCTTGCTCTTAATTGAGCACCACTTCACAACGGTGCTGCAATTACTCTTAACCAGCTTACCACAATAACCCCAGTGGCTACTATATCCATTTAGAACACAACCGCAGCTGCATTAAAGTGAATGCCTTTTTTTCGAATGACAGTGAGAGTGGCTTAGCACAAGGGTAATGTCAGCTCCAATGTGTGAGAGGCTGTGAAACCCTGGGGTGGCGACTGGTAAGTCTTTCTCACTAGCCCAGGGACCTAACCAACGTGTGCTGTCTCAGCCTCCTCATGACTCATCAGCAGGATGATGAGTTAACATGCACAAGACACTCAATAACTCTCAAACAAACATGCATAGCTTTATAATACACAGCTGCAGCTGCCCTGGGCTGAGCCGCCTAAGCCAGATGCCATGGAGGAGGAGAAGTACCCCCTACCCAGGGGTAGCCAAAAGGGGCAGAGCCCAAAATGACATGGCTGCTCTTTGTGCGTTCAGTGCTGACATGTCCGCGCAGCAAAACAACAGAGAACGAGCACTGTTCAGGATCAGCAGAAAACAGACACACAGGAAGACATGAAAGCACAATAGGTGAAAAAAAGTGAGCACACACACGTGAACCTCCTGTTACCGGCAACACAAGAGTGTCTCAACTATTTCACCATGACTGGCCTTACAGTCTTTCCTTACATTATTAACCAGAGAGCAGACAGTTCAGTTGCTGCCCATATTCATGGGATCCACAATCCACAGCTAAAACTATATAAGCAGCTGCAGCCAATCAGGTTTATTATTTGATTGGTCCATCTATTCTCTAAACTGGTGTCCTGTTCAGGGTTGCCAGAAAGGTTGGGTATAACTTTACACATTTCAGGGAAGACAAACACACATCCTTACATTTACACTTTTGCAGCAGTTCAAACTTTCCCAACATACTTATCAACCGATCACAGAGTTAAAGGTCATTACAACTTTTCTTACCTGGGGCCGTCAGTGCCATCGTAGGCTCCGACAGTGACGTTACGGAAAAGCTTCCTCTTGGCTTTCTCACTGCGCGTCTCTGCAAGGCACGAGCAGGAAAAACAGATGCCAAATTTAAAACTTCTGTTTCTGTCATGACACCTTATCTGTCTTTTTGTGGAAGTGTTGTGTCTTTTGCTTGCTGCGTGAACAGTGCAGCTGTGAAAATAAGAGAAAAGTAAGTGTCTGTACTGTACATGTGCCACTTACTGTCTGCTGCAAAAGGGCCTGCTGGTTAATGTGTGACATGTGCTGGGTGTTATAGTGACTTAAAGGATAATTCCAGCCTAAGGGAGTATGTAACCCATTTTTCAGCATTACCTTTCTACAATCTATGTTCTATTTCTTATTATCGTACTTGTACGTGTTAACTTTATGAGTTATCTCACAACTATCCATAACAAATTTCTTTTATGAATGATAAAAAAAAAAAAAAACTTAACCATAGGTCGGCTGTAAAATCCCAAAAGGCTTCACATTTTGCCGTAGATAGAATACTTTTTTTTTCAATTCCATAGTGAGAAGAAGTTCCAAGTAGTTTTGTCTTACCTGGTCGATTGTCTTTGCTTAGAGCCGCCACCTCTTCCACGCAGTCTGAAGGAAACCAGCCAGTGCGACCTTTTGCTGTTCCCTCCCAGTATCCCCCCTCTCCTACACTCAACACTGAGACAGATAGAAAGACAGATACATGAATAGCATAGATACATGGATATCATGTGATTTTGGTAGTAGTACTGTCACAAACTCTTATACTGTTAGATATATTTACCTTAACCTTCCTTGTTTACCTTAAGCTACCCTTTTAATTATTACATTGCAAGATCCACTGAGAAATGCCAAAGGAAATGTATTGCGTTGTGATGACTGGATGTGTCAACTGGTGCTTCTCATTTCTCTTGTTTACAATCCACTTTTTCCTCATGAACATCTCCTCTGTTGATGTTTTAGGGGCAGTAGCTTAAATATTTTTCAGCATGGGACTGTATTACAGCTGCACTGTTAAGTATCTCAACAATCCACAAAATCATCTGCAGTGGAGAATGTTTTGCTAATTATCTGTCAAACAACAACAACATGACTAAAATTGCTTACACTTTTCTGTTTCCTGTATCTGTCTTTTTATTGTC
>NC_045753.1:21804698-21807469 GCF_008692095.1 Etheostoma spectabile
TAAAGCGTCCTTGAGTGCTCAGAAAGGCACTGTTAATTAACATGTATTATTATTATTATTATTAAAATTAAGTGTAGTGCTCGTTTTCTCCTCATATTCTTATAAATCACTTCAATTGTAAGTTTTGGCTCCATCTCACCTTTAACTTTGTCACCTTTGTTAAGTGAGAGCTCTCGGTCTCCACTAGCAGAATGGGCACGAGTGGCCACATAAACCCGCCCTGGCACCGCACTGTACATACGCTTCATCTGACCTCCCCCACTGCCCGCTGAGGTTGCACTACAGAGAGAGACAGACAGAGAGAGAGAGAGAGAGAGAGAAAGAGAGAGAGAGAGAGAGAAAGAGAGACTCTTACAAAACCAAGCGATAAGACTGTATCGCACACTGTGCAAAAACAAGTGAGACAAAGTGAGACAAAGTGAGACAACATACAGCTTGTCAGACACAGTCAGTAGTTGAGTCATTTTAATCAGTCACACCAACAGTAAGAATGTATGCTGCAATCTTGTACTGACTAAGAACCTCACTTCTGTGCTTTAATAAAAAAAAATTCTGTGCTTTAGTATTATCTTTAAATAAATAATACTCTAAACTGCATAGTCTTTTGGCAGTTAGTATACAAGAAATGAATGTAGGGTAGAAGTTAATGCAATTTAGTACATAAGGAATTAGTGTTTTAAATTTGAAAATGTCAGTGGATGTCCTTCCTGTTTTTTTGCATTTTTTACAGAACTAGAAGAGATGGCAATGCCACTCTGTTGGTTAGTCCCCCACTTAGATCCAGACTGAAGTCTCTCAACAACTTTTGAATGGATCAGGACAACAATTGGTACATACACAGTTCCTTAACCATGAACGACTTTGGTGATCTGGTGTACCTAGCGACATCATCTTGTCAAAATCCTCCTTTTCGTTTGTGCAATACTTTGGTTTATACCTGCTAAACCAATTTCCTCAGCTGTATGTTTAGTCCTAATTTGCTAATGTTAGCATGCTAATACGCTAAACTAAGCTGGTGAACATGGTAAACAACAGCATGTTAACACTTGCCATTGTAAGCACCATTGTCCAGCCTCACAGAACATGGCTGTGGACTGTAGACTGTTTTTCCGGCCTTTACTTGATCCTCCATTATTGTTGCCTTGCAGACCAACAATATGTCCGTCAATACCACACTTAAAATAGTTGACATTCTTGCAGCTAAAAATAGTACACATAATGCTTCTGAGACACAAATAGTAATTTTCCTGCATAAAACTGATGGTAACTAGAGATTGAATGACCCCTGTTAGTAGATGGCCTTGAAGGACCTGTTCAGAATAAGAACCCAGCACTCTCCCTCTCTTCATGTTCCTCTATAGGCTCCTTACCCCTGTCTGCCTCTTGGTTGCCGGTGCCTCTCCTCTGTGTCACTTTGGCCTCCTCTCCCTCTGGATGGGGAGCGGGTACGAGTTCTGGGGCTGCTGGAGCTTCTCATGCCGATGGAGGCCCTGCGCTGTCCCTGCAGAAACACACCAAGTCCCATAAAGACAGATTGTCAAAGCTGATCCTGTAACTTACTAGGAGTCAAAGACTGAAAAAGAAATATAGCGTCAGCAAAGCATTTCTAATATCACAAAGAGCCAGCAGATGAACATCCACCTAATGGTCCTCAGTACCTGTCCCGGGTTGGGATTGGTTGCAGCCTTGATGGGTAGAGCCAAAGGGTCAGACTGGGTCATGGAGTTATCGCTGTTAGCGCGCAGTAGGGGGTGGGGTTGAAGTGAGGGGAGAGGCAGAGTGTGGGCGCTCTCTTTTCGCTTGGGTACATACTTTGGCGATTCCAAAAAGGGCACTGAAGATGGGGGTGTGAGGTTTAGAGGTGAAGTTTAAGAAAGTGAGGAAGGGCAGTGGGGTTTGATGTGACAGGATGAAATGGAGGGGCAAATTCAGTAGATATTTAGGGGGAAAAACGGGAGACTGTAAGGGCAAATACATGATAGATTCAGTAAAGTACAAAGAAAAGCAGGTGTTGGGAACTGATTGTACCATTTGATAGCCTCCTCAGGAGAGACAGTTTTGTACAACAGCTTACCTACGTCAGAATCTTTGTGGTTTTTGATGAGTTCCCCGAGTTCAAAGTGACCAGACATTATAGCTAGCTGCAAATACAAAAAAAAAAACATTGAATTATTCCAGCTATTGCTTTTTCATCTTTTATTGTATTGTCTCCTTTTTCTCTTTTAGTTTTGGACAAAACTGTTGGTCAGAGGTGTTCTACAAATGCAATTTCACATTACAAACGTGTAAAAAATAATTGATAGTTAAAGCATTTACCTGAAAAGGGGTCTGACCATGCTTGTTCTTTGCCTCCCTGTTTGCTCCCCTGTACAGAAGAACACGGATACAGCTTTCCTGATCATTCAGAGAGGGAAAGTAATGAGTTAACACCTTTTAAAAAAACAGCAGTAAAATTATGGTAATAACGATTTCATATATGGGAATCTGTTACCATACTTGCCTTGTTGTACAGGGCAGAAATGTGAAGTGCAGTATTCCCTGAGGCATTTTGAGAAGAGGTGTCTGCCCCATAAAACAGCAGATGCTCCAAATGCTGGGCAAAGCCATTCTGGCAAGCCTTTCAGTGTCAAGAGTGTGATAGAAATATCCCCAAATTGTCAGATTTGGAAAGTATAGAAAGAGACAGAAGTGGGTGAGTTCATACACGGCTGTTTCAGTAAAATCAAAATTGGCAAAAATTATATATATATACACGGTATATATATATATAT
>NC_045753.1:21807479-21814239 GCF_008692095.1 Etheostoma spectabile
ATATATATATATATAATACACTATATATTGCAAAAGAGATACAAAGAGAAAGATGATTGGTGATAATATGTGTTGCATTTTCATTTAGATCCATAATTACTTTTATAGAAAAACAGGTCAGAGGCAAATACATTGCACCACAGTGAAAAGAAAGTAATCAAAAATCATTAAAACAACAGAAATGAGTCTTCTGCAGCCGGAGATGTGTCCTGATATTTTTCTGCAGGGACTAAAATATCACAAGATACGTACAAAGTAAAAGAAAACACAGAGCAAGGCAAAACCAAAATAAAATACCATGACAACCGGCTCGCAGCACAAACGCGAATTAACCAGAATGTCACAGAGACAGATAATGTAAGCAATGCACCCATATCTACAGTAAGAAAGAGATAGTACCAATGCTCTTTCTGAACTGGACTCAGATTGAGATGACCCAGATTTGAACAGGTTAGGAAAACAATGTCACTTGATTCAGTTTATCTGCATTTTATATCACATCACAATTCTCAGTGCATTTTCCACTGAAAGTCTGGTGGGAAAGATGAGATGGTGGGGAGAAGGGTACCTTATGTATTTCTTCCATTCCAAACTCCTCTTCATCCCTGTGCTATGGAAAGAGAGAAGGAGGGGAGGAAGGAGAGAGAATGGAGAGACGAGTAAGGAAGGTTGAGAGGAGAGGGGTGTGACAAAATGCTGAAAGAGACTGAGGGCAATGGTACGTGACATCAAACACAGAGATCAGACATGGACATGTTGGTGCATTGCTTAAGTTTACAGGAAGAGAGACAAAGACCAGAGATGCTTATACATCTAAATAAAGAAGGAAATGATGAAACCACACGGTAATCACTGGATGGACAGATAGATAGATTTACAATATTAAACTGTCCTGTGGTACCTGATGGGACTCGTCCCAGCCATTCTCGTCCCTTGTCCCCAGCCTAGCCCTGTAATACAGTAGGGTCTCACAGCAGGAGGTGTCGCCCCCTGTCAGTACAGTGTGATACAGCGGGGTCAGGCCACAGCGGTCTTTGTAGTTTGGAGATGCTCCGAGGGACAAGAGAGCCTTGCGAGGAGAGACAAAAGAAACGAAAAAGAAAGAAGAATTTGGTCTATAGCTGGGCCCTTATTTTATTTGTAATGCTGCTGCTGATCAATACAATCACAACATTTTCATGTCTAAGTCAATTGTACATATATATGATTTTATATCACTACATTTCCTAGTATATACAGTACCTTAGCATCATTCTCTATTTAATAACCATATAGAATGATTATCTAACATCTGATATCTCATATACTACCAGATAGTGTGATACTGCATGTTGAAGCTAAAGCAGGGATATTCAAATTAAGTCATTTCCTGGCAAAGAAACACCAAAGGTGGGTCATATTTAGCAGTTGTCAGCTATAAAAGTGGCTTTAACATGGTGTTTGAAAGCCCCATGAGGCAGCTACCAGAGCTGCAAAAAGGCAAACTTGTCTGTTCCCATTGCAAGTGCATTGTTTAAAAAACAACTTTATACTAATACTACTACTACTACTAATAATAATAATAAATAGTGTTATCCCTACAGTATTTAGGGAACTGTCAAATACTTCAAATCATCTTACACTCTAATGCCCTCCCACATTTGATGCAGCATTTGCAATCTATTAACTGCAACATTAAATACTTTTTTACAGAAGATGTTTATGTGACTTCACTTAAACCCTATAAATTTGTATAATAAGCATTTGATTTATTTTGTCCACTTTGCCTGTCCTATTTGAGTGTGCTAGCAATATGTATGTGACTTTAATTAAAAGTCCTTACCAGCAGCCCAGCGTGATTGTGAGCCCTAACAGCTTTGTGCACCGGCGTGAAGCCATCCCTGCTCCTAAAGTCCAAATGAGCGCCGCCCTGAACCAGCAACCTGATGCCTTCCACCTGCAGGCCTGACTGCATGGCCACAGAGAGCGGGGTCTCTGACACACAGAAGAGGGAAGGGGTCAGGAAGGATGGCAGGTAGAAAAGCGTGATTGAAATTCCAACCTCTTACTTACTACTCTTATGGTATTTTATATCATCACTCAATACCACTTAAAAAACCTTTATTTGAAATCAAAGAATGAATATAGTCAAGAAATGTGAGTTCCACTGTGTGTGTCAGCACACAGGGTTGCGGCAAACTCACCTCCACTGTCAGGGTCGTGAAAATTTGGATCAAGACCTTTATCGAGGACTTTTGCCATTTTCTCTATTGCTCCAGTCTGAATGTAATCCAGGAACTTCTTCAGACTGGCCTGAGAAGGAAAGAAAAGGAAGGAAAAGAATGTCTGAGTGGAAATGATGTGCACCTGCAATATTCAATAGACACACAAAAAGAAATACCTTTGTGCTGAGTTTGGAGAGCGCCTTTTCATCCAGATTTGTCTGCTTATAAACTCTGGTTTTGTACCTAAACTGAGAACCAGAAAAACATATGTGAAAAATATGATTTATCAGTTTATCAGTCATAGTGTTTAAAGTATAAATAACAAAAAAAGAGTTTTACAATTTGAACGTTTTGTTTTAAAGCAGAAAAGCAAAGCTGGGAATTGAAATTGAATTAAAATAGATTTTTTAATACACATTTATAGATGTCCTGTGCTTTTTGACCAAATCATTGAATGTAGTCAATGTAGCTTTAAAACACCACTACTTTTGCAAACTGCAGCTAAACTCTCCTCTCACTGTTCCCAGAAATTCACTCTCCCACTCAAAGTTGTTGGAACTGCTCCATGAGTTATTTCTTTAAAATACAAAGTCAGATTTGTTTCTTGTTTCTTGGCAAAAGCATAAATAATGACATAATGTACGGTGAAGCTGCACTGGAAATGCCTGAAAGTGTCAATACTAAAAAAAGATAATTTCTCAACAAAAGGAGATAATTAATAATCAACTTACTGTTGATTATTTACACTAAGGGTCATAAAATCTATTTTACAGACCTGATATATAGGTATCTTGGGCAGTTTTCTTTTAACCACAGCAAACAAACTACATGAGCCACTGACTGAGATTGTTATTCTAAGTGTCTGACAACATTATGGAAAGGTTCCCTACAGGGATACATCCTAGGATCTGATATAAATCAATATAATCATTTAATGTACTCCCTGATAATACGTCTATTTTACCATCTATTCTATGGTTTAATGGAGGTAGTTCGTATGAGTTGTTCTAAATGTTTCAGAGCTGTTTCTATTCTGCCATGAATAAAAATGAGGTGGGGAAAATAAAAACGTTGTTCTAGAGAATCAGCCTTCAAAAACCCCATAGAATCATAAAAACAACAACCTTCAAAAAGGTGAATGCGTTGTATTTAGGTGGATATGCCTTCCGCTTTCTCTGAATGGGAGACCATGTCAACAAAAAACAACTGACCGGATGTGCTTTTCTTTTTTTTTTTTTACTTTCAGTACCATACTGTGATCGCAAACTATCTGTCAGCTGACAGCTCAACTGGCCCACTTAGTGCACCTCAGACAGCCAGAATACCGCTGCATATTTCACGCATCAGAGATGTGCTCGGCCAGGGTAAAAGGAGCAATCTGGCCTAATACTGAAGATTAAAATAAATACAATGTACGTATTAGCAAGTAGTGGTACACAGTTAAAACTAACAGAAACTATCCTGTACTCGTGAATACTGATTCAAGCACTGAAGTGATTCAAAATGGCATTACTCATGTTATAAATACATACACTCATGGAGCTGCGAGGTACATTCTGCTGTAGCGCAGCATTTAGTTACAAGGCCGGATCAGGAATGTAAACACTCTGGTTTGAAGCCAAACCCTAAATTTGGATGCTCTGTCAGCCCCACCCAGCTTATCAACAATTACAGAAGCTGGACCACCAGAGGGCACTGTGAGATAATTGTATCACAGCATGACAACTTTGTATTGATGTCATCTCACAGCCCACTTCCTAAAAAGTGGAGAAACATAATATAATTTGTGGGTTACATAAAACGCAGAATGAAATTAAATCCATGAGTTGGATATTATTTTTGTCAAGATTTGTTCATTTACTTTGTTGAACAAGGGGATTCTAATAAAAAAAAGGGAACTTTTGAGTTATTTGTTTGCAATTGTAGAACATTCCTATGGTTTTTACTTAATTATGAGCAATAATGTTTTCAAACTATGATGCAGTGCAATAGTTAATGTCATCAAACTACAGAAGCGGCAAAAGAGGAAAGAAGCACAAAAAAGCTCTAACTTTTTTTCCTGTATACAATTTGGCGCCGACAACAATGCTGTATTTTGTGTCCAGTAATTAATAGTGCACTCAGTCAGTGCAGTAATCATGTCCTCTGTATCTTTTGTGGGAATTTTGGGGTGTTGTAGCAACACTTTGGGGATATTGTATGAGGATTCTGATTATTCTAAGTGTTTATTTAGACTTAATATACTTAAATTTGACACCCTTTAGGCCAACAAGGACATTTATCAAGTATTTTCTCACCAGATTGTGGAGAAGTCTCTGAAACAGCATTTACATTTTCATTTTAGGAAATAAAATTGATAGGCAATGTAACTGAAAAGTTAACGGCAAAAGACTCTTCATCTTTAGCATAGGGTGACCAGACGTCCCCGGTTTCCGGGGACAGTCCCCGATTTTGGCTACCTGTCCCCGGCTGGATCTGTCCCCGGAAATGTCCCCGGTTTTCACTGTGACTGAAAGACCCGAAATTGGAATGAAAGAAAGAAAAAACTGAAAAAAGTAGCCGATAGTCGCACAATAATACACGCAGGCTCCAGGCAGCCAGAGCCAGCGTGTGCTCAGAGAGATTTTAGAAGCCGTGTTTTACGATGCTAAAATCCCTGATTATTACATGGAGTCTGGTGGGTTTAGCAAACGCAATTTCGCGGACTTTTATGTTTAAAAATGATCTTAATCTTTAACAGAAAGGTCGACCTCCTTAGAAATCCTTCCATATGTTGTCAGCAATATGAATATTAATCTGAGTCTGTTAGCAGCAAAACAAGCACTTTTATGACGTAAATACAGATGGACAATTATCCTATTAACTTACATTGACGCGATCTCGTTTAATACTGCATCACTGTCAAAGGAAAATATGTCCAGTAGTTTTTTGTGTATCTGATTCTCAATGAGCTGTTGCAGAAACAAGCCTTGGCAGTAAAGCAAAAGCTGTCAGTAGTTCAGTAAACATTACAACATTATGAATATTGAAACTTCTATCTTGAAATATTAAGACTTTCTATCTTGAAATATTAGGACTTTATCTTGAAATATTTGACTCTATCTGAAATATTAGGACTATTAGGCTTTCTATTGTAAATATTAAGACTTTTGTCTTGAAATATTAGGACTTTTTATCTTGAAATATTAGGACTATTAGGACTTCTATCTTGAAATATTAGGACTTTCTATTTTGAAATATTTGGACTTTTTATCTTGAAGTATAAGGATAGATTTTTTAATCTTGAAATATTAGGACTTTCTATCTTGAGGTGTAGTGGAGAAGGAAGTAGCAGCAGGGGTGGGTTTTAGGATCAGACCTGGGGGGGGGGGGCTCAGCCCCTAATAAGAACAGCTCTAGGTCTAGTGTCCCCGTTTTAAGTTTTACAAAAATAAAAACATTACTTGTTTTGGAGGTTAATATGCTTCTGAGCTGAAAATGTCCCCGGATTTTGTCTGAGAAATCTGGTCACCTTACTTTAGCATCTAGTCAGATTTTTCTCAGGGGTGTTGGTGCTACAAGGATACTTGGACTCATGACTACAGTAAATCTAAAATCCTGGCTACTAAGTCTTTTTTTTAAATTTCCACGTCCGACCATACCTCCAGGTAAGGCACTCCTTTTTCAAATGTCTGTGAGTAGTCTCGCAGGGCCCGCTCCTCCTCCAGGAACTTGGCATCCCGTCCATCTCCAGCCGGCTGGAAGAGGCCGTAGTTGTAGGTGTCCCACAACGACTCGCTGAGGGAGCAGATGATTTGCTGCTTAGCGCTCCACACTGTGCAGTCCGGGTCAAACTGGAGACACCTCTGACAGACACACAGAGAGCACATGGCAGCAGGAAGCTAATGTTTCTCTTATCTACACACCTGCTCTGGAGGCTGACATAATAATGTTTAATAATAACAGTTTTTAAAAGGGCAAAATGCCACGTATCAAAATGAAAGGGTCGGTTCACCTCAAAACGTCAAACTACAGATGACAATTTTTTTCTAACCATGGTAATAGTTATACACGATCAAGCAGCAGCAGGCTAACCAAGTAGCTAATCGGCTAATGGCTAACTAGTTTACATGTTCATACATCAGGAATATAAAGCAGAGGCCACTCTACATAATGAGTTAAAGGATGACTTCTACTTTTCATACGTTATGTATATTTAGCTGATAATACTTCTGTACTTTATCTCCAGTCAAGCTTTAAAAGCAGGACTTTGCTATCCCCCGCAGACTGAGTAGACCCAGGGACCGGGACAGCAGACCCAGTGTTCCCCCGGTCAGTGACTCTGCTTCTAAGTGCTAGGCTTCATAATATAAGCTATAATCTTTTTTTAGCCTATCACTATTTCTCTGATCTTAGTCTACTTGTGTTTTTTTTCCTCAATAATTAATATGATAATTTCTGCCTCTAGCAGCTCTTACTCCGAGAGTCAATATTATTAAAACAAACTAATTTAATGGTTTTGTGAGTGAGTGAGTGAGTGCGTGTGTGTGTGTGTGTGTGTGTGTGTGTGTGTGTGT
>NC_045753.1:21814249-21829861 GCF_008692095.1 Etheostoma spectabile
TGTGTGTGTGTGTGTGTGTGTGTGTGTGTGTGTGTGTGTGTAAACCTGAGCGCAGTGGTGGAATGTTACTAAGTAGATTTACTCAAGTACTGTACTTAAGTACAAATTTGAGGTTCTTTTACTTACTTGAGTCTTTTCTTTTAGAAAAAAAATACGTTTTATTTTCAATTGAACTACCAAATAATATATAGGCTTGCAAGTACGG
Organism: Etheostoma spectabile; assembly: GCF_008692095.1. Lineage (NCBI taxonomy): Eukaryota > Metazoa > Chordata > Actinopteri > Perciformes > Percidae > Etheostoma > Etheostoma spectabile. The sequence goes on from NC_045753.1 coordinate 21,814,455, forward strand.
CTGAATCAAACACAGAACAGTTTTAATCGTTTCCCGTTTCTAAAATGTGTGGATTTTTCTGCATTGAGTAATTTTAGTTGTAACAAAGTATTTTTGACAGTGTGGTATTAGTACTTATACTTAAGTAAAGGATGTAAATACTTCTTCCCCCGCTGCCTGAGCGTGCACACAGTTATATTAATACAAAGAATGTAGCTATATGTAGTCAGTTTTGTTAAATAGCTCATCAATGGCATTTTATTACTATTGATTAATAATGTAGCATTAATATCAGTTGGTGAACGATGAATGCATGAGAATGTGGCGTGTGCAGAATATGAATGCATTACTTTTAAATAATGAATCATCTGCCACATTTGTGGAAATAAGATGACTTATGCTATCCCTACAGTCTGTGCTATCAGGATATTGGGGTCTATTTATGTTCACATCACTTTTTCTTTTTACCCCTAATGAAGAAGTTAATATTCTATATCGGAATAAATATTTCCCTTTCGTGTTTTTCTTCTTTGATCTCTGCATGCATAATGTCAAATTTGCGCCACAATCCAGAAGAGAAAGAACAAACAAAACCTTGAAGAGAAAAGCTCCCTTTCCTCTTACCATATGTATGTGTGTGATACACCAGAAGCTCGCTGGCCTCAATGAAAAAATACCATAGATGTGTATGTAGTATGCCTAACTAGATTTCACGCTGATTTGGGCACTGCCCATATCCTCATATTATTACATTTTCTTGCATTTACACAGGAAGACCATCTTTTCTGTCCTTTCCTTATTAAAATCTGGAGCCCAAGGACAGAGCTGACCAGGGGTAGGGCTTTAACAACAGGACTGGGAGCTCTGAATGAGATGTATGCATCAATGCTATTGTTCCATTTCAGAGAACTGTAAGTAAAATTGCACAGCTCAGCACACTTTCATGTCCCTTTTACCCCCCCAGGTTGCACTATTTAATAGGGTTGCCAACTCTATTGGCATGGCAACCAGTTCATTAGTGAAGGCAGGCACCCGTTGCCGTAGCAATGTCTTGGTGGTCCCTGGGAGGTAGACTACATGATGAGGATGTGCACACAGCACCGCTGCACATACATTTTCGCAGTGTGTGTGTGAGTGTGTGTGTGTGTTAGAAAGAGACATTGAGTGGCTAATCATTGAAAGATAAGTCTAATGTACTGTACAATGTATATTAAAGTGAAACTTTGATACAATCAAGGATTTTCTGGCAGTAGTTATTTAGACCTTCACCGTGCAGTAGGAAAGTCTTTGTAAATGCATATATCTTCCTTGTTGCTTATTCATTCCCCATCTATGTCTTTTATTTTCCCCCTCACTCTCTTTACAAGCTCCTAATATTCTCTCCCTCTCTTCAGCTCAATATTATTTCAGCTGCAAGGTCTGTTTGTCAGGGGTTTGCAGAGCTGAATATGATGCCTGTGGCTGATGGAGACCTAGGAGCAACACATATGCCTCCCACATATCCCTTCTTTCCCAGAGTCTCTCTCCTTCCCAGCTCTCCCCAAACTCATTAAAAACCTATTAGATAATTAGCAATTACTGTTATATTGAGGGCAGATTAGCTGACATGTAGAACAGTCAGCATGTTCAGGGAGCTGAAAATGGAGAAAAGAAGATTGTCCATCTATCATTCTCACCTGGATATGGCGTGTGTGGGTGGGCCAATTCTCACCTGTCGCTGCAGTACAGCAGAAAGCTGCTGTAAGTGTGAATTGATACCGACTTCAGTTTTGGAAACTAAAAATGACCATACCTGACCCAAGGTCGATTCTTACATGGAGTTGACTGAATGTCTGCCCTGGCAAGTTGCTCAACACAAGTCAAGGTCTGTGTGTTTTCCTACTTACTTTTGGGATTAATCCCCTGTATGACTAGAATGAAAGTGCTTTGAAATAAGAGATGTGTTTGTACAATTGTGCAAACTATTTGGCTGATAAATAAATAAATAAATAAATAAAATGTACTTTATGTATCAAGCACCCATGGGAATTTTTAGCAACTAACTTGAAACAGATGAAGAGGAAAACACTGCAGTAAAATTATTGAAAAAAAGTTTGGTTTTGTCTGTACTTGTACAAAGATGAAAATCGGTAAAGCTTACAGAAGCCAAATGGCTCAACATTGTAAAGCAGCCTGAGCTATCCTTAATTTGTAGAGAAATTCAGTTTGTCAAATTGAAGTTATCTCTCTCTCTCTGAGGCAGTTATACCGCAGAGAATTGGCTTGAACTACTTCCGCATTTGGAAAGACCTCCAGTCAGTGCCCTGTTTGCAAGGGAGACGTTTTTTTTTTTTTTTTTTTTTTTTTTACATACATAACTTTTAAATGTTAGATTTTGATTGAGCTCAACAACATATTTCTATTTTTCTCACAAATTTTAGATATGAGGAACTGACCTGTGCTACATTAATTTTGTCTGCCTCGACTTTACTGGATTCCAGGTTTCGAAGATTTATATCAGTGTCAGATTAAGGGTCAAGAAGAACCATATGTAGTCTTTGTTTTATGAAATGTTTGCATAAACTGTAGTTTTTTTATGAGAACATGCACTTACTGTTTGTTTGATGTCAGGAATTCCAATGCGGAACACCATCATGGTCAGGAAAGTGTCGTCCATGGGAGCCACTGTGGTCATGCTGCGCTCCATGAGAGCACGTCTCTTCTGCATCGCGTTCAGGCCTGCGTGATGAAGTTGCTGATTGGCTCCGATGAGATGCTGCTGTTGCTTATTGGCTGGTTGATGATGTAGCAGGGCTTGATTGGACATGTATGCAATACCCCGATTGACCAGGTTGCCCGGCCTCAGTGGTCGGTCTGCTCTCTGTCTACCAACCACAATGGCTGCTGGTTTCACCACCTCGCCACCTTTCCCTTCCCAGGATTGTCGTCCACCCGTCATTTCCTTCTCCTCCAGACCCTCTAACCCTCCATTCTCCGTGTCACTTCCATCTTCCCCTTCTCTGTTTTCTCTTCCCTGCTCCTCTTCCTCCTCCTCATCCTCCCCATCTTTGTCATCCTGACCGGGATAAAAGTGCTCGTTATTTCCCAGCATCCTTTGCTGTGCAGGGGTCACTGCCGAGAGGGCTGAGTGACATAGCTGTCATGGATACAAAACATGGCTATCCCATGAGACTGGCTTCATCCTTAGAAACATGCTGTGGGAAACAGGCAGAGAAGGGAGTAAACTTTGGTCATTTAACTCTGAGCATTACAATGATAGTGCAGAGTGAACTTAGCAAAAAATTAGAAAGCACGTGCAATAATCGAAAAACTAGCCACCAGCAACGCTAATAAGTCCACATGTGTGAATGAGCACACAGCTGGTCCACATTTTCCATTTAGCCACTGGGAATGCAAAGGGGAATAGCAGGCTGATGAAAGACAGGCTATATATAAACTCTTTGAATTTGCATCACAGGTTCTTTGCAGAAGAGAATGACTTGGATATGAAATTTAGCTTCACGTGAGGTCAAGATCCTTGCTACTTAATGGAGCTAACCTATGTCTGAGGCACAACCCAGGGCTAACAGCTAAATGTGAGCTCCTTAAAGAAAAAAAATCCACTCTCAGATACTTAGATACATGTACACTGTTAAACATCATCAGTCATTGTGATGCTGTTGGGGTTTCTAAATGAGGTGTTTTGACTAACCTGTTGGCGTACTCACTGCCTTGACCATGTTGACATGGTTTAGTGAGGTAATACTAATACCCACAATACTTTGTGACAACCTCCAGAAACATGGCTGAACTTGTCACACAAAGTTTGATGCAGCTCTATCAGCTTTAATAACAACAACATGGCTGGCGGTAAACTTTAAACCAAATAAAAGTTGGTTTATTCGCCAAGGCGAGGTCATGGATTTGCAAAAAAGACATAGGGCTTTTGCATTGATTGTTGTTGTGTAGTCAGCCTATGGCCAGGTGAATGTGTCAATGTGTCACTTATGCTATAGAGCTTTTTTTGATGCCCTCCAGCACACCTTCAGCTGGAGTAGGTGTGAACTGTTTGGTTAAATTCAGTATAAAAAAATATCCTAATTAACATGATGTCAGGTCTTCTGCATTTGGCCAGATATCTGAAGGGAGCAGAAAATAGTAGGAACCAATCATTTTTGACCCACAAATACAAAACTATTTTAAAAAACAGTGTCTTCGAGTGGATTTTTTGCTTTAAGGTTGTTTCATATCTTCAGTGTGTTTCAGATCTGGCATACTGGCGCCTCCATATGTTCTGCCCTGGTTTTTCTTCGGTGAAGTCTGGCTACAGGGGCTTTGCCATCATGCAGATCTGGACGATTGCCAACAGCCGCCTTAATGATGGTGAATGACGCAGGGAATCTCCCAGTTTGGTGCGTTTTGATGAGTATCAGGACAGATGGAACTCAATAAAATATCAGATGAAATTAGGACACAGATCTAAACTCATTCAATCAAGGATCACCAACATGCAAATACTTTAAGAGTCAATCACGTTTTAGTAAAATATGTAGAAAATATGGTGCCAATGAAGTTTAAAGGGACAGAAGTAATAGTAGTAGTAAAGTAAATCTATGACTTTTGACTTATCAACCTCTATCGGTGACCAAGGGCATCAACAGGTGTCTGGCACGGCTTACAGTGGCCTGTAATTGACATAAATAATAACGTAGAGATGAAGAAGCTAGCCAACAGCCAGAGATCCAACAGAAACATTTGATGAAGAGGTCATAGCATACCCATATTCAAAATACTGTAACAAGAGAACTGCTTTTGTTTTTTTTGTTTTTTTTGTTTTTTTTTAGGCTTGAAAACAAAAAAGTGCTGGTTTTCAAACGCTGGCTCCACCTCTGATAATTGCACAGTTTAAAATGTGTCTGCATGTCTTTGTAGTCCTTTGTGAGGCCCAAATGTCTTTGCAATAACAGGAAGTTAGGAGTTAGGCTCAGGATTTGGGTTATGGGTTCAGGCAACATGTTTGGCTTGTGACCCCTTGCAATCTGTTCACAGTTCATAAAAAAAGAAGAAGTTTGAAAACATAAGCTTAACCTCTGAGCCCGAGACACTCGCCCACGAGTAAAAACAGCACCTCTGATTCATAGTTTAATAATTTATCAACCATACAAGCCAGCGACTTACCAACGGTTGCGTCTGAAAGGTAACGAGTTAGCGGTTACAGAGGTCTCTTCCGGGTCTTTCTAGACTCTACAGGTGATTTTCTATTGAGCCTGGAACTTCCAGCCTCTTTCGGGGTCGTTGGGCTTTAAATCCAAACTGTTACATCCAAGATTGATCCACTTTATGTCCATAATTCATCGCGTTTTGGCTCATTTCTGCCGCTAGCTCGCGGCTCCGTCTCTACTCTGTGTCTGTTTAGGGAAATAGAGGCCCCAGTATGCCCATATATGGGAGACAACATCACCATCTTGTATGGAAGGCCAGAGGGGACAAAAAGGCCAATAGGCTGTATGGAAGGCCAAGAGGAGCACATTTTTGACACGTATTTGCTTGTGTGGCATTGCTGTGGATGTAATATTAATAAATATGACATTATTCTGTTATCATTAGCATAAGTAAATGTCATGAGAGCAAAAGCGTCTTGACTTTCTTTGAAAAGATGTATGTATTTTGTCAACTGTATAAGTTATAATGATTATTTCTTCTTTCAGTGTGACTCCCAAGACATGTGAGAAGTGTTTTAGAAAGGAAAATGGCTTATTTATTACTTATCTGTCTGTGATGTCAATACATATCTGGGAGATTCATGTTCCGTTTTATTTATTTATTTGTCTTTAAGGCCCTACAACCATTTTTTAACATGCAAGTGACCTCACCGCAACCCAAATATTCTAATAACCCAGTTTAGCCTAAAAAAAATTATGTTCACATATTGACTGTAGACAACAGGGTTGATGTTTTACAAGCTTTTTTATAAAATAAATCCAGACGGACAATAAACTGTAAAAATGGCCTTAGGTCTCAGAAGGTTTACTGTGGGTTGCAGAAATGTGTTTTTTTCTGCTTTCCTGTACCGTTATTCGTCTTGCGACCCCCCGATTGGGCTCCCTCAGGTTGAGAACCAATGGGTTGATGTAGGGTCAGGGTTTTGGGAAATGAAATACAATACGTTTTTAGAATTTGTAAAAATATGTAGTGACAAAAAGAGATTGACCTAGAAATTGGTCAGTATAAGTACAATACTTGGCATATGTACAATACACGCACTATCATAGTTTGTTTCATGCAATGGAACAATCCAAACGGTAGTTACTGTATCTCCAAAACAACCACATTTTAAAAGCAATAATTACAAAGTCAGCAGTGTTTGGATGATTGACCGGATGTATGCAAAACAATCCAAGCCTGATCTGTTAATATCTCAATGGCCTAAAGTAAGTCTGCTAGTCAAGCATTTCTGGGCTGGCTGTGGTCGAATCCCCAAGATGCTCTGAGAGTGACAGGATGGGCCACAGCGTCTGTCAGAGCAAGTGAACCAGTGAGGACGGAAAGAGAAAACTAGAGGAAAAAAGTATCTGACCACTTACAATACATTAGGGGATGGGATAAAATGCACAAAAAAAGGTTCTGGAAAAGCATGTGGCTGGCAAACTAATTTTCCTCCACTGGCACTGGCATATGGTACAGTAATCACAAGTACCAATGTTACCAATGGCCTGTATTCATATGGAATATCACACTACAGGACCAACCACTGGCCACTGTTGTAATGGATGAAAATGTTCACATGTATCACATTTAGGCCGAAAACCTCTCTTATCAAAAGCTGACAAAGAGCAGCGTCTTAACACTCACAAGGTTTGGGAGATTAACACTATCATTCAAGTACACCAGGAGGGAATAGAGGAGGTTGATTCATGAACAAAGTGTCATTAAATATTGAACAACATTGAGTCTGCACTAGCCAAGATAAGGAATTCGAAGGACAAGCTGAGAGTACACGGGAGCTTAATAATTGGGATGTAAAAGTGAAAGGGGAATACACAAGAGAGAAAGACGGTGAGAGTTGTTGTTAGCATAAAGCAGAGTAATCAGATTGGGAAAAGAAAAGCGGGGTTAGGACAGCCGTGACTGGAAAAGGAATGAGAGCAAGTGGAGAACTGTTTCAAAATCAACAGTAATGTGAGGATATAAACAGGATGACATATGGGATAGAGTCATGTTTAGAGTGCCATTTGATTTCACATTCTTACTATGGCAACCCCAATCACACCCCCTGAAACATTCTCCTCAGCCTGTACAACTCATTATGGACGTCACAACTCGTGTCGCTTTTGCCTTCCCCATCCCGTCACTCAACTCCTACGCTCTGCCGCTTTTGCCAGCTGTTTGGCTCTCCTGTCCCTGTGCTGGCCATCAGCTTTACAACTAGTCTTGACTTTTCTTTCTCTTGGGAGAACAGTGGTGGTAAAAAAGCACGATTTTTGCTCTCCTGACAAGAACAGCCTTTCTCCATCTTCTGCCAGAGGCAGAAAATTCATTTTCAACTGTCTCACACTGAATATCTTCTTTTGTTTTAGCCACTCACTGGTTGCTTGTAATGTCAGCAAGGACTTAAGGCTTACTCTACTTTTATTTTATTTTTTACTTTGGGCAGGAACACAGAAAATTATTTAAAACCAGATTAAATTTCTTATTTTTGCTGGGATGGCTGATTTTGCCATTGTAGAGCGGCTCCCGTGGTCTGTGGAACCATACACAGATAACAGCCAAAAAAGCAACACCTCTCTTGTGGTGTGCAAGATTGATCACTTAAATGTTTTACTCATACCTATTGTAGCCGTTACAATAGTGTCAAAAAGCTTCATTTATATGACTGGAACACTGACACATCTCAAAATCCTGTAGATGCTGTGCAACAAAATCTAAGCAGTGTGCTTGTCTATTTATGGCTGCAATCAGCTATAAGTCCGTCTGTAAACATGTGATGCAAAGGATTTTACAGTTTGAGATTTTCTAAAGCCTTTCAATGTATTTATCATCTATATTATTTTTGTGACCATGTTTTCTTGTTTGAACAGTGATTGAACATTGAACAGTGAATTAACTCACTTAATTTGAATAACTTTATATGCTTCAGATAAACTATGAATTGTATTTTTACACAGAACATAGAATAAATTTGATCCAAAATCACTTAAAGCCCATTGGGAAGGATCTCTTAATGGCCAGTATGAACAAAAGGAATGATTACAGAGACCAAAAAATGTTCATTTGGGCACCTGATTACTGTTTTAAGTCTGACTTAAAGAAATGTGATCGTAGTATTCTTTCATGTCTAAACATGCACTACATTATGTAATTTTGTCAATTGTTTTTCTGTGCGTATGAGCTCCTGTCTGAAAACTTGGTTCAGTCATACAATAGGAGTAGAAAACAGGGACATCTGAAGATTTCAGAAGTTGGCAAGTTGGCTTACCCTTGGGAGACTGATAGAGCAGCTTGACTTCTGATGATTAGAAGCCATCTAGAGACTCTAAGAGAGGCTTTCAATAGATCTGGGACGACACTGGTCCACAGACAGTAAGGAAATGTAGGGAGAGCAAGATGAAGAATAAGGACTGATTAATCATGATAACGAGGACAGAGATAGATACTCTCCTTGAGCACCTGGACAGCTCAGATGGATGGATGGAAAGATTAGCAGAGAGGTCACTGATATCTCTCGTTTCTATTCGTCTTTGTCTTTTCTGAGAGCTTTTCTATACATCTTGCTTTTTGCAAAACGCAGCAAAGTTGTAGTAATGACTTCATGGCTCATTTGGTTTATTTTATTCCTCGGGGTTTCCACATAAACAAAACATTATGCAGGTTTTTGGGTAATAAGTCAAACTCAAGTTTACTGTGATGCAAATTATGCACAATGAAAAACAATGTGTCAACCTATTTCACTGCATTTTATTTTATTACTAAAGATATCATTATAAATGATCTTCTGTTAAAATATGTTACTGTCAGTACTCTGTAAAGTTTGCTGTAACAGTGTCTTTTGGCAAGTCTTAAATGAATATATACTATAAAGACCTTAATGGACTGTTAGTTCTTCTTTTTGTCAGTCTCTCTTTCTCCTCTTCTCACTCACTCACTATCTCCCTATGTAGGACAGAGCATGAGTATAGATATATTTTCAGTGTATCGGTCCCCGGAAAGTAGAATTGGAGAGGATCCAAGGAACAGATTGTCCCACTTTTACGTCCTGCAAAAGTGGAGCGCCAAGTTTTGTCCTCTATATCCCTCTTTTTCACTGGGTCTCCACCCTTCGGCCTCTTTCACGCTGCCAGTGATGAGGAGCCGTCAAGAACACTCTAAGCCTACTCCAACACAGGATTGATGGGATGAGTCACTAAACTGGGGGGAGAGGGCACTTGGTTTATATGAATGGTGCATCATTAGCCATCAGGTCTGGGGGTGGTGCTCTGACATAGGAGTTTAAGGGGGAAGGGCCAAGCTGGGGTATGAGAATTGGGTACCATGACTGTGTCTGTTGCATCAGCAGTCATTAAAAGGTAACTCCAAAGCTCAATACAGTGGACAAATCATTTAAGTGTTAATGTCTATATTCTCTAAAACTTTAAAAAAAAAAAAGCATTCAAATGTATTGAGGAACGCCACTTATTTGTATGCTTTCCTGTTGTGATGACAAGGTTTAGCATTTTCAAGCTGTAATTAAATCTGTGCTTGATAAAATCAGATGAAATGAAAGTGTTTAACTGACAATCACGGCACCCTTCATTCATTTTACTGGCAGATAACAATCCCAGCAAGAAATTCATCCTCCATGCACCCATTCTGGCAACTCCCTCAGTGGGGGAGGGGAACTGCTCCTATCCAACACAAACAGACGCCTGTTAGTCAATTGCATATCTGATGTTAATCAAGCAAAAAACGATAACACTGCTAATCAGTAATTAAATGGATAATTAAAATAATTACTCCTAGCTCTCTATTTCACAATAAACATGCAGCTCCTTTGATCTGCGTTTCAGCTTGATCCTCCCTATCGCCACCTCACCATCTTTTTTAAGAAAAAAGGGGCCACGGCTTACTTTGTAGGTTACACACCGCTTGCCTGATGTTCAGAGCATGTGTGCATGGGCATTCACGCAGACCCTGTGTTCACATACAAAATGTTACTCTTTAAGCAGCACATCAGTACTGAATGTTTAGCAGAAAGCAGCCTTTAGTGCCAGACCAGTCAGCTTGAGCTTGGCTAGCGGTCTGTGTAGCTCAAACTGGGCTATCTTTCCCCTCAGACTGGATATAATTGGGTCAGGTGGAGCATGCGCTGAGGGCCTTGCTTGGGCTAAACTTGGCTGGATGGACTGGGAGACCTCAATGCAGCACCGATTTAGGAGTGAACATCCCCTGCACTATTTGAGACTTCCCCCTTCCCGTGAACATTGTTTGATACAGTAGCTAAAGCGTACACTATCACAACAGAAATCCCTAAATCAGGAATATAAACTTTTACCGGTTATGGCATATTATCCCGTTTTCAGGTCTGCACATTTTGATGAAGTTATATGAATTTGAGTGTAGTATAGATTTGTATTATATTCCCAAGCTATACATGGATGATAAAGAAAGGCAAATGTATGCCAAGTCAACTCTCTTATTCAAACATATGAATCAAATATTTCTGTTTTACAAATTTCCCACATCCCCGTCTCCAAATCATGTCACCCCCATGATGGATACTAACTCCAAGATTGAGAACCTCTGCACAATATAATCTTTAAAACTGTGCGAACATGACTTAATCTGCACCTTCAGTCCTAATATAATATTAATGAAGAAGCACACTTAATGTCTAAGAACAACTTATTTCCCAGTTGTTATTGTCGGTTAGTATATCAGTTTAATGAGTTAATTCATGAGGCCTAATCTATGAGACACATTGTTCCTGTTTAGTATTGAAGTGTTCCCTTCAGCAACAGATGAAATGACACCAGGTCCCAGGTCCACGCGCACATGTCTGTAGCAGCACTGAAACCAAACTTAAGTGTATGACACTAGTTTGTGTGGGTGCACAACACCCAGTCATAAATTAGACTGATTATCTGAAATATGTATATGCAATGCTGACCAAAAGTCAAATAGCTGATTTCATCTAATAAAAACTTCCCTTTTACTCTCCACACATGATGTAACAATGTGCATTAAAATGTCATGAAAACAGAGACTTCCAAAGGCAACTGTGCAACCGGTTGCCGTCTGTTTCGCAACAACAAATGAAGGCAGGAAATGCCAATGCAGTCAAACATTTCTAATAAAACATATGTATACCTATTCTATACATTTCCTGGTATCAAGTAACTTTTTCAAGGACCTTTTTTACATTTTATACGTGTCCCAGAGCTGACTAAAGACCTCAGGCCTCAAATACAATGAAAGCAGACCACAGACAAACTAGTCAGACACACAGAGATGGGTGCAGGATTAAGGCTTTAGGATGGATTTTATGGCAGATAAATAGCCACAAATAGACTGTCCACTAGTGACAGTTTCACTTACCTTGCACGTCCACTGACATAAAGGTAACACCGAGAGACAAAAGTTAACAAGATACTAATAAATACTGTTAGACACAGCTGACAAAGTGAGGACCATGTCGATGCCTGTCGAGCCCCATTACAGTTCATCCACCTACCACGTAATGGGGTGTAATTGGCTCTACAGACATGGAGATCCTTCATTCTTAACTTTATACTCTACTTATGACTATTACACTATATACTTAGGATTGTGTAATAAGCAAGATGGTAAGAGAAAGTGTGGGAATAGATGTAGTATTTGCAATCAAATGGGACCATCATCTGTTTTGGGAGAGCATCTCTTTAGAAACCGAAGTTGGATGTTAGACAGGAAAAGCAATGGAGACATTAAATGTGCACCTTCCCTCTAAGATATTTTGTGGAAAGCGTGTTCTTTACACCTGCGCTTGACTCTAATCAGACCTACACTACCTTATTACAACCCTAAACTGAGCCAAAAAAACACCATCTTAAGTGCCATCTGATCCTGCTGGCTTGAAACAGACTGCTCAAAAACCCAGAATTACATCAGCAAAAAGGTTAATGAGGGATTTTATCCTATAGCTAAAGGTCTATAATCACCCACTTGTGTTACAACTCTGTCATCATGTGATGTATTACTCCTGTTGATTTACACACTTTAGACTCTAACTGGTGTCTTGCTTTAAACGTGGCCAAGTACATAGAAGTGTTTCCTGATAAAGTCCCTGTAATCAGTGCATCTGAAATCCAGTTGTTGCTCTCTGAGCCATCTGTGCAAACATGAACTAGTTGTAAGTTGTAAAGCGTGAGCTATTTCAGTTCTTCATAATGGTGGATGTGTTGCAGTTTGCTGACTTCTGTTTTCAAGGCTTACGGCAATCCTCCAGATCTTTTCCCTGGGGGAAATCTCTCTGTATGTAATAATAAAAGCCTGCAGAGTCAGGGGAAACAGCTCTTCTCTCCCGTATTATCTTAATGAGCACAACAATAAGACTACCAGCTCCACAAATAACAATTACAAGTTCATTGAAAATCATAGTAGATGCTAATTTTTATTTAAACATGAAATTACTTCTCAAGGTTCTTTACTGTCACTTTAAATGTCAGGCCAAAGATGGTCTGTGGCATTTCTTGCACAGACTTAGCTCCACACAGCTGTTGCCCAGTTTAAAACTCCCATGGGACTGATTTAAGGAACGTTTTGTTGTGGGTTTTGCATTTCTGCTCCATAGATACAGTGGAAGCTTGCAGCTAATAGTCTAACTGTACTACTCCACAGCAGTGAGCTATCACTGAAAATATTTTCTCAGCATGTCAGTCTTTTGTCCTACCCTTTCTCCACACCAAACCCTGGAGAATTACTGGAATATATACCACTGTCACATCTGCTGCACTGACCGGCCTGTGTATTGACTCATGCTCCTCCTGCAGAGAACGGAGGACAGAACAGGACTGGGCAGGAAAGAACAGCATGAGACAGGATAGGAAGGAGGGGAAATTAGTAGGCAGTGGTGGTAGAAATTTTCTGAATCAGAGAGACACAAACATCTCCACGGACACATCAAGCTTTCTGGCCAATTCAGTGTAATTTATGTCTTTAATCTTCCACTCGATTGTTTCATTACAACACTGTCTTTCGGCATTACTTGTCTTTTGGCATTAAGTATAATCACTCAGTCCCTACCTGGCGTTGATAACATTACCCACCATTCTTTGTTCCATAATAATCAATTGTTCTGTGTTTCTTAGGAAGCCATTAATCTTAGTGTGTCCACTCTGCTTTAAATTGCCCTATTTTTTTCCTTCCTTTTCCAAATTAATTCCCCCAGGTGCACTTTGCCAATAGAAAAAATAGCTTTTAAAGCCAGTATTGCTTATTGTGCGTTACAGTGTGTTGGGCAGGTCTTAGGAGGCTGTGCAAAGTCAATTATGTTGCCGCTTTAGGATGAAAGTGCACAGAGGCGTTTGGTCATGTGTGTGTGTGTGTGTGTGTGTGTGTGTGTGTGTGTGTGTGTGTGTGTGTGTGTGTGTGTGTGTGTGTGTGTGTGTGTGTGTGTGTGTGTGTGTGTGTGTGTGTGTGTGTGTGTGTGTGTGTGTATGTGTGTATGTGTGTGTGTATATGTATGCAAATGTGTGAGAGTTAGTTCTCTTGAGTCCTTAGAGGGTTTCCACCTTTCCACCAGCTGACTCCATAAATACTGCGAGTTTGACAAGTCGCAGCTGAAGAAGTGTGTGAAATGTGGGTGTTGATGAGCTCTCGTTTGAATTTGTTAAATGTAATACAACACTGTAAGTGTCTGAATAATATTAATATACAGTAGGTATTACATAAATGTAGGTTTTACATAAGCACAAGTATTAATATTCCTTTCACCTCCCTGGCTGATTTCTACCTTATGTTATCTATATCAATTACCCCCCCCCATTAATTCTGGTGCATCTATCACTGTTAAACAAAAGGTTGTAGCCTGCTTTGTAACTGTGGGGGTGCAGTTGTAAAATACTGCAATGTGAAATTCTGATTCCTAATGAACATGGAATAATCTACATGAAACAGGGTCTTAACTAGTCACAAGGGAGTCAATAATGGCCATAGAGCTGGATTCAGCATGAATGGCTTATTTAGAGAAATTAACTTCCCCACCACCACTGCCCACTGTATCCAGAAGAAAATTCCAGACAGCAATGCTTTTAGTTAGAATGACTCACATTAACTACAAGCAGACACATCTCCATAATCTTCATTACAGCTTCCTTATGCTGTATATCATAGCTAATAAACACCAGAGGACTCTGTTGAGTGATCTGTGCAAGCTCTGTGATCTTTGTCTCTGTCCCACTTTGCTTGTTAACATGTAACCCCCGTCACATTTTTAGCAGCACACAATTCTTTTTGTAAAGCGCTGTGACTTTCAACCTCAAACACACACACACACACACACACACACACACACACACACACACACACACAGTGCTGCTAAAGATCATTTCTTCTTTCTTTGTGTGCCCAATACTTCTAAATGAATGTCTTTTAAATTCATTTTAGAGTTCACACACATTATCACCACTGTCTTTAGCATATTATAATAATTCACCCTTTCTTTTTGTATTATAAACACTTTGCATTACTTTGTAGGATAAGCACAGCAACTGATTTGTTATTCATATGAAACCAAAAATGTGAGTAAACATGAACATGAAAAAGTAAATACCTTTTAGTCTGCAGTTCAAGCTGTGTTGCGCCTCGTTGTATCCGCAGTGACCTCCTTGATAAACCAAAAAAAAGAGTAAAAAAGGGGGCTGGGATTATAAATTGAGAAAAAGATCCAGTTGGTGAAAAATAGATGAGGAAAAACAAGAAAAAGTGATATGCTCTTTTTTCTTCAAAAATCACATTTTCATTCCCTCTAGTCTTTAAATATGCGTCGGTGCGAGCCAGTATTGAGCCAGTGTATTGTGCAGCCTCTCTCTGTTTTCATTCGCACACACACACATTCACCTACTCTATGCCCCAGTGTGGCCAACTCTCTCTCCCTCTCTCTCTCTCTATTACACACACATTCATGCACCCTTTCTCCAGCGTGGTCTCCTCTCTCTATTACATCAGATTGATCTCTCTCCGTTCTCCTTCCTCTCTTTGTACTTCACTGGGTACCGACTTTCCACCATCTATCTGTCAGTTGCTGTCTCTGCTTTCTTTTCTCGCACCCAAGTGCTCTTCTATTAAATTATCCCCAATTTTATTCATTACTCCCTCTCACTCTTGTCTTTTTTGTCTCTCACTGTTTCACCACACATTCCAACCTCTCCTCCATCTCTCGCTCATTATTTCAGTCACTCCATCAATAAAAAGACATGATACGACCCCCCCCCCCC
>NC_045753.1:21829871-21831280 GCF_008692095.1 Etheostoma spectabile
CCACCCCCACCCTTTATCTTTCGCTGTCTTTCATGCACAGTGGATGGATTCAGGCCCCTTCATTGTCTCCATTGTTTCTTTGATTCTTACAGGTCCTCATGAAAATAAAGAACTGCTCATCCTGACTCACTTTTCCCATTCATAAAATGGCTTTATTACCTATGCGGTAGAAATAGAATATGACAGATATTGCATTTACATGTGTGGAATAGTTTGTGAAATGTTCATGAATCTGTCAAGGAGGTGACCGACCACTGGTCTGACTTGGATTTCTGTCATTTAAATCAATAATCAGTCACACAAAAATACAAAAACATTTTTTTTCATTAACCCGTTGTGTTCCCTTGCTATGCAGACATTTCTGGTTTCTCTAGCGTCACCGTCCCGTGGACGGGACTTTTCCGTCGCTGTGGAGTCCCAGTTTTCTCCACTCATAAACGTTTTCATGACTTTAAAGCATCATATCTTCATAAAACACGCTCATGCAGCACACCATTTGAAAGCTTAGAGTCTTGTGATTTGATTAAGCCCACACATATGGTGATTTATAGCAGTTAAACAAGTGTTATAAAGTTAAAGAAAATTAAGATAAACAGAAAAATTCGGTGCCGCTAGCTAGTATCTATCTAAAGTTCTTACCTTTTGCCTCGTGTCTTTATTCCCAGCGGTGAAAGATTGACGAAAAAAAAATTGTTCCAAGGAATTAGAATATACAAGCCATTTTATCCAAAACGAGCTGGTCGCCTCCAATCTTGTACTTTCTGGTAGAGTTTCAATTTTTTTTTTTTTTTTAATTCAAACTTTATTGAAGAATGTGGACATACAGTTGGAAACAAATCTTCTGTACATCTTAACAGTCTACATTCTAAAAGAGCCAGGGGATTACTAAAGTAAAAGAAAAACAAACAAACAGCAAAACACTTCATACAAATATTTTGTAAAGCTTACAGGTCATATGATGTAAAAGCTTTTTTGGTTGTACAGGTAGAAATGGAAACAATGTATTGTTTAATAATGGCAGCCAGCTCAAAAAAGCTTGCTGCTACAGTGTTTCTGAGCACATCGTCGCATTCTCTGACGTCTAAGCATTTGATTGACAGGTGATGTAAACCAATCCGTCAACTGTAATCTGAGATAAACCTTGTGAAAGCCAATCAAGTCGCAGAGTTAAAACTAGATTTTATGAGACTGGCAAACCCGTTTAGCCATTAGGAAGACAAATTGATTTATACCAAACTTGACCATGAAATTTTAAACCTGTGATGGCTGCAGCTGTGTTAAAGCAAAAATAGGGCCTTCTTATTGCATTTCACATCCTGAACAATGTATAATTAGTTATTTCTTTATATTTACGTATACAGTCCCTGACAAAAGTCTTGTCGCTTGTGTACAAATTGACCTGAAGTGCC
>NC_045753.1:21831305-21843233 GCF_008692095.1 Etheostoma spectabile
GAATGGGGTCTGCATCGGGGTCTAGACAGAGAGCCCAGCTGAACTAAAACGGCAAGCCAGAGTTCAAAAATAAGTGACTAGACTAGGCAAGCCCACTTTGTATGGGAAATAATAGTTAACCTCACTCAGTAAACAGGCTGAGGAGGCTCTATATTTATATAATAATAATAATAATAATAAAATTATAAAAACATACTTCTGTTTATTATTGGTATCAGTACAAATACCAGGAACCAGTAAAACCTGACACCAGTGGGGTCTGAATAAACAGACAGCGAGGGCTGAAGCTAAAAGAGGAAGTCAAATAAGTTTTGTTTAAAAATTAATTACATAATCATCAGTCAACATGTGACAATTACTATTCGTACACAGATAAGAAGGGATATTGTGAACCAGTAAGTGCACATTCCAAGAGCTTAAAAGGACGTAGTTATATATCACTTTGTAATAGTTTTTGTGCAGGTCATTTCAGGACACACTCGGTGTGGGGTAGCATAGGAACATGTCAGAGAATAGCTTGCATTCCGATTTGGTCTGATAACGTTTTATAAGTTAAATAAGACAACTGAATTACTGTCCACAACTTCTTCTTTCACACATTCTTGAAAAGCAGAACACATTGTTTATGCATAAATCTCACGTAGTGCACCTAAAAAATTGTTGCATGCAAGATAAGTACTTAAACCTCCAAACATCAAAGATTGGGGCGCTTCCTGTCAGAAAAACTGTATGCAGATGTTTCAAGATAATATCTAAAACACACCAACAAATACTCACATGGTGTGACACATAACAAAAACTAAATGTGTTGTTTCGTTTCTTTCTTTGTCTTGTTTCTTAGAATCCAAACAATGTTTAATTAGCAGTGGGGATGTTTTCAACTTAATTCCTGTTATTCACAGAGTTACTGATTTCTTTACTCTAATAAGCGGTGGTAAAACCAGACCAATCAAGCCCAACGGTTGAAACACCCTTTGAGCAACTTCATCCAAAACGAAAATGAATGTTGACACATTTCTGAGAAGAGAAAAGACCAACATCGAGAACTGTTTTAATGTTCACATTTAAAAAACAGTATGTCTCTGTTTCAGTTACTTGAATTGGCCACCAGAGTCCAGCACTGCATTAAGAAAATAATCATGAAAAAGGCCTTACTGCAGGTCTTAGCCTGTATGCAGTTGACGGTGCCCACACAGTAAGAAGCAGTTTCATTGCACATCATAGATTTATAAAATGTTTTAATTTTAATAGTGAGTAACTATTTAGCGCTGTGAACTTGCAAAGCAGTGTTTTGGTCTGCGGGCAGCCACAAGTGAGTCACAAAGTGCGATAGTATTAAGTAATAGTCACCAATTAATTGCCAAATTCACACTCGAAAACCTACAGAACTTTATGTTGCAAGCCAATATTCGAAGCAAACCCCTCTCTGTGCCTCAAAGCTTATTAATCATCAATAATCAATCATTTCTCTATCCCGCCTATACTTCCTTTCTTCTCTGCTTTGTTTTTTATTTCGTTCTGAATCTACTACTCTACTAAAGTGCATTCACTAAACACACAAATAAAACCTAGCCAGCAATTCTTACTACTGTATGGTCCATCTGCCTGTGACCCAGTTTTCTCTCCTTGCCTTGGGCATGAGAGGCTTTCATACAGAATGCACAAAGAAAAGCAGTTTCTCATTCTCAAAAAAGGACACTGGGCCGCAAGGCGCGGAGCACCAAGGTTGGATGGAAGTGTGATAACACACACATGAGTGTAGCCCATCAAAGGGAAGCACCCACTAGAGCTCTTTTTAAGAGTTACAATGCAGGTATCTGTCGTCCTTAAGAAGTGGGATATAGCAGGATTCAGAGTGTATAGAGTGTACTACTGGTGTGCATTAATGTATTTCAACCCGCTTGACTTCCTCTGTCCTCCAATGTTCTTTTTGATTGTCTCTAAAAGCAACCCTAAAGCAAGCATAAGACAGTTATCACTCAAACACTCCAACTGAATAATTGGGGGCAGGGGGGAGGGGGGGGGGTGTGCAATGTGCATGTCATACTCTCTCTCCGCTCTCAACCATGTTTCCTTGTCATGTTCACTATCTAATACAGGCAAAAATACCATACAATAATTAGTGCTATCTGTCCATTAGTGTATTTTTTATTAACACTGGTACAAGCAGTGATTAGCAGATCAGATGTTTCAACCAAAGTGCTTGTTGAACTGCGTCAAAAACCATCTCCTACCACACCTTTTTAACGACGAATATAACAATTTCCTTAACCTTTCAAAACCGACAATCGCCCCCACTCTATGTAGCAAATGGCCAGGTGTGAGGAGTTGAGAAACTAGTAGGTTTGAAACATCCTCTTGAGTTCTCTTGTTTTCTTTCTTCCATCACTTTTGATCGCACAACCGAGTACAAGACCATGGATCTATCGTGGTTATCCCCATTTGACTGATTAACACATCTCGGCCCTTTTCTACAATTGGAGGAGTGTGGTAGTTGTCAACGTCTATCCACTTTTGTCATCAGACGTATTGGACGGCATGTCTTAATAGCTAATTAGTTTTAAGCATCTCCCAACCTAAAGATAACACATCAGCGTTAAAGTGATCATATTATGCTCATTTTCAGGCTCATAATTGTAATTAAAGGTTATATCAGAATTGGGCTGAGCGTACTGAGAAATTCAAATATCACGATATTCTTGACCACCTCTATGTCGATTTGCGACGATATTGTATGTAGATTATTGGTGCTTTAAACAAAGTTGTTTTTACACAATGGGCATTATAACGTGTTACAAAGTACGCATGTCACTGCTGGACTACAATAGAGCTGTTTGGAGCAGTTTGTGAACATGTTTTTCGTTTGGAGATGGTAAGTCCCTTTGGGTGGACTTTGGGCTTTTTCACGTTGTAAACCTACACGTGCACAAAAACGATTATGACTCAATAAAGGAAGGGGAATAAGCCAATTAGCATAATATGAGCACTTTAGGTCATGGTCTTTATATTTAGCAACGAGACAGAAATATTTGTCTTCTTCTGTTGACACGGATGAGCCTTAAATCACACAGAGGTCCGAGCCAACGTTCTAAGATAAGGTGTAGAGGATGCAATATATATAATGATTTAAAAACATCAATTCCATGTTTTTTTTTTATTTATTGTATATTTTAATCTTAAATTTTCAGCTGTATATTTTATGCTTTTATGTAAACACACACCATGTTTTCCTTTTTCATAAAATATACATGTACATTTGATAGTTTGCCATGCTTGTCGTTATGGTGTTTGCATCAGGTCCGTCAATTTGTTTGCGGATCTAATTTAAACTTAAGTTGTAACCCACTCATAGTCCAATCGGTTTTAATTGTGATGGACATGGTTACTACTATCTTTTAAAGTAGCACAAATTTGACGTTTGATTGTAGTACTCCTCCCCCAGGTTAATCTGTTTGTTTTTAACGGGTCATTTCACCCACAGCACTACAAACGTAGGCTGAGGTCTGTGGATCATGCAGAATAAACGGGACATTCTTTCTGCTGCTGTTCCTTTCAAATATAATTTTTTAATCTGCTGAGTATAACAAACAAAATGCCCTTCAGCTTCACCTATCTGAGATTTGTTAGAATTCCCAGTAGCAGTATTTAACCTCTTTAAAAACACTTTAAAATACATGCTTTTTTGCCTAAACGTTTACCAAACAAAAGTTATACAGCGCCCATATACTTTGGCCCTCTGGGATGTGAGCCTGAGGTCTTAGGAAGCTAACTCTCTCATTTTTGTTCCAAGTGTCATGTGTGATCTAGGTTTTACTGACACAGACCACGAGGTTAGAATGGAGGTTTTCCGTCCAAGTAAAGCATCTGTAAAATATTTGAAAACACTACTGTGAACATATCAGATGGGCTACACACAAAACTAGTCCATAGCCCTGCTCAACTTACTACAGAAAAATCCAGAAGAAAAACACTCAGAAAATTGATTTTATATGAATTCATTTCTACGATACGTGCGTTTTTCTTATTCCTTTTGAAAAGTGCAAAGAAAAAAGCCAAAAAAGTGCAAATACAAAACTTCTCATACAAAAATACACCACATCATCACACATACTTGAAAGAACTATACATGTCCCTGACAAAAGTCTTGTCCTTATCTATTTTGTAGAAACACCTGCTATTACCAGACTTTTAATGAATCAATTGGTGTAAGAAATAGCTCATATGAAAAGCTTAAACCCTCCCAAATGATGTTCAATGCCTGAAATAAATTAGTTTCACTGAAACAAGATTTATCATTTAAACAAGACAGAAAGGTCAATTTTGGCAAGACAAAGTTTGTTGCCTATACAGAAATTGAACAAATTTACTACAAATACTAAAATATGTCAGCAAATTATTTAGTGGTGCTGTAGATTCAATTTAATATCTTGTATGACTTCCATGAGCTTGAAGGACGGCATCCAGCGGTTTGGCAAAGATCAACAATGTATTGATGAAGTCATCAGGAATAGCTAGGAAAGCAGTCTTGTATGCCTCCAAGTTCATCAATATTCTTTGTTTTGGTCTTCCATGCTTCCTCTTTCATCCTACCCCACATATGCTCAATGATGTTCATGTCTGGTGACTGGGCCGCCAATCCTGGAGCATCTTGATCTTCTTCGCCTTGAGGAACTTTGAAGTGGAGACGGAAGTATGCGATGGGCACCATCCTGCTGGAGATTTGGCCTCTTTTATGGTTGGGAATATAACAGGTAGCTGATGTCTTGGTATTTGAGACTATTGATGTTGCCTTCCACCCTCAGATCTCTCGCACACCCCCATACTGATGGATGTTACCCCAGACCATGATTTTCCCCGCCACCAAACTTCACTGTTTTCTGGGTGAATCTTGATCCATGCGGGCTCCAGTATTTCTCCTGCAATATTTGCGGCAACTTGGGTGTAATTCAACAGAAGATTCATCTGAAAAATCCACTTTCTTCCACTCTCCAGCTTCCGTCCTTTTGCAGGCTGTGGGCCTTGGCAATGCCACACAGTTTTTCAATTGTCTTTTGTTTAGTGATGGCTTCTGGGCACTGATTCGACCATGGAGGCCATTTTAAGACAGAATCCAACAAACCGTTCTGGTTGACACATGGACTTCAGGGGACCAGGTCTGGTGGAGCTCTGCTGCAGTGGAAAATGGGCTGGCCTTGGATTTTCGAGCCAACAAACGGTCCTCTCGAGCGTTGTCTTGCGGGTCTGCCTGACCTGGGCTTGTCAAAAACTGTCTCCAGTGTCTTCAATTGTTTTTTAATCCTCTGTGCTTGACGCTGAGACACATTGAATTGTCTGCCACATCAGCACTGGATCTGGTCTTCAGCCTCTTGATAATCAAAACTTTAGTCTCAGGGTGAATCTTAGGCCTGTTTGCAGATGTCTATTTGCAGTTGAGGTGAAGGTCTGGTGTACTGGGGTTGTTTTTATACACACCTGAGACCTAATGATCCATTATTAGTCACAGGTGAAGCTCATATGACACGACAACACTATGTCTTTGCAAAAATTGACTCAATGGGCTTTACCACTTAATATAGAATACTTTTTGACAGTTTCGTTTTGCACTGAAACATTTTACAAAAGATGTTGGGATTAAAATGAGCCATTTCTTGTAAATAAATCTTGATTAGAATATGAGTTTCAGGCAGGCCAGCCCATTTTCCACTGCAGCAGAGCTCCACCAGACCTGGTCCCCTGAAGTCCATGTGTCAACCAGAACGGTTTGTTGGATTCTGTCTTAAAATGGCCTCCATGGTCGAATCAGTGCCCAGAAGCCATCACTAAACAAAAGACAATTGAAAAACTGTGTGGCATTTGCCAAGGCCCACAGCCTGCTCTAAAAGGACGGAAGCTGGAAAGTGGAAGAAAGTGATTTTTCAGATGAATCTTCTGTTGAATTACACCACAGTTGCCGCAAATATTGCAGGAGAACTACTGGAGCCCGCATGGATCCAAGATTCACCCAGAAAACAGTGAAGTTTGGTGGCGGAAAATCATGGTCTGGGGTAACATCCAGTTATGGGGGTGTGCGAGAGATCTGCAGGGTGGAAGGCAACATCAATAGTCTCAAATACCAAACATCTCAGCTACCTGTTTATTCCCAACCATAAAAGAGGCCAAATTCTCCAGCAGGATGTGCTCCATCGCATACTTCCGTCTCCACTTCAAAGTTCCTCAAGGCGAAGAAGATCAGATGCTCCAGGATGGCCGGCCCAGTCACCAGACTGAACATCATTGGCATATGTGGGGTAGGATAAAGAGGAACATGAGAAGACCAAACCAAAGATATTGATGAACTCTGGAGGCATACAAGACTGCTTTCCAGCTATTCCTGATGACTTCATCAATCATTGTAGAATCTTTGCCAAACCGCATGGATGCAGTCCTTCAAGCTCATGGAAGTCATACAAGATATTAATTTGAATCTCACAGCACACTAATAATTTGCTGACATTTTTAGTATTTGTAGTAAATTTGTTCAATTTCTGTATAGGCACACAACTTTTGTCTTGCCAAAATTTGACCTTTCGGTCTTGTTTAAATGATAAATCTTGTTTCAGTGAAACTAATTTATTTCAGTGCATTGAACATCATTTGGGAGGGTTTAAGCTTTTCATATGACTATTTCTTCACCAATGATTCATTAAAAGTCAGTTAATAGCAGGTGTTTTCACAAAATAGATAAGCGACAAGACTTTTGTCAGGGACTGTATAGTTCTTTCAAGTATGTGTGTGATTGATGTGGAGGTTTTTTGTATTTGAAAGTTTGTATTTTGCACTTTTTTGGCTTTTTTCTTGCACTTTTCAAAAGGAAATAAGAAAACACCGTATCTGTAGAAATGAATTCATATAAAATCAATTTTTCTGAGTGTTTTTCTTCTGGATTTTTTCGGTGTAAGTTGAGACTGTGGCTATGACTAGTTTTGTGTGTAGCCCACTGATATGTTCACAGTAGTGTTTTCAATCATTTTACAGATGCTTTCTTGGAGCGAAAACCTCCATTCTAACCTCTGTAGTTCTGTGTCAGTAAAACCTAGACACACTGACACTTGGAACAAATTGAGAGAGTTAGCTTCCTAATGACCTCAGGCTCACATCCCAAGGGCCAAAGATATGGGCGCTGTATAACTTTTGTTTGGTAACGTTTAGGCAAAAAAGCATGTATTTTAAAGTGTTTTTAAAGAGGTTAAATACTTGCTACTGGGAATTCTACCCAATCTCAGATAGGTAACTGAAGGGCTTTTGTTGTGTTATACTCAGCAGATTAAAAAATTATATTGAAAGGATCAACAGCAGCGAAAGAATGTCCCGTTTATTCTGCATGATCCACAGACCTCAGCCTACTTTTGTAGTGCTGTGGGTGAACTGACCCGTTAAAAACAAACACTGATTAACCTGGGGGGAGTACTACAATCAAACGTCAAATTTGTGCTACTTTAAAAGATAGTAATGTAACACATGTCCATCATCAATAAAAACCGATTGGACTATGAGTGGGTTACAACTTAAGTTTTAAATTAGATCCGCAAACAAATTGACGACCTGATGCAACACCATAACGACAGCATGGCAAACTATCAAATGTACATGTATATTTTATGAAAAAGAAAACATGGGTGTGGTTACTAAACATAAATATACGCTGAAAATTTAAGATAAATATACACCCTAAATAAAAAAAACATGGAATTTGATGTTTTTAAATCTATAATATATATTGCATCCTCTACACCTTATCTTAGAACGTTGGCTCGGACCTCTGTGTGATCTTAAGGCTCATCCAGTGTCAACAAAGAAGACACATATTTTCTGTCCTTGTTCTAAATATAAAGACCAATGACCTTAAAGTGCTCATATTATGCTAATTGGCTTATCCCCTTCCTTTATTGATTCATATATCGTTTTTGTGCACGTGGTAGGTTTACAACGTGAAAAAGCCCAAATTCCACCCCAAAGGGACTTACCATCTCCAACAGAAACACCTGTTCACAAACTGCTCCAAACAGCTCTATTGTAGTCCAGCAGTGACTGCGTCACTTTGTAACACGTTATATGCCCATTGTAAAACAACATTTTGTTAAAGCACCAATAATCTACCATACAAATCGTCGAACATCGACATAGAGGTGGTCAAGAAATTCGTGATATTTGAATTTCTCAGTATCGCTCAGCCCAATTCTGATATAACCTTTAATTACAATTATGAGCCTGAAAATGAGCATAATATGATCACTTTAACGCTGATGTGTTATCTTTAGGTTGGGGATGCTAAAACAATTAGCTATTGACATGCCGTCCAATCACGTCTGATGCACAAAGTGTATAGACGTTGACAACTACCACACTCCTCCAATTGTAGAAAGGGGCGAGATGTGTTAACAGTCAAATGGGGATAACCACGATTAGACCATGGTCTTGTACTCTGTGTGTGCGATCAAAGTGATGGAAGAACAAAAACAAGAGATCCAAAGAGTTTCATTCAAACCTACCTAGTTCCAGTTCCACCTCCTCACACTGGCCATTTGCTCATAGAGTGGGGCGATTGTCGGTTTTGAAAGGTTAAGGAAATTGTTATATTCAGGTCGTTAAAGGTGTGGTAGGAGATGGTTTTGACGCAGTTCAACAAGCACTTTGGTTGAAACATACTGATCTGCTAATCCTGCTTGTCACCAGTGTTAATAACAATACACTAATTGACAGATAGCACTATTATTTGTATGGTATTTTTTTGCCTTTATTAGATAGTGAACATGACAAGGAAACATGGTTGAGAGCGAGAGAGAGGTATGACATGCACATTGCACCCCCCTCCCCCCCTCGCCTCCCCCAATTATTCAGTTGGAGTGTTTGAGTGATAACTGTCCTTATGCTTGCTTTAGGGTTGCTTTTAAGAGACAATCAAAAAGAACATTGGAGACAGAGGAAAGTCACGGGTTGAAATACATTATGCACACAGAGTACACTCTACACTCTACACTCTGAATCCTGCTTATCCCACTTCTTAAGGACGACAAGATACCTGCATTGTAACTCTTAAAAAGAGCTCTAGTGGGTGGCTCTCCTTTGATGGCGCTACACCCATGGTGTGTTTCATCACACTTCCATCCAACCTTGGTGTTCCTGCCTTTGCGGCCCAGTGTCCTTTTTTATGAAATAGAAACTAGCTTTTCTTTGTGCATTCTGTATGAACGCCTCTCATGCCAAAGGCAAGGAGAAAAACTGGGTCACAGGCAGATGGACATACAGTAGTAAGAATATGCTGGCTAGGTTTTTTTGTGTGTTTAGTGAATGCACTTACTTAGTGTAGTAGATTCAGAACGAAAATAAAACAAAGCAGAAGAAGAAATGAAGTATAGGGCGGGATGAGAGAAATGATTGATTATTGATGATTAATAAGCTTGAGGCACAGAGAGGGGTTTGCTTCGAATCATTGGCTTGCAACATAAAATGTCTGTAGGTTTTCGAGTGTGAATTTGGCAATTAAATTGGTGACTATTACTTAATAATATCGCACTTTGTGACTCACTTGTGGCTGCACGCAGACCAAAACACTGCTTGCAAGTTCACGACGCTAAATAGTTACTCACTATAAATTAAACATTTTATAAATCAATGATGTGCAATGAACTGCTTCTTACGTGTGGCACCGTCAACTGCATACAGGCTAAGACCTGCAGTAAGGCCTTTTTCATGAATTATTTCTTAATGCAGTGCTGGACTCTGGTGGCCAATTCAAGTAACTGAAACAGAGACATACTGTTTTTTTAAATGTGAACATTAAAACGTTCTCAGAATGTTGGTCTCCTTCTCAGAAATGTGTCAACATTCTGTAGTTCTTGGAATGAAGTTGCTCAAAATGGGTGTTTCAACCGTTGTGCTTGATTGGTCTGGTTTTACCAACCGCTTATTAGAGTAGAAAATCAGTAACTCTGTGTAATAACGGAATTAAGTTGAAAACATCCCCACTGCACAATTAAAACATTGTTTGGATTCTACGAAACAAGACAAAGAAACCGAAACAAACACATTTGTTTTTGTTGATGTGCACACCATGTGAGTATCTGTTGGTGTGTTTTTAGCATATTATCTTTGAAACATCTGCATACAGTTTTTCTGACAGGAAAGCGCCCCAATCTTTTGATCTTTGGATTGTTTAGTCACTTACTTGCATGCAACAATTTTTAGGTGCACTACGTGATTTATGCATTAAACAATGTGTTCTGCTTTTCAAGAATGTGTGAAGAGAAGTTGCTGACAGTATTCAGTTGTCTTTATTAACTTATAAAACGTTATCAGACCAAATCGGACATGCAGCTATTCTCTGACATTTTCCTATGCTACCTCACACCAGAGTGTCCTGAAAGACCTGCACATAAACTTTACAAAGTGATTATAACTACGTCCTTTTAAGCTCTTGGAATGTGCACTTACTGGTTCACAATATCCCTTCTTATCTGTGTATCGATTAATAGTAATTGTCACATGTTGACTGATGATTTTAATGAATTTTTAAACAACTAATTTTGACTTCCTCTTTTAGCTTCAGCCCTCGCTGTCTGTTTTATTCAGACCCCACTGGTGTCAGGTTTTACTGGTTCCTGGTATTTGTACTGATACCAAATAATAACAAGTATGTTTTTATTAATTATTATTATTATTATTATATTATATATTAGACCTCCCTACCAGCCTTGTTTACTGAGTGAGTTTAACTATTATTTCCATACAAAATGGGCTTGCCTAGTCTAGTCACTTATTTTTGTACTCTGGCTTGCCGTTTTAGTTCAGCTGGGCTTCTCTGGTTCTAGACCTATGAATTACATTAGCTGTCCTTAGTGCTTATTTGCATGGGTTTATTGTCATGTTTAGTAATCATCTCTCCACTGCTTTTCAGTTACCCTTATACTGTCCTGTAGTTTGTCAGACCACCTCTTTTAGTGCAGCAGAGAGTATTAGAGTACTGTTATTAACTGTCAAGGTTTGCAGAAGGTCATAAAGAAGTAACTACTCAAAAAGCTTTCTCAAGCATCTACTTCCAGTTTCAATCTTCTTCATGTCTATATTTACTTTGAATAACTGTGTCTCTTTCCTCTCTGTTTTTCTTTGTTAGTATTGTGTGCTGGTTCCCAGGTATTGCATACAGTGGCTTTCGGGGTAAAGTTCTCTATTTTCTTTAGTTGTATTAGTTAAGTATGTTAAGATCTCGTTAGGTGTGCTACTGGGAAGACTACTGAGGAGAAATAGCACTGCAGAGGGAATATACATAGATATGGAATTGCAACCCTTCTGACTCAGCATTCATACAACTCCTCAACATGACAACAGTCATTTAGTGTTTGGTCACTTCTTAGTGCCTTTAGCCATTGAGTTGTTTCTCTTGTTTGTGTTACTCTGGCAGGGCCATGAGGGGGGTCACCACTCTGCTGCTCCGGCAGGTAAGAGGGATCCAACGGAACACAAAGCTTGACATCTGGGGTAAAGGTTGTTTTAGGATTGTAAGGTTTTCCTTTTGTTAGTATTATAACAGTTATATCATGCTCAGTTGAAATTGGGTGAGATTTGCTATTGCTTTTATACGGATGTTTTATGTGGTTATAAATCAAATCTCACATTTGCAGTGTATGAAATAACACCAGAAACTAAGGGTGAGGCCTCAGTGGGGTCATTCCTGCAAATCTTGTGTATAAAGCCACTTAATTAAACATACCACAAAGTACCATTTCAAATCTTGCTAAACATATTTACATATAGCTGCCATTTTTGCATTTAAGATTTAACAAGTGCGTAACATTTTGATTAAGATCACTAAGGTGCCCTTTAGCAAGGCAAATTAAGCATGCAACAGATCCCGTGAGAGGGGAGCAGGGCGTTGGCAAAGCCACTTTTCAA
>NC_045753.1:21843258-21882021 GCF_008692095.1 Etheostoma spectabile
GTGCGAGAGATCTGCAGGGTGGAAGGCAACATCAATAGTCTCAAATACCAAGACATCTCAGCTACCTGTTATATTCCCAACCATAAAAGAGGCCAAATTCTCCAGCAGGATGGTTGCTCACGCATACTTCCGTCTCCACTTCAAGTCCTCAAGGCGAAGAAGATCAAGATGCTCCCGGATTGGCCGGCCCAGTCACCAGACATGAACATCATTGAGCATATGTGGGGTAGGTGAAAGAGGAAGCATGGAGACCAAACCAAAGAATATTGATGAACTCTGGAGGCATACAAGACTGCTTTCCTAGCTATTCCTGAGATCATCAATACATTGTATGAATCTTTGCCAAACCGCATGGAGGCTCCTTCAAGCTCATGGAGTCATACAAGATATTAATTTGAACTCACAGCACCACTAAATAATTTGCTGACATATAGTATTGTAGTAAATTTGTTCAATTCTGTATAGGCAACAAACTTTTGTCTTGCCAAAATTTGACCTTTCTGTCTTGTTTAAATGATAAATCTTGTTTCAGTGAAACTAATATTTCAGGCATTGAAATCATTTGGGAGGGTTTAAGCTTTTCATATGAGCATTTCTTACACAATTGATTCATTAAAAGTCAGGGGGTAATAGCAGGTGTTTCTACAAAATAGATAAGCGACAAGACTTTTGTCAGGGACTGTATAGTTCTTTCAAGTATGTGTGTGATTGATGTGGATGTATTTTTGTATTTGAGAAGTTTTGTATTTTGCACTTTTTTGGCTTTTTTCTTTGCACTTTTCAAAAGGAAATAAGAAAAACGCACGTATCTGTAGAAATGAATTCATATAAAATCAATTTTCTGAGTGTTTTTCTTCTGGATTTTTTCTGTAGTAAGTTGAGACATGTGGCTATTGGACTAGTTTTGTGTGTAGCCCATCTGATATGTTCACAGTAGTGTTTTCAAATCATTTTACAGATGCTTTACTTGGACGGAAAACCTCCATTCTAACCTCTGTAGTTCTGTGTCAGTAAAACCTAGAATCACACTGACACTTGGAACAAAAATTGAGAGAGTTAGCTTCCTAATGACCTCAGGCTCACATCCCAGAGGGCCAAAGTATATGGGCGCTGTATAACTTTTGTTTGGTAAAACGTTTAGGCAAAAAAGCATGTATTTTAAAGTGTTTTTAAAGAGGTTAAAATACTTGCTACTGGGAATTCTAACCAAATCTCAGATAGGTGAAGCTGAAGGGCATTTTGTTTGTTATACTCAGCAGATTAAAAAATTATATTTGAAAGGATCAACAGCAGCAGAAAGAATGTCCCGTTTATTCTGCATGATCCACAGACCTCAGCCTACGTTTGTAGTGCTGTGGGTGAACTGACCCGTTAAAAACAAACACTGATTAACCTGGGGGGAGTACTACAATCAAACGTCAAATTTGTGCTACTTTAAAAGATAGTAATGTAACACATGTCCATTCACAATTAAAACCGATTGGACTATGAGTGGGTTACAACTTAAGTTTTAAATTAGATCCGCAAACAAATTGACGGACCTGATGCAAACACCATAACGACAAGCATGGCAAACTATCAAATGTACATGTATATTTTATGAAAAAGGAAAACATGGTGTGTGTTACATAAAAGCATAAAATATACAGCTGAAAATTTAAGATTAAAATATACACCCTAAATAAAAAAAAACATGGAATTTGATGTTTTTAAATCATATATATATTATTGCATCCTCTACACCTTATCTTAGAACGTTGGCTCGGACCTCTGTGTGATCTTAAGGCTCATCCAGTGTCAACAGAAGAAGACACATATTTCTGTCCTTGTTCTAAAATATAAAGACCAATGACCTTAAAGTGCTCATATTATGCTAATTGGCTTATTCCCCTTTCCTTTATTGAGTCATATATCGTTTTTGTGCACGTTGTAGGTTTACAACGTGAAAAAGCCCAAAGTCCACCCCAAAGGGACTTACCATCTCCAACAGAAAACACTGTTCACAAACTGCTCCAAACAGCTCTATTGTAGTCCAGCAGTGACATGCGTCACTTTGTAACACGTTATAATGCCCATTGTGTAAACAACATTTTGTTAAAGCACCAATAATCTACCATACAATATCGTCGCAACATCGACATAGAGGTGGTCAAGAATATCGTGATATTTGAATTTCTCAGTATCGCTCAGCCCAATTCTGATATAACCTTTAATTACAATTATGAGCCTGAAAATGAGCATAATATGATCACTTTAACGCTGATGTGTTATCTTTAGGTTGGGAGATGCTTAAAACTAATTAGCTATTAAGACATGCCGTCCAATCACGTCTGATGACAAAAGTGTATAGACGTTGACAACTACCACACTCCTCCAATTGTAGAAAGGGGCGAGATGTGTTAATCAGTCAAATGGGGATAACCACGATTAGATCCATGGTCTTGTACTCGGTTGTGCGA
This sequence comes from Etheostoma spectabile, assembly GCF_008692095.1. Taxonomy (NCBI): domain Eukaryota; kingdom Metazoa; phylum Chordata; class Actinopteri; order Perciformes; family Percidae; genus Etheostoma; species Etheostoma spectabile. Next base: position 21,845,718 of record NC_045753.1, read on the forward strand.
TCAAAAGTGATGGAAGAACGAAAACAAGAGAACTCAAGAGCGATGTTTCAAACCTACCTAGTTTCTCACCTCCTCACACCTGGCCATTTGCTACATAGAGTGGGGGCGATTGTCGGTTTTGAAAGGTTAAGGAAATTGTTATATTCAGGTCGTTAAAAAGGTGTGGTAGGAGATGGTTTTAGACGCAGTTCAACAAGCACTTTGGTTGAAACATACTGATCTGCTAATCACTGCTTGTACCAGTGTTAATAACAAATACACTAATTGGACAGATAGCACTAATTATTTGTATGGTATTTTTGCCTGTATTAGATAGTGAACATGACAAGGAAACATGGTTGAGAGCGAGAGAGAGGTATGACATGCACATTGCACCCCCCCCCCCTCCCCCCCTGCCCCCAATTATTCAGTTGGAGTGTTTGAGTGATAACTGTCCTTATGCTTGCTTTAGGGTTGCTTTTAGAGACAATCAAAAAGAACATTGGAGGACAGAGGAAGTCAAGCTGGGTTGAAATACATTAATGCACACAGTAGTACACTCTATACACTCTGAATCCTGCTATATCCCACTTCTTAAGGACGACAAGATACCTGCATTGTAACTCTTAAAAAGAGCTCTAGTGGGTGCTCTCCTTTGATGGCGCTACACTCCATGGTGTGTGTTCATCACACTTCCATCCAACCTTGGTGCTTCCGCTGCCTTTGCGGCCCAGTGTCCTTTTTTATGAGAATGAGAAACTAGCTTTTCTTTGTGCATTCTGTATGAACGCCTCTCATGCCAAAGGCAAGGAGAGAAAACTGGGTCACAGGCAGATGGACCATACAGTAGTAAGAATATGCTGGCTAGGTTTTATTTGTGTGTTTAGTGAATGCACTTACTTAGTAGAGTAGTAGATTCAGAACGAAAATAAAAACAAAGCAGAAGAAGAAATGGAAGTATAGGGCGGGATGAGAGAAAATGATTGATTATTGATGATTAATAAGCTTTGAGGCACAGAGAGGGGTTTGCTTCGAATCATTGGCTTGCAACATAAAATGTCTGTAGGTTTTCGAGTGTGAATTTGGCAATTAAATTGGTGACTATTACTTAATACTATCGCACTTTGTGACTCACTTGTGGCTGCACGCAGACCAAAACACTGCTTTGCAAGTTCACAGCGCTAAATAGTTACTCACTATTAAAATTAAAACATTTTATAAATCATATGATGTGCAATGAAACTGCTTCTTACTGTGTGGGCACCGTCAACTGCATACAGGCTAAGACCTGCAGTAAGGCCTTTTTCATGAATTATTTTCTTAATGCAGTGCTGGACTCTGGTGGCCAATTCAAGTAACTGAAACAGAGACATACTGTTTTTTTAAATGTGAACATTAAAACAGTTCTCAGAATGTTGGTCTTTTCTCTTCTCAGAAATGTGTCAACATTCATTGTAGTTCTTGGAATGAAGTTGCTCAAAATGGGTGTTTCAACCGTTGTGCTTGATTGGTCTGGTTTTACCAACCGCTTATTAGAGTAAAGAAAATCATGTAACTCTGTGTAATAACAGGAATTAAGTTGAAAACATCCCCACTGCACTAATTAAAACATTGTTTGGATTCTACGAAACAAGACAAAGAAACCGAAACAACACATTTAGTTTTTGTTATGTGTCACACCATGTGAGTATCTGTTGGTGTGTTTTTAGCATATTATCTTTGAAACATCTGCATACAGTTTTTCTGACAGGAAAGCGCCCCAATCTTTTGATGCTTTGGGATGTTTAAGTCACTTATCTTGCATGCAACAATTTTTTAGGTGCACTACGTGAGATTTATGCATTAAACAATGTGTTCTGCTTTTCAAGAATGTGTGAAAGAAGAAGTTGCTGACAGTAATTCAGTTGTCTTTATTTAACTTATAAAACGTTATCAGACCAAATCGGACATGCAAGCTATTCTCTGACATGTTTCCTATGCTACCTCACACCAGAGTGTCCTGAAATGACCTGCACATAAACTATTACAAAGTGATATATAACTACGTCCTTTTAAGCTCTTGGAATGTGCACTTACTGGTTCACAATATCCCTTCTTATCTGTGTATCGATTAATAGTAATTGTCACATGTTGACTGATGATTTTAATGTAATTTTTAAACAAAACTATATTTTGACTTCCTCTTTTAGCTTCAGCCCTCGCTGTCTGTTTTATTCAGACCCCACTGGTGTCAGGTTTTACTGGTTCCTGGTATTTGTACTGATACCAAATAATAAACAGAAGTATGTTTTTATTAATTATTATTATTATTATTATTATTATAATATTAGAGCCTCCCTACCAGCCTTGTTTACTGAGTGAGTTTAACTATTATTTCCCATACAAAAGTGGGCTTGCCTAGTCTAGTCACTTATTTTTGTAACTCTGGCTTGCCGTTTTAGTTCAGCTGGGCTTCTCTGGTTCTAGACCTATGAATTAACCATTAGCTGTCCTTAGTGCTTATTTGCATGGGTTTATTGTCATGTTTAGTAATCATCTCTTCCACTGCTTTTCAGTTAACCCTTATACTGTCCTGTAGTTTGTCAGACCACCTCTTTTAGTGCAGCAGAGAGTATTAGAGTACTGTTATTAACTGTCAAGGTTTGCAGAAGGTCATAAAGAAGTAACTACTCAAAAAGCTTTCTCAAGCATCTACTTCCAGTTTCAATCTTTCTTCATGTTCTATATTTACTTTGAATAACTGTGTCTCTTTCCTCTCTGTTTTTCTTTGTTATGATATTGTGTGCTTAGGTTCCCAGGTATTGCATACAGTGCTTTCTGGGGTAAAGTTCTCTATTTTCTTTAGTTGTATTAGTTAAGTTATGTTAAGATCTCGTTAGGTGTGCTACTGGGAAGACTACTGAGGAGAAATAGCACTGCAGAGGGGGAATATACATAGATACTGGAATTGCAACCCTTCTGACTCAGCATTCATAGCAACTTCCTCAACATGACAACAGTCATTTAGTGTTTGGTCACTTCTTAGTGCCTTTAGTCATTGAGTTGTTTCTCTTGTTTGTGTTACTCTGGCAGGGCCATGAGGGGGGTACAACATCTGCTGCTCCTGGCAGGTAAGAGGGATCCAACGGAACACAAAGCTTGACATCTGGGGTTAAAGGTTGTTTTAGGATTGTAAGGTTTTCCTTTTTGTTAGTATTATAACAGTTATATCATGCTCAGTTGAAATTGGGTGAGATTTGCTATTGCTTTTATACAGATGTTTTATGTGGTTATAAAATCAAATCTCACATTTTGCAGTGTATGAAAATATAACACAGAAACTAAGGGTGAGGCCTCAGGTGGGGTCATTGCAGCTGCAAATCTTGGTGATAAAGCCACTTAATTAAACATACAACAAAAGTACCATTTCAAATCTTGCTAAACATATTTACATATAGCTGCACATTTTTGCATTTAAGATTTAACAAGTGCGTAAACATTTTGATTTAAGATCACTAAGGTGCCCTTTAGCAAGGCAAATTAAGCAGTGCAACAGATCCCAGTGAGAGGGGAGCAGGGCGTTGGCAAAGCCACTTTTCATCATCTCCGGACAGGAAAAATAAATGTTAAAACAAAATCAGACAACTTACACATTTTGATTTAAAAGGTGAGATCATATAAATACATTTATCTTAGCTAATAAAAATCAGTAAATGCGTTTTGTGTCATGTTTGGCTCTCTATGCAGTCATTACAGAATTTTAAATGCAATAATTTACAAACGTTTTGTGAATTAAGCCAAATATTTTCATGAAGCTGTGTGACTAGTATTTTTAGTTGGAAGATGTTATTTTACTGAATTACACTAATCTAAAGGACAAATTACATTAACCCTTGTGTTGTCTTCCCGTCAAAACTGAAAATCAACACTTGTGTTGATGATTTTTATCGACGTTTTTAACTTTTTCTTACGTTTTGTCCCTTTTTTCAACACGTTTGACGCTTTTTTTCATGTTTGTCGCTTTTTTTTGACGTTTTCAGCGCTACATAACAATAACTTATTAACTTTAAATTTACAGTAATTTTTGGAATTTATGATCAATGAACCTCACTTATAGGAAATTATACCTAATGTTTGAGTTATAAAAGCAGTAATTAGGAATTATTTAGACTAAAATGAAAGGAATGGATGTTGATAGTTAATCACAGACTGGAATATGTCAACTTCTACTCAATACTATTTCGAAACCACTTCAATATGTTTTTCAAATGCTGTAAAATTGAATAAGACGCCCCCAAATGAATGAAAGTAGAGATATGTACTTGCCAAAGAGCGTTGTGTGGAGTCAATCATGTTATTTAAGTAAAAGTTATAAAGTATATACAGTTATAAAGTAAAGTATACATTATTATTATTTTGGGTAATTATAACTGGTAATTACAAATTGGAGGCCTACACTAACGCAATTGACTCAAGGTGTTAGGGGTTAATTAAAATTGTATTAATCATTTCCAAATTAATCATTGATTGCATCAGAAAAAATGTTGAATATAATATCTAAATAGAAAAAATATGTTATACATTTAACGATGTGTACTTGGCATGCAAACAAACGGGGAGCAGGTTTAGTTATACAAATCCAATTTATACAAATTGTATCGGAACAGTCAATTTAAATAGTTTTCTACATTTTTTAAATGTATACCGTCTACAATTCTGCATTTTTGAAAATGGTGAATATTCTTTCAAATTTTAATAAATATGTGAGAATATTTTCAATATTTTAAGTTATTCAGATTTTAGAATTAAAACAACAACCTTATACTCATCTGCTAAACATTTTTTTGTGGAAATGTGTAGATTGATACTGCTACAAAAGAAAACTCACGTACGCTGTCATATGAAAGTCATATAGTCATATAAAAGTTCAATAAAAAGCAACATTTAGGTATTAGACCATCTTAAGGTATAATAGAATGAAGATGGTCTAGTACCAAAATGTTGCAAGAAAATATATTAAGTTTAATAATACGCAAGTTAGACAGTGTGCGGCCGTTTTCCTTTCAACTTTTGACCTAAAAAAATATTATTTATCTAATACATATATCAATTAGACATGTAATTCCTAAAAGTAATTGCATGCATACAAGATTCAATATTCAGTCATTTAATATTCACAATTTTGCTGCAGTCATTTTATGAGAGAAACATCACTATATTCTCAATATCCTTTATTATTATATCATAAAGCCAAATATTTAGATTTAGATATAAAGATTTATAGAAGCTAATATTAATGCCAGTTAATAATATGTCTCCTACTATTAATTATTTTTAGTAAAAAATAAAGTAAAACAAAATGTACAATGCTGCAAAACAATTAGGAAACAAATACTGTTTGCAGACACACACACACACACACACACACACACACACACACACACACACACACACACACACACACACACACACACACACACACACACACACACACACACACACACACACACACACAAAGCCAATATAAGCCATGAAAGACTTATTAAAGAATGATATTTGTTCATATTTTGTTACAGTGTTCGCACTTCTGGCAAGATGTCAGCAAAAGCCACAAGGTAATCAGTGTTCACACATGCAAGGTCAAGGTGTTAGCCCTCTGTCTTCCTTATTACCTTGTAGGAATGTGAAATGTCAATAGTTCACAGCAAAAACCATGTACAAGGTTGTACAAGGTTTCTTGTAATATCATTAACTATGCCTCCAAAAATAACTTTACTCCATGTATTTTTTTTCCTTTGTCTCCTGCAGCCAAAGTTTCTATGTCCCCAATACTCAAGCAGATCTTCTCTGGGGACTTATTTTTTCTGAAATGTGACAGCAGCACAAGTGGGAGCAATGTGACATGGTACATCAACAATACCATACAAACGATGACAAACGACACCTGGAAGATAAGAGTGGCCACACCCAAAAACTCAGGCTCTTATCAATGCAAGAGCGGAAGCAATATGCAAATGAGTGACGCTTTCTCCCTCAAAGTCCTGGGTAAATGTACCACATGAACATAAGTGTTACAGTTCAATCTCCCACATATGTAAACACATTCCATACAAATAACTGTATAATTTTTTTATTTACCATTTAGATTACTTTCCCAGTGCCTCACTCACCATCAAGACAGGCCAGCCAGTGGTGCGGCCGGGCGATTCTGTTGTCCTGCAGCTTGAACATGAAGATGGTCTGCAGGGATGGAAATGCTTTGTCCATAGGGCAGGGAAGACAATGATGATTCAGTTGAGGTTGCTGAATGACAATGTGAGTGTCTTTCAACCCAAGAGACTGACTATACCGGAGACCATTTTCTGGTGTAGTGATACTAAAAAACAACGCAGAAGTAACCAAATCACAGTCAGGACCTCAGGTAGGCCTACTTTTATTTTAATGCTCTCTAATAAAAAGCCAATGGGAGCTGCAGATTCAGGTGAGCATTTTCTGTAGATTCAGGACTACGAGTGACCCCTTTGACAGTATAGCATTAGCATTATTTGCATAATAAATTTGCCACAGAAACATTATTATTCATACATATTTAGTTAAGTCATTTAATTATACGGTGTAGATCCAATCCGATCTTGCTTTTCTTTCAGAGAAGGACGTTTCGCTGGAAATGTATACTCTGCCTGCTGTAGTTGGGGACAGTCTGATTCTGAAGTGCCTTGCCTGGGGCACAGATGATATAAACCGCACTATTTTCTACAAAAACAATGCAGTAATTCAGGACGGTATCGGTTACACCTACAAAATCTCTTTTGTGAAAGAATCAGCAAGGGGAAGTTATAAGTGTGAAGCCACCTTCACACACAAAGCGCGCACCGAAGGGCCCCCATACGATGTGGTCTCTGATGATCAAGATATGTTTATCCATGGTATGCATATTCACTCTTTTGTTCGATAGTGTATGCTTTTCACATGCATTTGTTTCTCCAGTAGACACCTTTTAAGTCGGTATTCTCATTTGTCCTTTTTTTCAGCACCTGCTATGAAGGCATTTCTCTCAGCGAACTATGGCTTGTCATGTTCTTGTCCTCTTTGTCCCAATAATATATCCTATCATTGGTACTATAAAAATAATGGTCAGCCATGGGCACTTTTGACTTCCAGGCAAGGATTCATTACGCCAAAAGAGACTGGAACTTATGCATGTAGAGCTGTGTGGAACGACGGGAGGTCTTCTCTCAGCAGTGGTCATGTTTGTGAGTTCCTGCTTTTTGTTTGCTTAAGGTCTATGAAATAGTTTCCCCCTGATACATGTATACAAATTAAGAGCAGTTAACTCATCATGAGTGCTACCTAGCCTGTAAGAACACGTATTTTGTGACCATGACAGTCTAAAAAAATAACCCTGATGATGTCTCCTAAATTACCTTCGGTTTGGAGACTTTAAATTCTTAACAGAAACCTAGACAAACTGTAAGTCACAGTTTCTTACATAAAGGAGGATGAAAAAAGCATTTACCAAGCAGGGAGGGTCTATTCATAATGCAATAGAATTGCATTATGGTGATTGCAGGATCCAGTGTTTTTGGATCTCAACCAATGCTAGGGATTATACGTCAGGATGTCTCTGGATATCAGGCATCAATTTTGACCATTTTTTAATGCAACTCATGTGAGCTGTACAGCTTTTTAGTAGTACTAAACAATGTAACTTCAGTTTGCCTGCATTTTATTTGGCCTGTCAGAGCTCTGTTAGTTGTCACATGCTTCAAAATTCATATATCAACGTACACTTTTATACTCACAAATAATGGAAATTCAACTATTATGAACTATCACAGGGTCACAAATATTTATTGTTATGTATTTTTTGTCTTTGTTTCAGATCAAGTGCCGAAATTCAATCTAACGGTTGTAGTCATTGTGCTGGTGATGGTGGTTCTAGTATTAGTAGCTGGATTTATTTTCATATGGTATAAGAAGAGACATGCCACAGGTGAGTAACTACTACCTCTTTTCAGTTTTTTGTAAGCACACTGAAAGCATCATATGCACTCCTTTCTCATTATTAGGACGGATTTACGAGGATATGCCAATGAAGTCACAAGGCGAATATGAAATGCTGCAGAAGGGTGGCCAAAAGGAGGGCGAGTACGACACCCTTCACCCAGAAGCACCAGGCAGACAGAAGAAAGAGGGTGAATATGAGTCACTGAAGAAAGAGGAAATGACAGAGGGGGAGTACCACACGGTTAGGATGGAGGGGGCAGTTGGTGGAGAGGGAGGGTATGAAGCACTGAAGAAAGAGGGAAGGAAAGAGGAGGTATACCACACCCTGGGGATGGAAGGGGCAGCAGGAGAAGGGGGGGGATACGAAGCACTGAAGAAAAAGGGAAGGGAAGAGGGGGTATACCATACCCTGGGGATGGAGGGGGCAGCAGAAGAAGGGGGGGGATACGAAGCACTGAAGAAAGAGGGAAGGAAAGAAGGGGTATACCACACCTTGGGAATGGAGGGGGCAGCAGGTGAGGTGAGTGAGGAAGTAGAGAAGAAGGACAAAGAGTGAGAATATGAGATAGTGGAGGAAAAGGTGGAGGCCAAGGCCGAGGAGCCATGAGTCTGAGGCATGAAAGGAACGAAAAGTCTCATAACTTTTATCTTAAGAAAAATCACTTTTTACCGCAAACCAGAGAAGGCAAGCGATGTCTCGGTTACAATCCTGAAGTTCAAATTCAATGATAAGTTAAACATTGTAGTGCTGTACAAGAAATGTAAGTGACTCTGGGTGACTTTGTGTCACGGATTTCTGAATAGAAATCTGTAAAAATATATGTGTCAGACTGTAAGAAAAGCGTAAAAATGTGTATAAAATATCTTAGATAATAAAAGTAATCATGCGATTGGCAGGGAGAAATACTTTGACCTAACAACAAGAGTCAGTTAAAAAAGAGCAAGACTGCCTAATAATACAACAAGAGGATTTTTGTTGCATAGTACAGTAGCTACAGGAACAATTGATGCCCTTCCTTTTTTAATTATATGTATCATGTTAATTATATGAAGTATTCTGTAAAATGTAAATTGCCATCACATGTTAGCAGAAAAGAAAGTCATTCATTTTGTCAAAAACACCAAATATTGCATCAGCTCTGATCCTGTCAACTGACTAACATCCATATCTTAGATAGTCATCATATATATATATATATATATATACATATACACATATATATATATACATATATATAGCAGCATTATGAAGCAACATTATGAAGATTTTTCACTGTTTAAAGGTTTTTTTTAATATGTTTTTTATTGAATGTGTATTTGCTTTTTTCCTTATAAAATTATATAGTTTCAATTGTAGATGGAGAATAGTCTAGTGATTTGACTTTTGTGTTTTTAAAATGTATTTACATTACCAACGCTTTTTGTGATATTTCTATAATTTCTGCAGTTGCATTAAAATTTAAAAATGTTATAATATTGATGAACTTGAGAGAGAGTGTCATTCCAATTGTATTTTATGTGCTGCAATAAATCAATTTTGATTAAATGTGTGGTTTGTACAATCACTTAATTACAATATGTATGGACATGATGAACTTCTGGATGCCTTTGGAATTTCAATCAATAAAAGGTCAATGAAGGTTCAAGAATCACAGTTCCTTACATTTACAACCCAGGTGTAATCTTTCTAAATGTTTCTGATGTAGAAGGGGAAATGAAAAAAAAAAAAGGTAAAACAAATCAACAAAACTGGTCTTTTGACAATCTTTAGAAAGGGTGCATTAGGTCAAGACAACAACCAGTGTGTTTAGTTTAGAAAGAAGGGGAGACAACCATAGTTAAACTTTTGGGGAATAAAATAAAACACCTACCCATTGCTTTATTTGCAGAGTGAACAGGACTGGCCCTTTTTCAAACACCACATTGTTGATTCCAACAGATACCGACACTCTGAAATGAGACATGAAGCAAAACTGATGGGCAAAATAAAACAGTTCTAAAAGCACAAAAGCAATAATGCAATGCTATCTACCCTAAAAACCGGTGTCGTGGCATACTGTGCTTTCCCATTTTAAAATGATTTAATACGGTAGTTTAGTGGTTGCATGGCCTTTTTCTGATGCAAAGTAACTAGCAAAGATTTTATGGCACTGGCAATGTAGACTTCCGTTGTTATTGGACAAGTTTTCTGGCAATTAAGGTTGAACGGTGTTATAATAAATTACTACTTAACTTACCCTTGACTGCAGCGAGTAAAACAATAGTCTCTACTACGCCTGTTGCTACTTAAAGAGCGTGTTGGTTGGTAGTTTGTAACGTTAGCTTTGTTTGCTAGCAAACATGAAATGTCCATATTTGTAGCCTACTAGTACAGGAATTTTTGGTTTGTTGAAATCCGTCAATATTGACGTATTTACTGCTGACGTGTAACCGAGGACTATCTTCAAACCGCAAACTAAAATTACCCCGCAACATGGGCCTAAAACTATTTTTGTCATGATGTCGGAAAAGATGGCGACTCCAGAACAACCTAATGCTATCCATCCAACGACCGAACAACTACCAGCTAGCTAGGTATGAGCAGTGTTGGGCAAGTTACTTCCAAAATGTAATATATTATAGATTACTAGTTACTGTCGTGTTTGAGTAATTAGTTATATTACAATATTACTGTCTCTAAATTGTAATTTAGAGACTTTTGCAAAAAAACTTTTGCATTACTTTTGAGTTACTTTCACCAAAATAATACCAGAAGTTTGACTTGGCAGCTAGTGTGTGAATATCACTACCAGATCAATAATGGCTCCTCATTATCCACTTTAATATAATAGATTATACATTAAAAAAAGTAAAAAGTACTGTATATGAATATGCAAAGAAAAGCTATACAAATACTCAATTAAAACTACCTTACAGTTGTATTAAAGTACGGCATTGTTGTAAAATGTTTGTAAAGCACTTGAATAAGAAATTCATGTTGTTTAGTTTAAAACTAAGGTTGTCTAAAGGAAAAGGTGAATAATAGTTTGATTAAAACTCACTATTTACATTATCATTACAGTAGCCTACTTGATTTACAGCTGATACTTGAAAAGATACATAACCTTATTTGTTTAACAGGAATTTAGTTTTACTGCGAACCGTCACAGGAAGTTCTTTTATTTTGAAGCAACATACACGGAAGTCTTCTGTTGTGTAGGCCTACTCTTGCTAGCTTACTGAGACTAGCGTGAGCCGCTAGACGCAGAACGTGTTCGTTAAGTTAAAGTTGTTCACTTTCTAGTTTGTTAGACTGCAATATATTGAACAAATGGTCACGGTAAAAAACACGGTCGTCATTCGAAGCCACTCCACTACAGGCAAAGTTACTCTCCACGGCTAATAAAATGTCATGATATTATGTGTAGCAAAGCCTCAGCCTTAATTCCCGACACGCTTCTGTGTCAACTTACCTGTAGGCTACTGTTTAGTTGTAAAGTGAATTCTTAAAAAAAAAAAAAAAAACTACTAAATGTTGCGTTAAAATGCGTTGTAACTCGCGTTACTGAGATTGTAACGAGTATAATATTACCGAAATTGAATTAGTAATGCGTTAAATTATATATACATGCATATATACATAGCTTATACAGATACCGTGTTGTACCAATTGTATTATCGTTACTCTCTATTTTGATGGGAACACGTCGCTATACCTAGACTGCTTCCTGCCTTGGCTGGAGGCACCAGGTAGAGGCCGACGTCTGTCCGCTGCTTACCTGGCGCGGTGCACCATGGGCTGCTGCACATGGTCACTTTGTGCTTGGTGAAACTTCTATGGAGGCACCATCTGAGTCCGACTGATGCCTTTTGGTCATTTTTTGCTCCGAGCCTGGAGTGTACGGTTGGTTTGTGGCACCCATAGGCTCGTGGTGCTCAATGACTTGTCCACTTGACGTCTTTCACCCATTCAGCAGTTGGACCTGGATTGTTTGGGATCAGAATTGGAACCAGCTGGGAGAAGCCTACATCACATCCCTAACAGCCTTTGCCTCCGGTGAACGAAGGCCATTAGAGGGCATAGTACAAAAAAGAAATTGTAGTTAACTGGGTGTTGGGCTGACGCTGATAATATTTACACCTTAGGTATTGAAATTGGTTATTAAATGACAAGGCATTTTTCAATACTCAATACTTTCTGTGCAGCCCTACCTGGATGTAAGCTAAGTATGTACATATAGCCCTCTAGTCCATATTGACAATGTTTAATTTCCGGGATTGTTCAGGTGTCGCCAGAAATTCCGCCTGATGTCCCTAATTGCAGCCAGATTTACGTCACCTTCCGCTTTCTTTGTTTTGGCATTTTAACCCTGGTTGATTCATACATGGTTGACTATGGTTGCTACCTCCTGAGTGGGCAGCGAGTGCAAAGATCAGTTTCAGGGTGCCAAGGCGAGCTTTGATGTAGTAAACCAGTAGTAAAGCCTGTTAGAAGAACTGGAGTCACGTCCAGGTAACTATTGTTTCTCTCACTGGCAGATGGCTGCAGGACAATACCATGCTTTTGAGAAAGAATCCCTTGTTCTAGTGCCATCATAATCTATTTTTCTTCTTCATTTTCATGCTTTTATACTTTATCTCAGTGATTGATACATTGTCTGGAGTAGAGTACAGCATTATTGGTAACATGAAACCACTGTATCCAAAGGTTTAAAGACCTACATTGTTAGTGCCCGAATCATACGTGAAGCCGAGAAAAGTTGGATCGATCAAGACAAAACAGGTGCTAAAAAAATACATTAAAAAGCTTAAAAATGTAACTCGGCTGTAATCGTCTTTTTTTTTTAGCAAGATAGGTTATGATGCACTATGCAATAATATCAAACACTACAACATGAAAATTGGAATAATGCACAAGAATAAACTGCATATTAATAATAACTATCTGTAATTATCGTACAGGAATTATCACCTCTAGGTTTTATTATACAATATTTTCCACGTGTACATGAGTTTTACATACTCAGTTTTAGTTAACAATCCAGAAAAAAAAAATTAAAGTCATGAAAAATGAGTAAAACAATAAAAACCCTAACATTTAATCTATCAGTGAACTACTTCATTCGATGAACAGTATCAGCCAAAGTGATACCGTTCCATGATCTAGAGCTGCTGGAGCTTCCTGACATTTTTAGACCAAACAACTAATCAATTAGTTGAGTAAATGATCAACCAGTTAATCAACAATGAAAATAATTGTTAGTTGCAGCCCTATCTACACAGGGTTATTTTTCGTATACCTTCTTTTGTGGGGCTATAGCTAGATACATTGGAACATCTACTAACAAAAGTAAAACAAATTCCTCATGTACTTGAAATCATCATGTGACTGCCTTGTATATTAAGACCAGAGTTACTTCCTATGCACACTTAACAACTGATGAAGGTGTTTGGATGAACAATGTCTGTCTGTATTGTAATTTATATTTTTAATCCATTGTTTTTTAATTAAAGCTTTGTTGAAACTACAATTACCTGGATGCAGAAATGAATCTCCATGGACGGAATGTCATTGTGTTGATGTCCATAATCCACCTTTTATTGTTAATTGGTCTTTCATTTACTGATAATTTAACATATCCGTTTTTAAATTTGACCGATGTTACATAACTGGCGTAGCCTTGCCTCAGTGTTTTTTGGGCCTTGAGAGAGACTGTGACAGAGAGGAGAGACCGGCATGTGTGAAGGTTGTTGGGCTTTGAAGAAAACGGCCTCAAGGAGACCTGATAAAAGTGTCTCTATACTATACGAGGCATTTTTATTTCCCAGTTTGTCAGCAGGCAGACAGGTTCGAGGCCTAGTACATAAAACATTTTTGCACAAGGAAATCAAAATGCTGCATCTAAAAATATCAGTATGGGCTATTTAGACATCACAGAAAGCTGTGTACAGTATTATTTGCAAGTGTTATTATATTCAATTATATTCTCAGTGGATGAGTAAACCAATACTACAGAGCAAAATAGTTTGTTGTATTGGCACAAGTAACATGTGTTTTCTTAAAAGTGTGCACATAAAGGACAAAACATTGTTTTTGAAAAAAAAAGAAGCTTTCATAACATTGTGTGAAAACCTTGTAGCTCCAGTGTTGTTTTTCCCCTATTTTAACTTCAATGGAGGGACATACTCTGCTTGTGGAAATTCAACAACTTTTTATGAAACTTTTTTAAACCCAATTAATCAAACTCAATAGGTTTTCACCCAACAATAGAACTGCGCTTGCATCTAATGTGTGCCTAAGGATTTGTAATAATTAAATTATAAGTTAGAGGCATAGAAATGAAATCCTGTCAGATAATATAGAAACGTCTACAATTATTACAGTCCATAAACATCAAAAAAGCCACAGCAGGCCTAAAACACAAGTCGCCCCCAAAACAGATTGCAGAGAGGGCGAAGAGTCCTAAATTAAGTTATTTAAATTGTCACACAAGGTACACAATTGCACGCACAAACACACATTTTACATTTACTAATGTCTTCACCTCCACTGTGGAGTCTCTTTGAATTCAGTTAAGTTCAGATAATACAGTCAGACTTGTTGAAAATGGTCCCCTCCCACATTCGTTTTTAAATCCGCACTTTCAAAGTTCTTCATGCCATTAGGTGAAACTCCACACTGTCGATGTACTGTTTCTGCCTCACTAAAGGCTAGGGGCAGAAGATCTGCTGGTTTTATGTTAACCCTTGATCCCCCTCTCCTCCATAAAGGTAACTATTGGTTCCGGCTGGTTGGACATACTCCTCAGTTTTGTCCCAGTCTGAGACCCAGCCTCCTCCTCCCCCCATGCCTCCGGCGCCGTTGGGATCCGCTCCCTGGTTCATGGCTCCGTAGCCTCCCCCGCCACTTGTGCGATACAGCTCTTCCGTCTCGTTTGCAAGCTCATCCTCATCCAGGATGCCACATTTCTCATCACTCCGCTCCTCCGGCTCTGCCCAATATTGCTTCTCTCCAGATGCAAAGAGGCCTGCAGCCCAGAGACATTATCAGTCCGTAAGATACAGAGTTTTTGTATAGTATTCAGACTTTTGACAAACAATCTCCAGGAGATTGCACAAAGAACAATGTACAGATTGTTGCATACTTAAACACCCTAATGCTCTGGTTATGGAGGAATGAGTGGAAACAGAAATAAAGAGGGAAATATACACACCGTAGAATATGACACCTCCATAATGAACAAGCGAGGCGATAAGAAACACCCCCTGCCACTCCTCCCGCGTCTATCCAAGGAGAGTCAGAAGAAAAAAAGAGGAAGAGCAATTATGAGCATGAAAAAACGTTTGTGTTCAACACATTAAATCAAACCAATCAAAGAGAAACTTGCCAATATATTGTGTCGATACATTGGCTTAAACCCTGAACACCTTTTACTTTGGTCAATAAAATGCTTAAACACCTTAAGATTTAACCTTACTTGTGGCTCGACCTCTGTTTGAATGAGCTACTTTCAGTGCAAAATTAAATTAATATCGATCCCTCTTAGTGGTCTGTTTCTCCCTGTAAGACTATTGGACATGCAAAATGGCAATATTTAAAAAAAAAAGTCTTTTTGTGGAAGTGGAACCTCTGCTGTTGTTTTAGAAACATTTCCTATTACCAAACTCAGTTGGAGATGCACAGCTGACTTATATAAGCAGAAACACACCCTCAGACAACAAACTGAGGACAGAAATGTATTTTAGTGTGCATTTTACAACACAAATTCTCACCTTATGCTTTGTCATGGCACCAACTATAAGTGGGCAAACCATACCAGACAAAGTGCCCACACCGTTGGAGATACCCATAAGGATACTAGCATAGCGCGGTGCAATGTCCAGGTGGTTGACATTGAAACCTTATGAGGAAGGATAAAAACAATAACATCAAATAAAATTATAGGAAATGGTTGTGTATTCACAAGCTTTACAAATTCTACAGTCATATTTGTGGCCAAAAGGTTTCAAAGAACAAGATGATGAAAAGGGTCTTATTGCTATTGATGGGGACAATGTAGATAAATTGATACAGAAAGTGTCCTGAACAGTAATAATAAAAAAAAAAAACATGGTTTCACCTGAAATTGCAAAGCCTGAGAAACCCACAGCCAGGACCAGGAATGTGATGGCAACAACCTTTGTATGAGAGAAGCCCACCACCAGCAGCAGGGTTGCCTCCATCCCAAACCCTGACGTAGAGCAATAGAATAGAAACAAAGAATGAGTTTAATGTGTTAATGGAAAACATTAAGTCTCGATGCAAGATGTTTTTTGAGTCAACTTGAAGCCATTTTCCTTGACACCTTCCTCTTCTCCTTTTTCATAAAATGCTGTTAACTAACCTCTCCCCACTGTCCTGACAGCTTGCAGAAAAGTGATGTGTACACTGTATGCTTCTCCATTTCACTTTGCTATCGATTTCTCGCTGTAGTTCAAAAATAGCAGACAGAGGCTTTTGCATTTACAGTGAGTCATCATTTCCCTTATGCAGCAAATGTTTTCTCACACAGCTGACTAAATACTGTAGTTAACTTCATAAATAGCCAGTGAGTTCCTGTGCAGTTGATCAACATCACTTGACTAAGAAATGGAGCACTTACAAAAACTAATTGAATCCAGACAAAGCTCTAAAATGGCATTATACTGTATACCATCGTTTGAGTGCATACTAATATGGTTCCAGTTTTGATGTCTTTAAAGAAAACTTCCAGCTATTATGAGCACAGCAAGTCAGCATCTCTTGTGTTTTGCATTTATCTGCAAATCTAGTTTTGCTTTCACTTCTTTTTGGCCCTATCTTACCTCCACAGTTCATAAGTTTCCTGACGTTAGTGGTGGTCATGATTTGGTTGGTGCGCAGATAGTCAGCAATCTGGCCACCAATGGGCACGATAATGGTCATGACAAGGTGAGGAAGTGCAGAAACTATGCCCACCTAGAGAGAGAAGAAAATAAATATAAATATGTAATGTAATAGATTTAAGACCTCTGAGGATAGCCTATGGTGACTGAAATAAACAGAGAAAGCAGACTTTCCGCATCTGTGACTTTTCTCAGCAGTGTCATGTTATCGTACATCTAGAAAATTGTTTATTTTTTCTGGTGCAGTACATCTGGTTTCTGTTACCTTGCTAATCTCAAACCCAAACACCTCCTCGAAGTATGCAGGCTGGCTGATGAGAAGCAAGTAGAAAGTCCAGCTTCTGCAGAAATTTGCCACAATGATGGCGTACACTGGCATGGACGTAAAGAAGCACCTCCACGGTGTGTTGAATTTCTGTAACAAAGAAAAATGCATGACTTAATTCACTGCATTGTAATGAAATTCTTCAGAATCAACAAAAAAAGTGTTGTCAAACTGAATTAGTGACCACTTATTTGTTAAAAAAAATGTGTGGAGTAAATTGAACGCATGAATGCGTACACAAATGAGCAGAGGTCACAACTGATGAAAACTTTCTAAATCTATGTGTTGCTTTCATTTACAATATTATTAGAATCAGCTCATGATGAAGTTCGACACCCTCTTAAGCTCCACCCTTATTTCTCTGAAAATGCTCTGCTTGTTTACCATCTCTATACTCTTCCTTCCAATCTACTTGCGCTCTTGTCCTTATTTCAACATGTAGCATAAAACAAAAATGTGCCTTCACATTCAATCGAGGGAAATGTAAATTACAGGGCAGATACATCCGTACTGTTAACATCAGCCAATGTGGTGTGATACAGTGTTTGCATCATATCGTACCTGAGAAATCTACTCTATATACTCACCGTTACTGCATGTTGTGAGGATTGGCCAATGCTTTCCTCAATATATTTTTGCTCCTCCTCAGTGATGGTGGGATGGGCTGCTGGACTTTCATAAGACACCAGGATCCAGAAGCAATACCACATGATGCCAAAAGTTCCTGGGGGGAGAAGGGAAGGAAGGAGAAAGAGGAGTAATGTAGGTGTCAAAACCAGAAAGAAAGGTCAAAACAAACAAGCTGTAAAAGGAGACAACTTGACTGTAGATTCTGCCCCGGTACAGACTGGGATTGAATTGAATGCTGGATGCATGTGTCTACACTAATGTGTTGTACTCAAGATCGGGGTTTTGAAAGTCTTGGTCACTGAATCGACCACATTTTTAATCGGTCTTGTCTCGGTCTCGGATAAAGAGGACTCAGGATTTTATTTCAAAATAGGTCAAGACCAAAGCTGCAGGGAGATCACTAAACTGCCTGGCCTGTGCATTGTCTGATTTATGTGTTAACGTCATTATTGTGATTGGATCTAAAACTTCCTGATTTAAATTTAACCAATAACTTGACTCATTTCTAATTTGAAATTTGTTAATGTTAAATACGCACTCCCAACAAAGTGAATGCAGGTGACATGAGAAAACGCTCTAGTTCTAACTTGTCAGTAATAAAATGTGGCCACTTAAACCATAAGGAGTTTCTTTGCAAAACAACATGTAATAGAAAACACAGCAGTGTGTAACCTCTGCAATGGAACACTGATTGAGACGGCCGGGACCACCTCAAATTTTTGTCAGCACTTAGAAAGGAAGCATAAAGAAAGGTACGCTAAGTGTAAGTGACACTAGTGAAGCAAGCTAGCCTCAAACTCTTCAGAAATCTATTCACACCTCACACAAAGTGGTTTAGAAAACAATAGCTGTACATATAAGCTAGTTGTGTATACACTGGTTGGTTAGACGTTTCCCATTTTACCGTGCCCTGCAGTGTGGCACTCGCACCAACCCTTAAAAGTGTTGGTCTTGTCTCGGTCTCACTACACTGTTCTTGGTGATGACTTGGTCTCGATTTAGATGGTCTTGACTAAAACACTGGTCATTACACAACTTTTGAAATCAGTCATAGCCTAATTATGTACTTACAGTTACGCAAGTGAATGTGTAGTTTCCCAAGTTATGGCTTGGTCTGAAAAAGGTAGCCCCTGTGTAAAGTCTGTACATTTAATTTTCTTCACCTTGAGTCTAAAGGTCTAGGGTCTCTTACCATAGACGTAGAAGACTGATGACCATCCCGAGTACTGGACTAGGATTCCAGCTAATGGCATGGCAATCACAGCACCAGCATAAGATCCTAGAAAAAAAAAGAAACATGGGCTGCAATTTCAATTCATTTTAATTGAAAACACATTATGTCTGTCTTGATATACCTGTATTTACCTTTTATCTATAACGCTCCGTTTTTATGCAAGTCTCTTTATACCCCATCCCTAAAAAAGCCCAGTCCACTCTGATTGGTCCCAAATCTACACGCTTGGCGTCTCTGTACCATCATTGCAGATGGTGAAATGATTGTAACAGCACTGTACCGGCACTTTCTGCCTATAATATAGTGACATCACAACAGTACGGAAGTACTGACGGCTCTTGGATTGAGCAATTTGAGACTTTTACAGTATTTATATTTTTACAAAATGGGGCCTTTAACTGTGTCTATAGCAAGTCAAACAGTATCTTTCGAGAAACTGGATCCAACAAATGTTGGTTGCTTTTTTTTGGGGGGGGGGGGAATAACTGAAACATTAAATCAATTATCAAAGTAGTTGCTAGTAGTAAATCAGCTAATTGGTTAATCGACTACTAGTTTCAGCTCTGATTGTGGTTGTATTAAACTAGCAATGTTTTCTTAAAATGAAAACAACAACAGAAACAGGTACAGTGACAATGGACTCACCACAAAAGGCTGTTGTGGCCAGGCGACTTCTTTCAAGAGGTGGTGCCCATTTTGCCCAAATGCCATGACAGGCTGGATATGAAACCCCCTGCAGGATAGGGAAAACATTACACTTCGATAAATGTTCCTAATAAAATGTAAATATAAAGTGTTCTTGTTACCCATTTCTTGTGTTTATAAGGAAGCTATAGAGTTAATCACCTCCACGAGTCCTTGACATATTCTGACAAGGATAACACAGCCGAAATGCACCCGTGCGGCTGCAGGGATGAGCATATTCAGGCAAGACGTGGCCACTATAGCAAAGCCAAACACTCTGGAAGAGGAAAGAACAGAGACAGGAAGATACATTCAGTACAGTACATACAAAAAATGTACAGTCATCTCTTGCATACATTTAATAGCTGATTAACAGACCTGTTTGCTGCAAACTTTTGACAGATGAAGCCTCCTGGGATTTGGGTTACTATGTATCCCCAGAAGAAGGAGCCATGGATCATTCCCACTGTTTCTGGATCCCAGTCAAACTGAGCTTTCTGTTGGGAGGCAAAATGTTATCAATCTGCACACGTACCTAAATAAGAGTTTGATCCCTGAAACATACTGAGGTGATATGATATTCATCTGCCAAAACAGAACAGCTGAAAGAATAACAATCAAAACAAGAGAACTGATGTGATTGATCACTGGTCCCCCTGAGGCATATGCTCGACCCCTGATCTACACAACATTCCTTCACATCACTTAGCTGTGTCAAACTTTAACGCTGATGACCTCACTGACTGTAACGTTGACTGACAGACTTTAGGATGACCCGATCCTTTGTTTGACCTGACCATTTCCATTTGCACCATTAATAAAGTAAGAGACTGTAAACTAGTAAAAACATTTATTCTTCCTCACTTTGAAACAGGAAAGAACTTTTCCCATGCAACATTGGAAGTGCACAAAAATCAGAGGAAACCACCACATACTTTTGGCAATATAGTGTGTCTCTTATCTTCTACATAAATAATCTAGACATTGTAATCATTTTTATTTTTGCCTTGCTGTTGTGGACGTCCCACCTACTCACCACTATGATCTCTTTGTCGCCTCTGAAGATGGTGTGGCTGTTGACCATGCTGACGACGGCCACGCCCAAGTTACATCGGATACCAAAGGAGATGCAGAAGCCGATGCCAGAGAGGATGGCGATGATGTAGCGCCTGGGCAGGCCGAAGCATGTGCAGTCCACTACGGGCATCTCCTTCTCTTCCACCATCTCCGGCCGGCCCTCCGCCGACAACTCGATCGTCTCGCCATTTTCCTGCTTCTTCTCAAGAGCTCTGTTAAGAAGAGATTGGAAACCCCAAAAGGGAGGGAATGGAAAACGTAACATGTAAAAGTGTATGTACTTCGTATATTTCTTCTGTCACCTTGTGTATATTGGAAATTCTTTATTAGGAATAACCCCTTGAGATGTGACATCTCGTTTTCGAGGGGGTCCTTCCTCCTACTACTCCTTGTGTAGTTTGATGTGATTGTCTGGGCTATCTATCACTTGAAATATCTCTTTTCAATGCTGTATAGTAACCCTTCGCCCTATCAAGATAGCTTTCCACAGAAGCAAACTGGCAAATACACACCAAAACACACTGACATTTGAGGAAATCACCAAACAGTCTGTGATATTTTTGCTGATTCAGCAATTTATTTTTATATATCTGTTTTTATGAAAAAATGTTTCAACAGCCCAATTATAACAGTTATTGAGCTCTCAAAATGAAACTACATGTAGTTTACTCTTAGATTTTTTATATTGTGGATTTTCTTTAAGAGCAAACAGTCAGCCGGTGACCCACCCAAGTTTTCCAAACTGGTTGCTGCAGTGAAAACAGATCCTGTCCATGTAGACTGACAGCTTGGCTTCATGAAAGATGTTCAGACAATCCTTCACTGTCAATCTGACTGGTAACTCTAGCATCTTAACAAGAGACAGTCAGCAAAGTTATCTGTCAGCCTTCCACTACTGGAGCTTGCTGACATAACTTTGACTTATCCTGTCTTCTCAAGGTGTTAATATATTGGGTATTGTTTTTGCAGGCATTCATCTCCTGACAGAACTGGCCGACAGGTAAGAATGCAGTGTGAGTGCATCCGTGCCCCTCTTCTCCTTCCAAACAAGGTTAACTACTCTACTCTTTTTTTCTATCCATAACATCCATATGGCTTGCTGAGAAACCCTGAGAAACCATGACCTCTGCCAGCCTCCAGTCTAACAGGCATCAAAAATGTATCTAAACGCAGCAGGTCTTCTATAAAACATGACATGTGCAAGGCTGAGTTCTCAGTTCAGACTCGAGCACTGCAGGTCCACATGATACAGCATAGAGCCCCTTTTATATCACAGCTTTATTTAATATACATATGTATGTTTTCATATCTACATGTAAAAGTTAAAAGCAAATATCCCTACTTCCTCTCATTTACTCTGGTAAATGTAATTCACAACCACCATAGAGAGATTCAAACAGTACAAAAGAGTGTATACCAGTCCACTCAGCCCTGCAGCTTTTCAGCCAAAATACAACACCCAACAGCGCAGAGCATGAATAATGCTTGGAATGGGGGATGGGGGTGTATTTTATAGACTACTTTATTTGACAGCTGGTTGTACAGTACAGAAAATTGGACTGGGATCCTGGGCTAGAACTGAACCACATTTAAGTGCATTATGATTCTTATGCGACTGAGCCACAGGGGCGCACCAACAGTGCTCTGCTCCCACAGCGGCCATTGTGAGTATTCATCATGGTTGGGTTTAGAATCTCTACTGTAACTGGAAGAACCAGTACAGACTGAATACTGTATGTGATATTATACATCATATAACCATATGGAAACTGGCAAATTATTATCAGTTCCTCAGGGACAAACGTACTGAAATTAAACAATGTTATATGTGCAGTAGGTCAGTGTTTTATGGTGAGTCACGCTACCACTAACAGTGTAATGCTGAAATGTTTGCCAATTTTGACGCAATAGCCAAAGCCAAAACTGCAGACCCCATTACAACGAAATCTACTCAATCAAAATGAATAACCACAGCTTAAACCATAAGTGCACTCGGAGTGTGCGGCCCGCCGCCAGAGCCATGCCCCATCTCGCAATGTTAACTGAAGAAAAAAAGCTGCAACGTAGCTTGCAGTAAACTAGCAAACTCCCTTGCTACCTTATTTATTTCCAAAATGGTATAGCTTGTTTTACCTCATTAGATGGTTGGAGGTGCAGAGAGAGTGCAGAGATTTAAACTGATGCAGACCACTGGGGCAACACCCCCCCCAAAATCCATTGTTTGTATAAAAATAGCCTTACTTTCCTGTACATCCTACTAAACATCCTAACACGGCCCTTTCCAACTAATGTAGGAATAGAACTGGTTTATTCTCTCAGCTGTGTCAGACTTTGTTCCTCTATGTATTCCATCAAACCCTGTCCTAAACCAGAATGTCACTGCTTGATTTAGTCACCAAGGACGAGGACAATCACAATTCTGAAACACCATGGCGAAAGAAAAGCACCGGCTGCTCTTTGTACAACCATTATTGCAGCTATCTAGGTGCAGAAGATGTACTTCCCGTAGAGACTTAAAATTGACATGGATACTAACATATTGAGTGACAAAAAGACTGGAGTTTGTGTTCTTATTCAGAGCAGCAAACAGTATTACATCAGTAAAATAACAGTTGCACAGTTATGCAACATACATGCTTTATTAGTTACTGTAAGCAGAGGTTCTAACAGTCTCCGACACTGATCAAGTATTAATGATTCTCACTCTTGAATTATTAATATCACTGGCTCTCTTGGACTATTTTTGTCTGGGCGGGCTTCTGTCTTCATTCTTCCTGTCTCCTCTTCCTCTTTAACCCTGCCTTTTATCGTCAACTCCCCTGGCTCACGCACAGCCTCGCACACAATTCACAACATTTCTTTCTTCTTCAACACCAATTTATTTCGCAGTATCCAGAGGATGTCCACATGTATTTCACATACACTGCATCTGCTGCTGTGACTTTTCATGACTGACCCTGAGTTAAAGAAAAGCCGTTGTAATCCTCACAAGCTACCTGACGTTCTCTTCGTTGGATTGGTTACACCGTGACAACGCTTCTGTGAACCAGTTCAACCCATTTAAAACAGTGCTTGGTTTTTTAATCATATAGGAATATGGGAAAGCTGAATTCCCATGACCTATTCTAAGTGAGTATTCCGGAGTTAATCTCTTAATTCATACGTCAAGGACAAATGTCTGGGTGGTTCAGCAGCTTGGTTCACAGTTGAGTCAACAGCTTGGAACCATTGATTGGATAAGAGAGAGTCAAATAACTGGGGGAAGATTGTTTAAAGGTTGAAAAGCTCCTTCATGACACTACTAAGAAGGACCTCCTCCTTGACTTCAATTGTTGGAAGATCATATGTGGACTGTTATAACACTCATCTGCATTAGTTAAATGAATTGAATTGTTATACTGAGGGCAATTCATTTAGGTAAAAGATTCAGGAAAGAGATGCAGGAAGCACAAAGGGGAACTGCACAGTACAGACATAGATTTGACCTGCAATGATTAGTCAATTAATCCATTAGTCAGTCGGTAACTATTTTGATAACTGATTAGTCATTTAAGTCATTTTTACGTAAAAACTATTCAAACATTCTCTTGTTTAGGGCTCTCAAGTGTGAATGGGAATTTGTCATTATAATAATGTATTTTGTGGGGCTTTGCACCGCTGTTGGGACAAAACAAGACATTTCCCTTTGGGGTTTAGACAATTTGATGGGCATTTTTAGTTGTTCCCTGGTGTTATATAGCCCAAACGATTACAGCCCTTGTATAAATAGCTAAATGACAGGTGACTTTATGAGCTCTACCTCAGTGGGATACAGCTTCTGTTTGGTCTCACTCATGTTGACACAACTTCAGGTGATTTAATCACTCTATTGTCTGTAGCTTAATAGGAAAAGACAATATGGCACAGCTTAATAGATTGAGACAGAACCAAAAAATAAATGAATGGAACTAACAGGACTAGAATACGCTATAACTAATAGTCACACGACCGAATAGGGAAAACATTTAAATAAAAATAAAAGACCGGATACAGCTCCGTGCAAAAAAAAATAAAAGAACACGTCTGCTCTCTGTGAACCCGTTAAGCATGTGTTGCATGCTGCGTGCAGAGAACAGTACCGGGGGACGGGCCGGTGCGCCTTACGCACGGCAGCAAGGTACCAAGAAAGAACCTGAGAGCACGTGCACTCCACGGAAATGAAAGCTTATAGGCCGTTGCGGGCTCTGTGCCGTGGGTGGAGTGTCCTAATCCTGGCTATGAGGTGCCCTGAAGGGGGAAGGGACAAGATGACGAGATGTCAGGCTACTTAGGAAGAGAGAGAGAGAGAAAGAAAGAGAGAGAGAGAGAGAGAGAGAGAGAGAGAGAGAGAGAGAGAGAGAGAGAGAGAGAGAGAGAGAGAGAGAGAGAGAGAGAGAGGGAGAGGTGTGCAAGGTGTACGGCATGCAGGGATTTACGTGGGCCGACAGCTTGGACAAGCAGAGACTATTTCTGGAGAGGATTTAGGTGTTTAGAAACTACATCAAATCCCGAGAGGAAGAAGGGGAGTTCATCAATGCCTCCTCGCGTTCACATATCCATTACTGGCCAGACTCCTGATTACTTCACACACCTTTTCCCGGGGAAGAAGTTGTGTCACAGAACATACAGTGCATTGCCATTCGGACTGATTGTAAAGCAGAGCTATGGAAGTTCTCAAAAACTCGCACTTGAATTCTTTGCGCATGTGTATTGTGGGTCTAAAATGCCACATGATGCCAAAAAATGACCTATTTCATACCATATTACCTTGGACAATAACCCCATCAGTCCATCATCATAAGTTTGGCTATTTTTGAAAAGTTGAAGCCTTTACCAGAGTGAGGGTTTTATGAAGGTGTCCTTAAGCTGTCCCATAATGACAGGGGAGACAGAATAACACTAACACTACACTAAACACATAGTAACTCACTTTAGAAGAATGGCCAACCTTATAAAAAATACTTTGTGTAGAAACTGAACAACATTGCCAGTCTCCACATAAAACCGTGACAAGCCTTCCATAATTAAACAATGTGAATACACTGCAGAAAAAGCCAGGAAGAAATGAATTCAGCTATCGATCCGAGGCTTCATTTTACACCGATGGGCCTAAAATGAAACTTAATCCTGTGTATTTGTTCCTCAGAAGCAAAGGAGCAAGAGACTTTAGGAGACTGGTTTTAGGTTTTAGATTCCCAGCATTTGGGTGCTCAGAAACAACATTTGTTAGTTTTTTTTTCATCAGCCACTGCATGACTGCAGTTACTTAAAGTGATAAATGATGTACGCCAGATTCGTATGTGACAGATTCAATGGCCTATGAAGGGACAGATGTTGTGGCAGTTCATCCAAACACACTCCGGCCTCACCCAGGCCTCTAGACACCTTGATCTCAAAAGGAGCAGTTTGCTTCTCTTTAAAGACAAATACTCACATACAGTCACGTTTAAGCCACTGTAGACTGTTTTAAATTCAAATAACAGTCTAAATTCAAAAGATAAACTTTCTTTCTTTTTAATCACACCTGCAAGTAATTACACCTGCAGCCTTATAACATTTTCCAGTTTTATGTCCCAGGGAGATTCTACATACCCGTATATTTTCCCGAGAGTCCTGGCCGCCACGACCTTAACCCTGTCCGGCCGGATCTCCATCCTCACGACTCCAGGATCCGACCAATGTGCAGACTTTGCGCGCTCCCGATTGAGCGCACAGCCTTCTCCTCTACTACCTCCGCCCCTTGTTTCTCACTCACACATAAAAAATAAATTAAAAAAAAAATACAATAAAATAAAATAACAACTTGATTTTGGTGAATAACTCCCTTAACCCGCAGTTCCCTGTGCAGTGGAATCTGTAGCCAGCGAGAGTGAGATTTAATCTGTTTTAAAAGCCTTTAAAATCACCGAGCACACATTGTCAGTCCCACTTTGAGTCTTTAACGTCCAAATTAACCTTCTTCACACTCTGTGGTGTCCGCTTTAGGTTCACACCGTTCTGGAGGCAACTTTCGACAGGATTCGTGGCCAAACGGTTTCTCTGGCCGTGGTCCTGAAACCAGATTACCGCTGCCTGCGCGCTAATCTCTCCAAATTGTGTGTAGTGAGTGGAAGGTAGCATGTCACTTCCTTTCTCCCGGCCGTAAGTACTGACTATTCAAGCAGCGGCTATTCTTGGACCGGCACAAGCCTTGAATAGAGAGTTAGACAAAACACTGCCCGATCGAAGCAGAGTATCAGAGTTCCCAGGTATATTTGGAACAGGGGAGGGGCAGGCTGCTTCCAGGACGCTGTTATGATTCCTAGTTGGATTTATTTGAGATTAAATGACCTGAGATTCTTTGCAAAAACAATTGTAAGGACTAGATAATTAAAAGACAAGTTCAAGATTTTGTGGTTTTACTTTCTCATCTCAGCTATATACTGACCGTGGCAGAGCTGCCACAACGCATTACTGCTAGCATTTTCATATGAAAACTGCTCATACCTTCAACTTATTACAGCAATGTTTCTTTTACATGTAGGCTACTGCTATGGAGTTTACTGTATATTGAAGTGGCCAAAAGAGCCCAAAAAACTAAAAGATAATTTTAATATTTAATGTTAGTGATGTGCTATCGATCAAGAACATTTAGTTTAAAAGAAACAAACTGCATTGCACTTATAAATATTTGTAGATACGCCATCTACCAATAATTTCAAAATTTGACTGCATGAATAACTTGAATCTCTTAAATCTCCTTTTTTTAAATCATTGCATGATGAGTGGTGCACACGTTTTGTATTATTCTGATAGCTGAAGTCCTACGGTGTAGCTGAGTCTGGAATAAAGGTCAATGAAAGACAAAAGGCAAGAGGCCTTTTTTATCACTGACATGTGTCACTGTCACTGTAGAAAAGGCACAAGTGTGAATAATAAAATAAATTATGGCTTCATTGCATTTAACTGCCTCAGTTTCAGAGTCCTGATATTGTGCACGGCATACTAGGACACCTAATGAAGCCACCATTAATGTTATATATATTTAAATCAGATTTTACCATTTGCCATAAAATGAAACAAGAGCAAGACAACATTTTTTTCTGTCTACGGACAGTTTATTATTTCTTGTACCACACTTGACACATACTAAAGGATGGGTAGTATTTGATAAGGTGCAGGAAAGGTCTAGTTAATGACTATACTAATGGTTGTGATGCACAGGCAAATGTTTGGCTCATATTTGGTGGTGGTTATGGGCAGTGAAGGGGCAACAGGCCAGGGGGTCTATGGTTGTCAATGATAAGTGACAGATTTGGGCAATTGCAGCAGGTGGATGAGATACTTCTGCTTTCACAGCTCAGGACTACCACCAAATGTTTCCAAAAAAAATTAATTGTTCTGCATTTTCCTACTGTTGTTCCTACTGTAGGGCTGTATGTGCAAAGCCGTGTGCCTGCAAATAGGCATACGTAGTGAAAAACAATGTGTACATTCAAATAACTACTTTTTTTACTGTCATTCAAAAGTCTCACACTGCTTACTAAGCATTCAGTATCAGATACAGCTCTTCTCCAGATCCCTGGCTGATATAGTTCTCAGAGAGTGAGAGGAGAGGAAGACAGGAGGGAAGGGCATGGCAGAGGGAGGAGGGGACAGGCTGGGTGGCATGGAGATGATGGATGGAGTGTCTGAGAGCGAGCCATAACCAGCTCTTTGCACATCTACCGCACTGGAGCCAGCAGAGCCGTGGAAAAACACAGGGGGAGGGCCAGTGGCGTCTGTAGTTAAATCTGCAGACAGATTTATAAGGAACGTCACTTGAAAATTGTAGATATTTCCCTTAAACATTTTCTCACTGAATCATAAGACACCCTTACGATCAACTGAATGGGAGAGTAAGAAAAAAGATCAGTCTTGTTTCTGTATGTACTACACTACTACACATTTTCTGTTGTATTTCTACTATTAAAGCTACACCATGCAACATCAGTAATTAGTATCTCAGAGTGGCAGCAAGCAGGAAGAGCTCAAGTTCCAAGAAGTCATTTTGCCCAACGTCAACAAACACAACACATTGTGCAGATGTTTAATATCCCAGCCATCCCGTGGTGCTCTACGACAGTGTTTCTCAAATGGGGGAAGGTGCACCCCTAGGTACGGTGGCCGACAGGGGCAAACGCCCTGCAACTTCACAAAACACATCCAAATAGACAAAACACAAGCAAAATAAGAAAACAACTTCATTAGTTTGACAACACATGTGCAGCATTCAGCGAACGCGCCGCATACACACAACACAAACACACACATAAAGGCAATCCAAATAAAAAACAAGGCAAAAAGAAAAGCACACAAACCATGAAAACAAATGCAACAAAAACGCATTATCCAGATTACACAACGGAAGTTGTCCAAGCCTCTAGAGGGAGCAGCTAAGTGGAACAGCTGGATTTTCGACCCCACGGAACGAGAGAGAAGTTTGTTTGGAAACAGGACCAAAAGTGAAGATAGCGGCGACATAACAAGGTTAGTATTCATTGAAATATTTGGCCCTCTTCTTTACGTTGTTTAGCTGCTCCCTCTAGAAACCTGGAGAACTTCCGTTGTGTGATCTGGATGCAGCGTTTTTTGTTGCATTCGTTTTCGTGGTTTGTGTGCTTTTTCTTTTTGCATTGTTTTTTTATTTTCATTGCGTTTATGTATTTGGTTGTGTTGTGTGTACTGTATGCAGCACGTTTGCTGAATGCTGCACATTTGTTGTCAAACTAATGAAGTTGTTTTCTTAATTTGCTTGTGTTTTGTCTATTTGAATGTGTTTTCTGAAGTTGCTGGGCGTTTGCCCCTGTCGGCCACCGTACCTAGGGGTACTTTGGAGGACTGCAGGGGGATGTAAAATGTTTAATAGTTACAAGGCTGTTGTCCAGAAAATTGTTTCTCTTTAGGTAGACTTTTTGTCCCAATCCAAAAATGTGAGATTTGTGTTGCTTTTTTTAAAATTATGTCACTGTTTTTGAAGTTATGTAGACTTCTTTTTCTACCAAAAAGGATTAGCGCTGGTCAGGCGGTACTTGGCTTAAAGTAACAATTCAAAAGCGGTACATCATTAAAAAGGATTTGAGAACCACTGGCCTACAGGGACTGTCAGAAACCTGCATGGTTGTAAAAATACACATATCTTATCCGTCTTCACTACAAAGTGGCACCACAACAGAGAAAACAAAGAAAAGTGACAACTATGAGCATAGAAACTTCTCTGTCAGCGTGATAAAGGGAAGCTATATACAGAGAGTCTCCTCCTCAGCAGGAACAAAGAAAGACTTCCATCCAAAAAAAACTGGACTCATATCCATCTTATCTTTCCTTATCTTATATCTTGTGTATCAGTTGTTGTAGAGCAGTGGTTCTCAAACATTTTTCAATAATGTACCCGTTTTGAATTGTTTCTTTGAGCTAAGTACCCCCTGAAGAGCACTAATTATTTTTGGTAGAAAAAGAAGTCTATATAAAGAGGAACAACACAGCGCTGTCAGCGATAGATTTACTAAACAACAGCCTTGTAACTGACAAAAAACATTTAAATGCTAATGAGAAAAGGAGACAAAAACTGTACAAAAAAGGCGACACCTTGGAAAAAGATGGTAGAAAGAAGAAAGGAAGTAAGGCAAGAATGGGTCGAAAATAGCATCAAAAACTTCATCATCAAAACTTTGAATCAAAAGTAGAACAGGAAAAGGAAGGAAGAAAGGCAAGAATAGGTCCAAAGAAGGGGACAAAAAAAAAAAGTCTACTTAGAGAGGAACAACGTTCTGGACAACAGCCTTGTAACTATTAAACATTTTGTTAAATATCTCACGTAGTCCTCCAAAGTACCCCTAGAGGCACACCTACCCCCATTGAAAGAAACACTGCCGTAGGCGATGCAATTTGGTTCCAAGACTGAAAGAGGCTCTAATGCAATAATAATTTAATAAAAATCAATTAATCTACCTGAGTCGTCATTGAGATTGGTGTGCAGGTACTGATGTTTGGTGTAGAACTTGTTGTAGATACAGTACACCGCGGCCATCAGAGCAAAGGTTCCCATGGCAGCAGCGATGAAGAGACCCACTTTGGCATTATCTTTGTCGACATAGGCATCTGTGGAAGCACAAAGACCATCAGAGTCCCACTTGTCACACACAAATCCTGTCTTTGCAGAACATGGCATATGGCACATGTAAGCATTTCGTAAGCTTTTATTAGTAAGCTTCTGAAATCCAACAGTACATCTTAGCACAAAAGAGCAAAAGTGCAATAAATACACCAGCACCTTTTGCACTCCACACTTTAATTATTACAATTGCTTTTTAAAATGTGGTATTGTCTTTACAGTGTACGCGTCCTTCTTTTAAGTCCTTAGATGATTCGTTGATCTTATGTTTATGTTGATTTTGAAATGTTTTTTTCTGTTACATGTTTATGTTGTAGCACTATATCTGAGACAAGTTTCCCCTCTGGACAATAACCTGTATTCTATCTATTCTCTGTTAACACATGATGGATATTTACAGTTCTACTAAACAACATTTCTCTAAACTACACTTACACGTCTGCATTGCATTTAAGTGAGTGGTTTCCTCTTTTCTGAGTAGGTCCCGTACATGTGGTGGTGGAAGAGGAGGAGGTGGCGCTGCCGGGGCCTGATGAGCATTGATCTCCTGCACAGACCGCAGGGTGCTCTGGGTGCTGCTCAGTGGAAACACCAGCAGCAAGCAAAGAGTTGCCAGGGCTGCCATGTGGGTCCTCCACTGGTACGCCTGCGAATTAAAAATAAAGTTACTCGCAAAAATGTAATCTATGAAAACATGAATGCTACTTTGAAGGTGTTCTACTTATTTTGAAAGTTTTATATATCTGCTCTCTCTTGGCTGCTAACAGGGCTGTTTTAATGCTCACCATAACTAGCTACGTATGAAAATCAATAGTAGTCAAAACAACATTGCAGTTGTTGCTCTCTACACTCTACAGCTCGTTGTTAATAGTTGTACTTTCCCTGTCCTGCTCTTAATAAACACACACACTGTTATGCAAAGGAGAGTTTTATCATTTTAAAATCCATTTTGTCGTTTGTGTTTACCTGAGGTTGAAGTAAAGAGGCTGTGTTTCTCTCAGTCGGGTGTAGGTCCTGTCCTCTCTGCTTCTCTGGCTGACTGTGAGACAGGTGAGACTGCATCCAAGACAACTGAACTCCCCAGACACCTAATATTTCCAAGGGGCCAAACAAGCATACACAATGGCTATGTTGAGACAGACAAACTAGCCTTCCAAAGGAACAAAAGAATTCAGAGGCTTTCCTTCAGCAAATTCTGCTCGGGCATACGGTTTTGTACGTTTTTGAAGGTTTTGACTTTGAATTTGTAGGTTGAACAGAAATTTAAAAAAAAATGAAAATAAAAATAAAATAAAAAAACTGGAAAGAGGGCAGCTGTTGCTCACACCTAACAAGTGAAATCAGTTTTTATTTTGGTCTTTTAATAAGAAAAAGGAGCCATCTAATGAAAAAATGGCAAACTAAAAAAAAATATATATATATACACACATATATACAGTATACGTGTAATACGTGTTTTTGCATAGGTCACACAACCTGCTGTAACAAGTGTGTTCAGCAGAGAAAAGCTGACATGAGTGCAACAGAGCTCCCTGCTGACACATGAATATACTGCTTCATTCTCGTACAACTGGCCTATATCAAGTGCTGAGTCAAATCTGATAAGAAGTCCAAACTATTACGCAAATAAAACCCCATGATATGTATAATTTAAATTGATTTAGTATATTTAATTGTATTTTGCCACAATGTTATATTTTCCTCAAAGCAGCTGCAAGTATAGATGTACAAGTTTTGTGAGACTGTTACTTCAAGAAATAGTTGATTTAGCTGTGTTTAAATTAAATCCAACAATTAGGTACGGTAATTAAAAAAACACTCATTTGGTTTTACAGTTTGATATCATACTGTACTTACAGTGAACTCTATGTTTGCAGGAGCATACTGCAGTTCATACTGCTCATGTATTTTAACATACTAGGTTCAAACCAACCTGTGACCCAACCCCTGCTATACAGTATAAAGGCATTTGGTTGTTGGCTTTGTTCTACGATGATTTTTTGACAAATAACAGAATGGCACAAATTTGAAGGTAAACTAATTTTTGTAATGTAAGTAGAAACTCTTCAAGAACCAATGTAATTGAAAATGTGTATGTTTTCTATCATTTATTTGTAAATTGAAATTGCATGATATGCTGTATTTTTTTTCTCTCAAGCTTAGGTTAAGGAGGAAACTAGTTGCATGTTTGTTACACAGGCTAGCAAAGCCACGACAACAAAGTAACGCTTGCTTCTGTGTTAAGGCTGTATGATGTACTATGTATTACATATATATATACATATAATATAAATTAACAATATATATATATAACATATAATACTATATATACATATACATATATATACATTATATACATAATAACATTACATATATATACATATAATACATATATATATATACATATATTACATATATATATATAATACCTATATATATATATATATATAGACACACTTATATATATTATATATATATATTGTAGTTGAACAAAAATTTATAAAAAAAAGTAAAAAACTGGAGGGCAGCCGTTGCTCACACCTAATTTAAATATATATATTATACATGTATATATATTTATATATATATTGTGTATAGTGTTATATATATGATTATATGTATAGTATATGTATATATATTATATATATATATATATTTTTATATACTACATTGCTGTATTATGTCTATAATGGAGTGCAATGGAAATTTCGAGTGACCCCAAACTTTTGACCGGTAGTGTATATACACATATACATACATATACATACATACATTATGTATATTAATATATATCACAGTATATATATATATACATATCATATACTTACATAAATACATATATATACACTAATACATATATATACATATATTAATGTATAAATATATATATATAAAATATACATATATATACACATATATACACATATATACATTTATGTGTATATATATCATATATATTTACACATACATATACAAAAACATATCACACACACATTATATATATATATATATATATACACACACACACACAGTATTATATATATATATATATATATATACACACACACACGTAGTAAATATATATATATATATATATATATATATAACACACACACATACACATTCCACACATTTTACATTTGAAAAATTATAACCTAAGGGATTCTCTACACCAAGATAATACATTTTATTTTGTGAAATTCATTTATCCACTCACCTACGATGGATCAACGCATGCCATTTTTTCCAAAAAACATTTCTTTCTTTTAGATACACACACAAATTATTTATATTACACTCAACTCATTATTCTCCAATGTTAATGGTCAAACTAGATATAGAGGTCTTCATAGTTTAATTGGTCACCTTTACAGTCGGATTTTTAAACCTCTTGAGCTCGCTGGTTTGAAACAATTTTTTAGTAAAAGTGGTGTGTGACCCACTTCCAAACTGCACAGCCTTGTAAGGACACTCAAACTGTTGAAGGACTATATATATATATAATATTATATATATATATATATATATATATAAATAAAAAAACAGTCAAATCAGTATTTGAAAAAGCTACAATAGGCCAGCTGCCTTGACACATACAGTATCTTGATAGCCCAGAACTTTGTTTCAGGCCACCTGCACGCGATCTGCAAATACGAGCTGCCAGGCGGTTACAGACACAAACTGAAGTCTACCAACAGTCAGTCAGAGGTTTACAACCCCATGTCACAAGAAAGGCAAGTCGTCACATTACCTCGACATGTTGTCCTTGTATCCAGCTGCTCAGATGTTTACCTTTGGCGGTAGAAGTCTTGATATGCCTAAACTTTCCCAGGCTGATAAATTGTGCAGATGGGCAGCAGCACTCAGCAAGTGATGGAAGTGGGTTTTGGTGGAGAGCATTGTTGCAGAAATGCTCTTCACCCCTTAAAAAAGCTGCCAGAATCTCTGAGCTTTTAAGTAAGTGATGTAACCACCAAATTTTTCTGTGGAGAAGTCCTGTAAGAAAGAAAAATGTGTGTACCGTGCATTTCAAAAGTTAATGTGTACACGTTCATGCTCAACAAGCCTCGCCTAGAGAAAGAAAAGAAAGGAAACCTCACTATTCTGAGGGATTGGTTCAGATCCCTGCCTCTCATCTTTGTTGTACACCTTAAACTTAATGAGTCTTTTAAATACTGTGATGCTGAATGTTTCGGAGCTGAACTTTTCAATGCGCTCAAAACACTGAACTGAAACTACAATCACCAGCCAGCTGTATGTACTGTACATACCATGAAATGTTATCTGACAGACATGATGTGTGACAGAATATGACAAAACATAAAATATTGCATTTAACAAATGTATATAAATACAATCATTGCACTGTTGATTCACTTGTATTTTGCAACACAAACATGTAAAGGTAGAAACCCATTTAACAAATCAATACTAGTAATGTTTATACTGCTAGCTTTAGCTACATGTGTAATAGAAAAGATTGTTTCGAGATACTGTTTGGTTAAAGAACCCTTTTAATAAAATGGCAAAAATATATTACAAACATTTCCTCAAAATATTTTATACATACTTACAGGCTACATACACTAATAAAAAGTGAACCTGCTAAAAGAATTGTCTTTTAAAAACTATACATTTGTTGGAATGCCTGTGAGACTTTGTTCGACCAGCCTAGTTAAAGGCACTTAGTTTTGGCACACATCCATACAACACCGTAAGGGCAAATCATTTTGATAGTAACCCACTGAAAATGTAAAACAAACTACACATTGAAAAGACAATAATGACGACCAAATAAATCAAACGTTTACATTTTTTTATACAAAATAAATAGAATTACATCATACAGCCTTAACACTGAAGCAAAGCTGTACTTTGTTGTCAGTGGCTTTGTCTAGCCTGTGTAAACAAACATGCAACTAGTTTCCTCCTTAACCTAAGCTTGAGAGAAAAAAATATACAGCATATCATGCAAATTTTCTATTTACAAATAAATGATAGAAAATCACACACATTTTCAATTACATTGGTTCTTGAAGAGTTTCTACTTGTACTTTATATACACACACATATTTACATGAGTTTAAATGAGTTTACCTTAACTTGTACCATTCTGTCACTTTGCAAAAAAATCACCGTAGAACAAAGCCAACATCCAAATGCTGTTATACTGTATAACAGGGGTCGGATCACAGGTTGGTTTGAACCTAGTATGTTAAAATACATGTGTAGTATGCTCCTGCAAACATACAGTATACTGTATGTACAGTATGATATCAAACTGTAAAACCAAATCAGTGATTTTTTTAATACCCAATTGTTGAATGTAATTTCAACACAGCTAAATCAACTATTT